>NW_005054479.1:1180967-1207160 GCF_000277835.1 Geospiza fortis | reverse complement strand
CGGCTCTGCCCCAGCCCCGGGCTGCCGCCGGGCCGTCCTGCCCCGCTGCCCCATGGCCGTGCCCATCTTCTGCAACTCCTGCATGTGCGAACCCCGCACCCCCACGCCGCGGTTCTGCCTCACCAGCTGCGGCCACGTTTTCTGTGAGGTTTGCCTGCAGAAAGGTAATAATGGCTGCTGGGGCGCGCCCGGCGGGGCGGGCTGTGCTGCCGTGCACGCATCCACCTCAAACACTGCTATTTCTCACCCGCTGTGGAAAAAAAGAAAACCCTGAGCACTTTTAAGAATGCTACTGATAAGCCTTTCCAAGCCTTGCTGTTGATTCGCTTTGAACAGTAAAACTGTGTCCACCTCCAGGTGGATGTGACTTTGAGAGCAAGCCTTGGGCACACGCGATGGAGGCTTTAACAAAACTGGATTCTGGATGCTTATGATCCATGATTTTGTAGAAAAAACACCCCACAAATAGATGCCTTTTTGTTCTGGAAAATTTTGGAAAAACAACGTTTTTTTCTTAGTGAAAGAGCAATTGAAAAAACGGAGGATTTGTTTAGGGTAGGTTTTGGAAGTAGTTTTAATAAGTTTTGAGGCTCAGTATTGTTCCTGAATACGTTCAGCAGCATGTGGGAAGATTGGAGGTGATGTTTTGAAGCTCTTGTGTTATGTACAATTCCAGAGTCATATTGTGGGACTCATGTGATGCTTGGTTTTTGTAAGGGCAAACAGAAGAAATGATCAATCTATTCCAGAACTAAAAGCTTTTGACTAGATGTTTTCACGGGGTGCTATTGAGGATAGAGGATCATAACATGCAGCTTGCAGGCCCCTAGAACATGAACAGCATCTTTCCTCTCTGCTTTTAATTTTGTTTAGCAGAAGAATACATGAGGGATTATATATCTTTTTGCTGTGAATTCAGTAGTAATGAGACTTAAAATGTAGTTAAAGATGTTTATAAACACAGATCCTTAGAATCTTCAGAACGGCAGTAGCTAGTAGAATTATAAATCATAAATATTGAAATAATGTGCATTTGCTATAGATATTTTCTAATATGTTTGCAGATAAAGAGCTTAAAAGTCATAAAGTTTTTAAAAGTGATTTTATTGTTTTCTCACTGGAGGAATTCAAAAGGCAAAATTACTAATTTCTTGACATTTGGATTTCATATATTTTGTTGGGACAACCCAACTGTGCCCCAGTCTAAAACGCCATATATCAGATTGACTGTAAGTCATTAGTGCACTTAGGCATACATTTAATTAAACCAGGCAAGCAGTCCTATTTAAATCAAGGGAACTAAAAGTCACCTGCATTCTGTGACACTAATGATATTCATAAAATCATTTACATGAATACTTATTTACAGGAGTAAGACCTGATGACATTCACACACATTTTTCCTGCACAATTCAGTGCAATGGTTATAGAATGAAATTCTTTATTCATGTTTATTCATATTTCTTGTGTAACCTGCAGATTTCTTCCACAAGCTCCAGAGGTTTAGGCATCACATTATATGTACAATGTATTCAATATATATTCAGTTTTATCTATATTTTAAATGTGTCTTTACCTTACAGGCAAAAAAGGTGAATGTCTGGTCTGTAGGAGGGCTTGTCGTACCTTAGTCCTTTCAAAAGAGGTAAATCAAGGTTTAGTTTTGTTGCATTACATTAATCTGTGCTTTGCTTAACAGCTAAAATATTTGCATTAAAAAATGCTTCCTTTTTTGTTTTTGCCAACTGTGACATGAATATTTACTGGTAATAGGTTGCTAAACTAAGACACTTAGGCACTAGACAGCTCTATTTTTTGTTGTTAATATTCCTGTAAATTAAAGCCTATGGAAACTTTGGTTTTCAGGTACTGCTAGACTGTAAATAATTCTAAACTCAAGAAATATGGCTGGTTACTGTGTAACATCAGTGACTACTTTCAAAATGTGGAAAAATGTTTATTGATTTTGGCATTTGTACATCACAGAAAATGAGCTGTAATGAATTATTTCTTGTAATGGACTGAAAGCCTGCCTGATAGCTCAGCAGTGTTTTGAAGTGGATTAGGTTTTTTCCCTGTTTTCTCTTAAGCTTAACTATTTTCCTTGTGGCTGTCTGATTAAGAAAGGGTTTGAAATATTGTTGGGAATTTTTGTTGCTCACTGGAGAATTAAGAGCTTTTAATTCCCTTTCTTGGTTAATCATTAGGAATCTTTAATTTTGCATTTCTCCCAGGAGCAATCTTCTCTTTAGCTGATTTCATAAATAGGTTGTGAAAACATTTATATTTTTGTAGACTGATGCCTACCTAAGAGCCAATGCCTTATAAGGATAAAAGAGAAACACTAAAAACATTCAATAAAATTCAATACAGCTAATCATGAAGGCTTCCTAGGAGTCTTGCACATCGAAGAAGACAATGCTACTAAAAAAAATTGCAACTAAACAACAAAATGCAATTATAATACAAAGGAACAATGCACACAGTAATCAAATATGAAAGAAATCAGAAAGCCCTTCATAAAAATTCTCAAGGGCATATTTTAATATGCTTTCAATATCAACGTATTCATGCTGCAAACATTGTTAATAATTTCAGCCAAAGAATCATTTAAGTTGTTGAGGACCTCTGGAGGTCATCTTGTTCAATACCTTGCTCCAAACAATGTTAATTTTTAAGTTACATCAGTCTTAAATTGCACCATTTCAGCAGAACTTGATAATTTACTTCAAAAGCACAGAAGGAATTTAAAAATGCAATGATTGGGTTACTAACAAAAATATTAGATGTTTCATTAGAACCTGCCACTGCTCTGGAGGGCTGGAAGGAAGCAAATTACCATATTCTTTAAAAAAGACATTAATGATGATTGCTTATCCTTGATTAAGAACAGATAAAATGATTGGAATGATAATTAAAGATGCATATAAAACAGTCATGGCTCTATAATTCAGGAACCTGAGTGGAAATATACCTGGTGAGCTTTATGAGCTTGATGCTATGGAAGAATTCCCAATGAGAGGAGGTGCTATAAATGTGTTAGAGGTCCTAATTAAATTGTATGTTGGGGTAATCAACATGTACACATTAAATATTCTCATCTTTACAGTAATGCATTCTTGTCGCCTTTATGTCTTCCTTCTGTGTCTCATGATCCCCACTTGCTTTTCCTCAGAGGATGGTTAAGTGTTACAATAAATCAGATTCTGGCTGTTCAGTATTTCAGAATATCAAAGGAGCATCTGCTACTCCTCCATGCAGCAGATAAAATATAAACAGTGTTACACAAATCTTTATTTGAAAGAGTTTTTATATCAGTATGAAGCTGGTTGGGTTTTATTTTTTTCAAATCTGATAGGTACTTAAACCAAGATCATTGCTTTGATAGAACCCTAAATACATTGCAAGAGCTTGGTTCCTATGAATGCATGTCATTTAAAGAAGCTGAATATATTTTTATTAATATCTTAAGTTTTCAAGATGGAATATTATTGTATTGCTTTTATTTTCTTTACTGAAATACCATAGGTAGATTAACTGTGCTGTCTGTCTGCGTTTCTCCATCTGTCAGTTGGAAATTTTTGAATCTTTAGCTGATGTCAACCAAATTCAAAATTGCAGAGGAAGTCTCAAATACAATTACTTACCTTCTGTGAGTTCTGCAAGAATTAGTAGCTGGGGAAAGCCAGGAAGAGCACTTTTCCTAAAGCATGCACAGCTCTGATTAAAAGACACAAGTCATAAAATATTTTAAAAATTCAACAGTTACATTAAGGCTCTTTCCTTATTCTGGGATAATATTCTGCTGCCCAATGGGCAGGGAGAGACAAAGGGATCCCAGTCAGCATTGGAATTATTCTGAAAAAGGACTTTGAAACAAAACTGATTGTAGGATGCATCTCATGTGGCTGGGAATGGTGAGAACCAAAAAGCCTGGAAAGGGGCTGCCAGAAACGTGGCTGTTGGTGTGAATGCAATACCTGTTCCAAGGGCCACAGCACCCTCCTTGAATGTCCTCTGCACCCTGGTACTCTCTTAATCACTATAAGTATATATGTGGGTAATACATTTAACAAAATCCCAATGCTTTCCAGATGGTTGATAAGGCCATTAAAGAAAACTAGGCTTATTTTCAATTTCTGCATTATCCTTCTCTAATCTGTCAATTTTTTTTTATTTATATTCATCAATCAATTTAAGAAACACTTTACAAAAGAATTTATTTAATATGACTTGCTAATAAAAATGCTAACCTTGGTATATTTTCATTTCTTCATAGACAAGTCCTGATATTCAATCACTGTTCAAGCCAATAGATGTGTTAAGCAAGAAATATTCAAAAGAAATATCACAGGTGAATCTGCCTTTAAATTTTTTTACTCTATAAAATAATCAGCAACCCCTACTGATTTTTATGTGAATGGGAAAAGTGAATGAGTGAATGCTTGAAAATGAATGGCCATTACCATCTTTACTTCCTTAATTCCACAGTTTCTGAGTTCTTAAGGAGACATAAATTATTCATTATGGTCACTGCTTATGTTTTCAAACTCTCTCTAAGGACCACTAGTCTGGTTATTTTAATGGTGTAAAATCACTTTCAATGCTATGCAGTGAAAAATTAGATCTTCCACAGGCTTAAACGTGCCCAGATAGTGTGCCTTAATTACAGCAATAAAAAGTTACACAGTGAAAATCTGAGCTGGATACAGTCCTGAACTGACTGTGCTCTCTCGTCTTTCTAATTTATTTTTTTTAATCAAAACACAACTCTTTTTTTTTCCCAGGTAGATGCAGTAAATGATTCCAAGGTCATTTTCCCCATACTTTCTGTGAATTCCAGATAGGATTCCTTTTGTCAGGCTTAGTTTCTAGTCAAGAACTTCAGTAGCTGTCTGGGTTAAATGAGTGCATACGAACTCCCTTTTCCTCCTCATTTTCTGCATCTCTTCAGCTTGTCTTTGGGACTCTGTGTCCTTATCCCTCTCCCTGTGCATTTCAGCAGCAGTTTCAGCCACTCCAGCAGTACACTGTCCCTGGGCCTGGCTGCAGCCTTCATTGGCTGTTCTCATCTCCTTAGGCTGGGACTTGCTGACCTTTGAGTGAGCTTCCTGATCCAGCAGAACAAGAAGCCAAGGGATATCACCTGTGTCCTCCAACAGTGGTCATGGATTCATATTTGCTCTACCCCAGGCTTCACAGACTTTTCCAAAGCTGACCTTGGCCCCTTTCCTGAGCAGGGCTCCTCCTCAGATGCAGAAGGTACACGAGGTAAATGTGAACTCTTCCTCTGTCCTTCCAAACCCACTTTTTAACAGCAGGATCAGGAATTGCTGTATAAACTGAACAAATGCAGGGAACCTGCACACCTCCAATCACATGGGAATACAAACTTCCATAGTGTGCCAAAGGAAGGAAAAAGGGGCTCAATCTCTCCTGGCTGAGGTGGGTTTTCTGTAGCCCGAGATAACCCGTTGGGAACATATTGAAGTGTAGTGAAGGCATTGAGGTATGTTCAGAACTTGTCCCAGTATCAAAAGATGTAAGAGCAATTTCTCTAATCTCTTATCTAATCTAATATCTTGTCACTTTGGTGGGTGCTAGGAAAGGATGAGAGCAAGGCTGGATGTAGTGATACATCTTCAGAAGAGCCTCCCAGCTTTCAGCAACTTGTGTCAGAGATTTCTCAAAGTGGGATTGGTCTTCTGCATTCAGAAGCTTTGGTGGATATTTTTCCCCACATAATTGTCAGGTGGTTTCCTGAATTTTAGCATCTGTCACATATTGTGGAAGGGAGGTTCACAGGTTGTTCACTGCACAATGATTATTTCATTTTTCAGCTTTTAACCTGTTAGTTTCATTTCTTACTCTTGAATTTGATTCTGGAGGAAAAAATATCCATTCTCATGCACTATGTCTGTGCTAATCATTAGTTTTAGACTGCTGATGCAGCCCTTCTTCAACTGTCTTTTTTTCAGCCGTGAAGATTCATATTCTATGTGGTCATTCTTTTACTGAAGTTCTTGCATACCTCTGATTAATCTGAACTGTTTTCAGACCTACTCTGTCCCTTCTGAGATGTTAAGCAGACTCAGGATATAGGAACATACATTTTTTAAAGGGGAATGATGATGTCCCCAATTCAATTTTAAACTACTGGTAAGATCTGATTTACTTTTTGAGTGGTACTGAACACTAAACTGACAAATTCAGGTTTCTCCCAGACCCAGTAACTCATTTCTGAGTTAGGGAGACATCTCAGAGCCATCGTTTTCTAAGTGAACATTTCTTCCATCAGTTCTTCCAAAGACACACTGATCCTTTGCTGAGTATTTAGTGGGAACCTCCCAGGTCCTTCCCCAGGGAATAAAATTAACCATTTAATTTGGATAGTCTTCTGTGGGTTTATACTCTCAGAGTGTTTCTTCTTGGGTGTCTCAATTCCTACAGATTTTCTGGCAGTTTTCTTACATGTGATAAGGAAGATTTATTAGAAGTTACTGCCTGTGGTAATTTGTTCCTCAAGCTCTTGTCTTGCCTACCTTGTCATTTTTACTTTTAACTTGTCATGGTTTATGATCCTCATGTGGACACAAGAAGTGCTTACACATCACCAGACAGTGTGTCTGACAATTATTTTTTAATTAACAGGGTATTTTTACAAGGCATATTATAATTGCCAGTAAGACAGATTACTTTTTATGTTGCCATTAATTTTATGTGTTTGCTTAGCACTGATGAATAAGAAACACTGCAGCTAAACTGGCTTTCTAATGTCTTTACCTTTTTATTGAACTTAGTGTTAAAATATAACTTCAGTGAAATAAATCTACCAGCTCTACTGTAGGTCATATTGGATTAAATTAACTTCACTTCATAAGACTTTTTCTATCAGTGATAATAACTTAGAATAGTTTGGGATTTTTTTTGAAGAAGATTTAAAAAATATGTGTTAACTGCCTATAAAAGACAGAAAACTTTGAATACTGTGAAGTAGTTATTTTCCATCACTTCTTTGCTGAGGTGCATAAATGTAATTATGCGAAGCTTGATATAACTGTATTTATTTTTAGGTTTCAGAATTTCAAGAAAGATTTCATAAGCGTTTATTAAAATACCACAAACAAAAGGTAACTCTAATTGCAATTTTCTAGGGTTTTGTTTATGTTTGCCTTGTTACTTTGGGTTATTTTTAGAAATGATAGTAATCTATTATGGGAATTCTTAGAATAATTTATCAGGATTGACTCATTACTGTCTTTATAAATACCTATTTTTAATTGTTTAAAGTCTGTGAGGACTATTAATTCTGGTTACTGTTTCTAATAAAATATTCTGGTTGTAAGGTGGTTAAGATTAAATGGAGAATCAAAGGACAGGGAGGGAAGAAACCAGTTCACTGTATGGAGGGGAATGTGGAAGAGGTGGGGAGAGGGGTCCTAGAAGATAAGCCCAGATGAAAAGAAGGGCTGACAAAATAAATGAGAAGCTTGAGCAATGGGGAACAACACTAAGGGCTAATACCCTGAATTTGGGATAGCTGAGTGTGAAAGACAGAATTAATTACTCTGTGGAGAGCAGGTACTGCATTTGTGACTGTGCTTCTTCCTTTGTAGGTTGGAAGGCAGATTCCTTTTTCATTTTTCAGCTACTTCTAAATATTTGATTAGATTGTTGGATTTTTCTTTTATTTCTAAGGACATGGGATGCTGCTTAAAGCTACTTAGCAGTATTGGTGACTTGACCTATAAGTGGGTGCCCCATGTATGAAATGACAGAAGAAGATAATGTAGCTGCCCAGCTGCCATTTCATGTGTGAGGAGAGTTTCTGGTATGATTGCCATAGATAGAAAGCTTGGAAAATTAAGTACTCTGTGGCCCATTCTTCCTTCTTCTCCATGAATGCATTTTGGGATCACTCGTAGTGTAATGTGTGTAGGTCTTTTAGGGTCCTGTTCTTCTGCTTTCAAAGCCAGGCCAGGGTGTAATCCTGATTTCATCCCTCTTCTAATCCGTTGTACCAACTCCAGATGGTAAAACTGAAACCTGTAGACAAAGTAAAACAAATATCTTAATAGAATTCAGCATAAATTGAGATGTTATCTCCAAAGAATCTGTGGAGAGTTTTGATACTTTGTAATGGTAATTTTTTAAGTTTACTCTTGAGACATTCACTCAGCAGTGTTTGTGAAGTATTCAGGGGTGCTGCTTGACCTAAGGAAGTTGTCCAGGTGACAGTACCAAAACAGTTGAAAATATATTGGTTGCTGCTTCAATGGCACACTGTTTTGGGTGGGTTTGTTGTTATTTCTCCCATTCTGTGTATTGTTAGTATGTTAAAACTGCTTGCGTTGGATCAGGGTCAGGAGAGGCCGGTTGTATTAAACACCGTTCCAGCTGCTCATGCTTGGCAGTCTTGTTGCAGGTCCCTTTCCTTATTTCTAGTTTGTCATCCTTATTACTGTCAACCAACAAGGTCTCATGGTCTTCATTAAACTGCTTTCTTATTTCTGTGGGTTGTGCAGGTATTAGGGTGCAGGTGGTGGTGGCCACTTGCTGTCCGTGTTCCTGGCAGGTCTAGTTGTCCTGCTATGCTAGGATCCCAAAATACTGAAAATCAGAGAGTTACTCATGTTCTTTAAGGTACTTTGGTCTTAAAATTACCCAGTCCTACAGAACAACAGGGTAAAGTACATTCTTCCTGACTGGTTCCTTTCTTCATCAAACCTAGCTCTCATTAGGAAAGAAGTAAAAAACCAGAATACCAAAAACCAGATCTTACATAAATTACATTTTTTCTTTAATCTGTTTTGCAGAGGTTTTCATCTGCAAAAAGAGCATAGTATCTCCCACAAACAGTATCATTTTATAAATCAGGTAATTTTATTAAAGGATTCAAATAATAGTTTGAGAAGCATGAAAAATTAACAAGCAAAGTCATAATTTGCTTTCAAATCAAAACATGAACAGGGTGAAGGATTAAGGTCACCTAATGGAAATTAGGGATAAAACATAGATGCAGTATTGAGGCTATTCAGTATATTTTTACATCCTTCATAAAATATAATATATGTTCACATAATGAAAGACTGTAAAAAATGCACATACTAGGGAGCTGACCTAGTCTTGTTGACCTTAATATTCTTCCATTTTGCCAGCTCATAACATTTTAAATGGAGATATTTCTGGTTGTGTCTCTTAACGGAGTAGAAGAAACTTTTCACTTAGGCTTACTACAAATAGATACTGAAGTGAGCTGAATACATTTTGAATCTGAAATGAGAAATATGGGAACAATGTGTTTTGTACATTTATTGGTAGCTTTTTCAGATAACTCTGTATTAATCATAACAAAGCTTTTATATCAGATATGAAAAATAGGAAGCAAAAGAAAACTGGTTTTAAGCACTTTTCCTAGTATTCATTTATCCAGTATTACCAGCATACTTAAGAAAAGGTAATCAAACAAAGTCTTTAACTGCCAAAAAGAAGCATATCTCTTCCAGACTGACTGTTTAATGGGTCCATAACACAGCCATAACAGCTCCAATAAATCTGGAATTGCAGTGATGTCTTAATGTTAAAACCAATAGAAAGCAGCCTTTCAACACTTTTGAATACTAGCTGGATGAAAATGAAGCTGTATATCACACAAACAGACTTTGTTTAAATCTCTGATTATCTCACAGATAGCAAAGCTGGAAGAGTCTCTCAAGAAAGTAACGCAACAAATTCAACAGTTACAATGGTAAGAAGTTTAATGTAGAAAAAGTAAATGTAATCAGACAACAGTAATTTTAATTTATAAAAGAATAAAAATTCATGCTTTGTTTGCCTTCCTTGTGTGTTTTTACAGAAATAAATGTATAGGGATTTTTGACATCAGATTAGTTTTATTCACAATAATCTATCCTGTCAGGAAGGAATCCTTTTATTTTACAATACAACTCTGTAATTAACTGTAAAAATAAATTTTTAATAAAGTCTGTCATATAGATATTCAGTTTTAACTTTTTATTTGCAGTTACATAACCATGTTTGTGTATTTTGCAATGGACTTTATAGCATCAGCCTGGAAAATGCTATGATGCCTTTCCTGGTGTCTTAGCCCATTTATAAAGTTACCAGAGTTTTGTAGCATGCTTCTCATTGTTTCTAGTAAAAATTAAATTCTTCTCTCATCTTGAATTACTCTCTTTTCTCAAATGTTTCAAAGTGGTAGCCAGGAGGTCACTCATCCTTATCCCTCTGCTCAATGACTGATATACCTTCATATTTTCATCTTACTTATTTCTAACATAAAGCTAAATTGTTATTTAAATCTCCTTAATAAGCCAGTTCATGAAACCAGCATCTTAGTTGCACAGATTTGATCTTTAATTGATCTTTATTCCTTTTCTGTGTTTTTTTTTTAGTACAGACTTTCCCTTGACTCTTAAATGCACATAATTCTGTATTTTGCTCTCTCAGGCTGCTTGGTGTAATGTAACAGAAAAAAAACCCAGTATAAAGGAAACTGTATGTGGTGGATTATTGCAATTTATATATTTTTATTCATTTTATGCCTCCATTTTCTAGTCTTCATCTCAAATTAATAGCATCTTGGTTATATCAATTACAGAGTTCTTATTGAATTTTAGATATTTTTTTGAGTTCTACCTAGAGAGAAGTGTCCTAGGGCCTCTTTTTGCTTGCCTAGTAAACATATTCCTCCTGTTTATGATTCTTGCCAAAGGTACCAGTTGTGTGAAATTACTGTTGAATAGCATGAAAATGCCAACATTTCATTTGATAACTAGATTTCTTAACGTTTGGTAAATGTATAATTTCGTGAAATGAACTTGTGCTTAGCCATAATTAATAGTTCTATTTTAACATCTGTTGTCCTCTAAAGTACTCTGCCATAATATTGTGCTAAATTTGATATTGTTGAGTATATAATGAGCACTGCAAGTATTATGATGTAAAGATCAAGTTCATAGATTTACCAAATAAATTCTTTGCTTCATGGCAAATAGTGTCATGTTAAAACCTGCTACTGATGGATAAATGCTTTGATTTTTTACTTTATTGACCAGTTAGGCATGTTAACTAATCAAACCAGCCTTCAGTTTATATCTGTTGTTTCTTTTTTCCCCTTTAGTATGAAACCTCCTGAAAACACTACACCACTGCCATTTTCCAGTATGAGCAGAAATCCTTCCAGTAAGAAGTGTTGGTTTACAATATTAACTATGGAATACCTGTCACTGGACATAGCTGTGTTCTAATAATAAATTTCTTAATGACTTCAGTTCCTTCAAGAAAACAGAATGTTTATTCTTCATATTCTCTTCATTCGAGTCGTCCTTCCACTTCTGAAACGTGGGTACAAACTTGTTCATTTTCAATGAAAACCTTAACTAATATTTTACACAGAAAGTAACCTTTTTGTAGTGAATTTAAAGTATTTTTTGATTTTTTTGTGTGATTTGTTTTTGCAAACTGTTCAAATATGAATGAACTGAGGAAAGTCTTATCTATTCAAGTGTACATTACAGTTGTATGGACGGTGGTTACTGGAAAGAGATCTAAGGCATGATGCACCTTATTCCAAAGAACTTCTGGATGAATAGCTAGATAGATGAATGCATAGATAGATAGATTAGTGAGACACTCTCCATTTGCCATAGAGAAAAACTAAATTTATTGTACAGACATCTATATGTACACTGTAGTGGTCAAAGGATGGATGGGATGAGCCACTCCAGTAAGGCTCATTTAAGTAAATTGAATATACAGCTTGCTCAAGCTAAAATATTTCTATACCTTTGATTGTGACTTCCTTTTCTACAAAAAAACCCAGAGATTCAGAGTGCCCTTGTTGTGGATACAAATGAAAAATACATAAATATGCATATTTATTCAGACAAATAGAAGAATAACAATGCTAATCATAAAATAACTTACTCTGTAAATGTCTTAACCAAAGCTCAGAATCGGTGAATAGATTTTTCTTACTGCTAGTGAGTTTTGGAATAAGTCCTAAATACTTTTGTGTCTTATGCATTATGTATTATGCTTTTCCATTACTAGTCAAATTAAACATTAGAATCTAACATGATTTCAGTCTTTTTAATGAAAATGTTATTTTTATTACAATGTCATACTTTGACCTTTCTTGCAAGGATGGAGGCAATGGAAATTGATCCTCTACCTTCACCAATGAGGAGAGTAAGTGGGTTTTTTTAAAAACTTGTTTATGTATAGTTACACACATATATCCTTTTGATTTCTCTTAATCTGTTAATGCTGCAAAAAATAGGATTCATCCCCCATCCCATTCAAAACCATTCTGATGTGCATGATGATTTCAGATATGCTTGATGCAGGATAGAAATCAGATGCTCCCCAAAAGAAACCAAAAGCAAATAAATCACAACATTAATTTCTGGAATTATATTCTCTACATGCCGTGTACTGGCTTTTAAACTTGTGATGCCAAAGTAAATGGCAAATTCTTAAAATCCCAATATTACAAAAATGTCAGTGGTCTGAAAGCCAGGTATTTAGATACCTGAGTACTCTGATACTTGAGTAGGGAATTGCAGGTTTTGAGTGATACTGCTAACATGAGAATGAAGGCAGGAGCTTTTCATGGTGTTGGTATCCTGGTTAGGAGAGGTAACATCCAGGAACAGCTGCTAGCTTGCAAATGGGATGTCAGTACAGAAAACAGTGAGAGTGTCTGATAACACTTCTTATCTGAATGTGATAGGTTATATAATAAAGCTAAAATACATGTATTTCCCACCTGCCCATAGATCTTTAAAAATAGTAACTTAATTCTTAGGTTTTGCATTTTAGTGCTATGAACAAAACTGACAGCAGAGAGTTCTGGAAATCTGCAGGCTCTGTAGACCTTAAAAATATAACACTATTGCTTAAAATGTCTTTATAATTCATATGCTTATTACACTGTGGTTAATGACTTGCTGTTCATTTAGCTGGAGACACCACCTGGTCCAACAAGATTATCAGTAATAACTCCACCACAGGATGGACGTATGGGTGAGTAAAAGTAAACTTTGTAACTGAATGACATTTCTGTTGTATTAGGAGGATGAGTAAATTAAATTCCACACATTAGCAATTTACTAAAAAAATCTGAATTGTGTTGAGGTGTGAGGAATTTACCACATGGACTTCAATCCAGCAGCTGAGAAATGGTTAACATGAAGTATGAAATGTTTTCCTAGTACTTAATTCCTCTGCTCAGTACATGATTACTTGTAACCAAACCAATTTTTGCTGAAACAACAGTTGCAAAGAAAATACTGTAACTGTATGTGTGATTGAACAGAACAGGAATACTTGTTGACCCTCTGTTAAGCTTCATAATTTTGTGTATTTGTGGTTAACAGAGAGTAACATTGTCCACAATGCCGTATTAAACATTACATGAGGAAAAGGGGGGAAACTAAATAGAAGTTAAAAAATACTTAATAACAGAAGTGAGGTAGTTAAGATCAAGAATTTCTTGAAAAAGGTGATTTTTTTCACCTTATCACTGTTACAGGGTATAAGACATTTTACCTGCCACTACTTGCTTTCATTCCTTCATACCCTGAGCTTGGGTAACACTCAGATGTAAATAAGACATGAGTAACAGCCTACTGGAATTGGTGCAGTCTCTTGAGAACTGTTTATTTGTGAGGACTTTCCCAGAATTCCTGATGCTTTGCAGGCCTGCTCTCTGTGTGTCTCTCCCATTTTTGGTTTTACATTCAGCGTGTTTCCACAGCAGTCTATGCTCAGGAAGCTTTCACCTGGCTTCAGCACTTCATAGAATCCATCTGCAGCCACATAAAGAACTTTTAGCACTCTTGTGTTTTTACATGGTGTGTCCTGAAACAAAGACAAATGCAATTTCAATGGAGGAGGAAAAATTGCTTTTTCTATGTTATGTCTGATTTATGTGCTCAGATCCTTCCTAAATACATGGTTGCCCATAAATTTAAGCATAACAAGATAAAGAGAGCTGAGGTTAACTGTTTTTTTAATTGTGTCTAAATATAAATAGATATTTATTAGACAGTAAAATTTTATGTAGAACAGTTATGTGTTCAGCAGATTTCAGAACTTTCACATAAAGTTTTGCAGTGGACAAGGCTGAGGGAATCAAAGTTTATGTGCAAAAGTAAGGGTAAGTGGAAACAATGATTTAATGGTGCACTAAGGAAAGTTTCCTTCTCAGAGGTGGATGGAGCAAAAAAAGATCAGCTGAAGAACTGGAGCACTTCAGCACAGCTGTCTTGATAGTCTAATAATAGTCTAATAAATGAAAGAAGGGGAAAGAAGCCACCATGTGTTTAACTGGAACAAGATTCGCAGGGATGGTGCAATATGATGTTTTTGTGACAGCTGAGCTCTCTCACTGACTATTGTAATTGTGCACCATTTTTAGTTCTTGAATGAATCAATCATGAATTTGTCCCAAATCATGCAATAAAAGTACTGATATTTGTTTCCAAAGTCATCTTTTAAGTAAAGTGTGTAATTCACAATGGTCTTGTTTTCAAAAATCTGATTCCAACAGGGAGTGTATCCTACAGGACTTCTCAGATAGCTCTAATAAAGCCAAGTCAGAGTAGTGGAACAGGATCTACAAGGTAATTCAATACTTTTTCAAGAGGTTACCATCTCCTACAAGAGATTGAAATGTCCCCTCTGGCCTTTGATAATCTGTATGTTCAGATTCTAGATCTGAAGAAGTGTTACTGTGCAGCCTAGCTATCATCTACATAAATGTTTGGTTTTGGGGAAAAGTTTTATTTTGAAATCACATTTTTCAAAAATGTGCAGTTATAATCTGTGCTTCTGTAGCTGTTGACATCTGCAGTCATGGTACTCCTATAAAAAGGGGTAATTTTATAATGAGGAAGTCTAACAGTGTCTCTGCTGTGTCATTCTTAAAAAAATCAGAGATGAAAGCACAATATCTGCACAAGGGCTGTTCTCTGAATAACCTGAACTTTTCATGCAGCCTGCAACAGCTGTTTCTGTTTTTTTCATTTAAACATTGAAAATGCCTTAAGCTGCGAGAATTATTAACATCAATAACTTTAAATTGTTCCAGAAAAATTAAACTCTTGTTCATTATAATCATTAAACCAAATATATCTTCCTAGCAGAAATTTAACATACATGTAACAAAGTACTTTTTTCCACCTCTGATTCTAAAATTGTTTTGTCAGTCTGCTTTTTGAAATATGTAAAAATATTCAGTAAGTAAAAATATATAGACAACAAATTGAAGTAATTTTGAAATCTTTTGTATTGTTATAGAAGTAGCCTCAAATCACATGCATGAATTAATTTCATTAACAGATCCACCCCTGTGCTGAGATTACCACATAGTTCTTGTCCATCATCATCTGGATCCCAGAGCAGTCAAAGGGGATCATGGGCTAATTCTGATTTCAGAACCCCTCAGCTGTATCCATTTACATCACCTTCCCCACAGCTGCCTCTGTCCAGGCAGCCAATCACCATCTCTGGACTTCTGCAAAGACAACAAGGCAAGTATATTTATAAACTAGCATTTAACACTGCCTGAAAAAAATTTCAGCATAGCAGCTTAAATAAATGAACCAAAATAAAAATGATATTTCAGAATTTGAAGTAGGCTTTCAGCAAAACATGAAAGATGTTGGTGTTTATGATTGTATTTTGCCTTGGTCTTATGTGTGGGATGGTATCTGCTGTGAAAATGTGTTCTTGCTTCCCTTTAGAATTAGATTTTAACAGAAATTTAAATCTGATAATGTCCAAATTTTCTGTGTCAGCTGCACATTTCTTAAAGATCTGCCCATCAAGACATCCATGTAAATGTCCACAGATCACAGTAAAAAGGGAGCTAGTCCAGGGTGTTATTATTGAGTGCAACATAAAACTAGCAAAAGCAGCTGCATAAACATCAGCCCAAGTGGGGGTGGATCTGGCTAGGAGTTGCACTGGGGCAGATTAATTATTAAAATCACAGAATCATAGAGCAGCCATGGTCAGAAGGCACCTTGAATGGTCCAGCCCTTTCTGGGAAAGAGAACCTAGATGAGATCAGGTAGCACCCTGACCAATCACATCTTGCAAACCTAATTCTCCTTATTGTTGAGTTTGCATCATCATTGAAATATTTTTTTAACTTATATTAAAAAGATAATTAATCTCTAAAGCACCATAGTAATAAATGTATAAATGTGACCTTCCTACATATCCCAAGTAGTTTTGAGTTCATGAAACCAAAATAAAAATATTTTAAGAAATGAAGGTTTATAGCTTGTAAAAGCTTACATCACAATTGTTTTAATTGTGAGACTTCTGGAGAGTAGTACAGTACGTGAAATAATGCATGAACCTGATAGGATCTCTAAATAGTGTAGGAGAAATTAATGTTATTAAAAAAGTAGATGTATTGAACGTTAGTAATAGATGTCATTTGGCTATATGATTGCAATTCAGTTCATATACAGAATAATGCTTTGGAGATTCACTTGGGTAGCTAAAATTGGAATTTGGCAAAAATGCTTTTATGGTAATACAGAGGAGCACATTTACATTCATGAGAATGGCAATAGAAAAGTTTTCATCAGTTGTGTAGGTTTTTTTAAATTTTGGATAGTTTTGCTTTTCCTTATATACATTCCCCATATAATTTACAAGAACAAACTTTACTTTAGTTTTACCAAGGTTTTTTTTTTTTCATTTGTACCTGTATTTTTTATTCTAGGATCAGCTAATTTAGGAAGACATTCAGTAGAGAGATGAGCAAACATCTGTGAATTGTTTTGGTTAAGAAGCACCTGGAGAAGCACTGCATAGTCTCTGGATATCAAAGTATTTGTAACTTCCATAATATGTCAAATTGGCATAAACCAGCAAATTGTTCAGCATGAATACTGTATTTAAAACATCACTGATCTTTCTGATTAACATCTACTGAAATTTTGGATGGGAGTACAAAATTTTCTTGTTTTTTGAAATTCTGGCTTCAAATATATTGCATAAATAAAAGTCCTTCATTACCTAAGTGTTAAGGCAAAACGTGATTGTATGTTGAATGAGCATTTTTTGCTGTGAGTGCTTTGAGCTGCAGGATAAATAATTGTGCCTGTCTATTATAGATAGACTTCAATCCTAAAAAAAAGAAATTTTTTTATGAATTTTTGATTACAGAATTCCAAAGTTTGGTTCTTACTCAATGCATCTCCTTTTGTTTGCACTCTTGAAAAGGGGTGAGTTTTGAGGGATATTACGTTCTAGCAGGCTCTCCTGAGCTCAGAACACAGTATCTGTTCCATGCTTGTGAAATTCACCATTTGATTTAGGTAGCAGTGATTTCTTCCCAAAAAGGAATGAAATGGGGGAACTGGAATGAAGAGACAAAATACAGTGAAGACTACTTTTACTTTTGCACAGGAATAGCAACTGGAGACTCTGAATGAAGGGTGCCAGAATTTTCTTTTCTGAGAGCAACTCTGAAATTGATATGCCTTTGTTTTGTTTTGACCCTTAACTTTACCTGGACTATTTTAAGTATAATAAAACTAGAAGCTGGTGTGTTTTTTTGAGATAAAGTTCCCTGAATATATGATAAATTTCTTTTGAGTTGAAATGTTTTTCTTTACATATCACAAGTGGATGGGAGAGAGAAAACTTAATGAAAGGTTCAAGAGTTGAGATGAGAACTGGAAGAGGTCATTCACCAAATACCATCATGGGCAAACCACACTCAATTTGAGGATATTAATGGAATTTATTACTAAGAGAATCACAGCAGGATAGTGAGAAGTAAAATAAATCAAGAAAACTTACCCTCCTTCCCAACTCTACCTCCACCCCAAGAAGTGCATGGTCAGAGAAAGGGAGTTACAATCACATCACAGGTTTCTTCCACTGCTCAGAGAGAAGAGTCCTTGCCCTGCTCTAGCATGGGAATTTTCAACTTCACATTTGCCTTATTTCAGTGTATAGCTGCCTTTACTGTTTTTTTACCATGGGAAAGTTGGTAGATTTTCTCCTCAGTACTCTTATACTTCAGAGTTTAGCAGAGATCTCAAAGTCAACTTCCTTCCAAACAAACTTCCAGCCAAAAGATTTAATTTTACAGTGGCACAGACATGTTCAAATAAAGGTGTGTAGTGCAGCTCTTAAAGAAATTCAACTCTCCTTTAGTTCCAGATGAGCTTCAATAGCTAGAAGAGTGAGGCTGGTAAAAAATTATTGCAAGATTCGGCATTACTTGTGCCTCAGTGGTTTTCTGTTTGTTTGCATCCCAATAAGGTATTCTCTCTAATCTCTGTTTCATCACACTGCAGAGTTGTCATCCAAGTCTGTGAAGTCATACTATAAGTTTTATAATTGCTGGAAGTTGCATTCTGCAGTCAGGTGGAATACTTTGCTCTTATTGGTTTTGTTTCTCTTCCATCCTGCTCCACAAACCGTCATCAGTTGCAGAATTGAGCTTCATGAAGCTGAAATTTTGTGTATATAAATGGGCCCTGACTGAAAGAATTTGTGTAGGAAAGAGTCATACATGCTAGATCTACAACAGTCACAATAACAAAGAATTAAAATAAAAACAATAACCCTGTCATTCAGAGATGTCAATATTCATAGAGGACAGAATGATTCTTGTTTCTTGCTCACCATAGTGGTTTCCACTCAAATTCAGTAACAATCTTCATGGTTCAGGTAATCATCAGTTTACCTTTTCTGTGGTGAAAGCTGGACACAGGCAGACTGTGTTTTGTAGCTGTAGGCTGAGAGCTTGGAATGTCACATCAATAAAGAAAAGAAATGTATGGAAATAGATACTTATTTTACTGCTGCTTTGAACTACTTGGTAGTGTCTGGTAGTATCTTCTACTTAACATTTATTGCCTAATCTATTTGAGCCCACAGTCTAATCCTGAAGAGAAAAAAAATCTAGCAACCTCGTTTTCAGAAATATTACAGCTTTGAAATGCACTTTGAAGAGAAGCAACGTAATTTGAGAAAGAAAGCAAAGGCACTGGAGCTATCCATGCTGAGGAGAAACACTTGAATAACATCCTCTTGCCTTCCAGTCCAGAAAAAAATGAAAAACATTAATGAACTGAATATAATATGATGTTTTTCAAAACTTATATCTAAGTGGCTCATATAAAATAAAGTAATAGGAAAAAATAATTTAAAAGGTAAGTTTGTGGAATGTCATTTGCCAAGTTCAATGCATCTATCATTTGTTCAATAAAGTTGAAAATACTATATTCAGTATTTCACTCTTTAAGAAGAGGAGAAGAGAAAAAAGGCAAGGTTTGTTCTATCTTCCAACAGGCACAGAAGTTCCTCTTAGGCGTGTCTTCACAGGAATCGGTCCTTGATGTGCAAGGAAATCTGCAGTTCGCTGAGGATACAGCAGAGGGTGCTGAGCTACCTCTAAAGAAATTCACTCCTCACTGCTCTTGGGCTAAGGGGACTGAAGTCCAGCCTGTGGCCTTTTCTGTATGGAGCTTACATGGAAAAGCTACAGATGGTGACCGGAAAAGCAAGGATGTGATGTAGAGTCCGAATGTGAAACATCAGAAAAGCACCCGGAGGAGAACAGCAAATGTGAGGGACTACATAAGGTCACTGGAAGTTAAAACTAACTCAGATACAGGAGTCTTCAGAGATGTGAAGGGTGAAAATGGAAGCAGGGTCAGTCATGCTGGGGAGGGTAAGCAGTAGTGGAGGAAGGAATAAAGGAATAAATTATCTATTAATTTTGAAAATTTCTGAACTGAGGACCTTGGCAATGCACAGTGGATATTCAAGACTTCAGGATTAAGAAGCAGCAGCTGAAGCTGTGTAACAGTTGTGCTGTGTAACTTTGAGAAACAGACTGAACTGGCCTCCAGTTCTCATTTTCTGTCTGCAGCTTTCTGGCCTTAAGGCATAAGAGGGCACTAATTTATCTTTTTCAGTTTTCTGAGAGAGAACATGAGTATATATTTCGCTACAAGGGTGTTTTATGCACACACAAACAATAGCAGAGGATTTTATTACAAGACAGAATTGTGCTATTCATGCAATGGGGTCAGCACTCATGCTGAAGGTATCCTCTTGTTTGCATTATCGTTGCCAACTTCAGCTTCATTTCACAGTCATCGCATCTCCCTCACAAGGTGATGCTTATGCCATATAAGGCAGCATCATGTCTATTTATTCCTGTGTGACACAAAGGAAGTCTGTTGCAGACAAATGCTTGGTCTGTTAGACATAATACCCGATACTTGCCAAGGAGCATTTTCTACAATTGTGCCAATTAAAATGTGAAATTGCTACCACTTATTTTTGAACTCTCTTGTTCTGGCAGTCAGGAAAGAATGCCATAACTCATCAAGATGCAGCACTGTTGGTTTATCTATGATAGCCCTATTTTCCCTCTAGAATTTAACCTGCTCCTGACCTGAGGAAATGCAATTTGATAATTCTCTCCTTCTGTGGTCTCTGTGTCAAAAATGCCAACATGCTTCAGTCTGTAGATCAGCTTTGTGTGCCTTTGGAGCACGTGCTCTTTCTCATGGTCCGTTGTGCCCAGGTCTTTCTGCAAATCTCTTTTGTGCAGATAAAAACTGCTGTGCAAATAGGAGGACACTGCTCATGTCCGCTGTAGTGTTTGGGATTCTTCCACATTGTGTCTTTAGGATTGCTGGGTATCCCACCAACTCCAGAAAGACTTAGCACTCCTGTGAGTAAATCATCTGCATCACAGGAACCACTGACTGCTACAGCATTTTGCAGGGAAACCTGCCTTTTGTAACAACAGGATTGACTTGCTGAGTGTCTCGATGGAAAATTTCTGCCCTGAGGATCCTTTGTTTCATGTGTCACATGAGCTTTGGCCAACTCTCTTCCCTTGATTATGTCTAAAGCTCTGATTATCTGTCCCTTGAAATGGTATTGAATATTTGTCCTGAACTTGAACACTAAAGTAGTACCAGAGACTAGGGTGCCAGCTGGGTGTCTGGTATCTGGAGGGATGGGGAAATAACTTTTTTTGGAACAAAATGGAAAATTTGTGTGGTGACAAGGTGGGGAAGGACATGACTCTGAGTGTGAAATGTGGAAAGCTTTTCAGTGTTAGGAGTCAGTGAACAAGCTCTGCTAGCATGTCACTCACAGCTTGCCACCAGCAAAACAGGAAAAACTGTTCTGCGAGTGGAGAGGGTTGCTTTCCTTTTTGACACATGGGACACAGGGAAGATCCCTCACAGCCCCAGCCCCCAGCAAACAGCAGCCCTCTGACCTTGCTGCCATAGAACTATTCAGAAGCCCCCAAATCTAGAAAAGATTGACTGTTCTACATCATAGTCCACCTTGCAAAACTCTAAAACCAGGCACTGGTGCTGTCAAGGCCCACATGTAAAAAAGCTCTGCAGAAATTGAGCAATGCTGAGAGGTTCCAGGTTCCTCCTTGCACTCTGGAGAATCGCCCCACACTGGCAATGTTTTGTCCTAACCAGCCCAGGGCCTCCCAGATAAAGGCACACAACACATTTCCGATCAGGGCAGTCTCCACAACAAGATCAAGGGCTGTCTATCCCCATGTTAAGGCATCTGAAGGAAAAAACACAAAAGAGAGGAGGAAATCAGTCCCACTAGACATTCCTAAAAGCTTTTTCTGGCCCCTGCCTTAACCGAGCACACATTTTAGCCATGTTTCACATCCTTGCCTAGCTCAGTGTTGAGCCAAACAGAAGCTGACTTTGGAGATGGTCTAAGTACATCTGTGTCTTTATGCATTTGGCTGTGCAAAATACGGTAAAAAAAACAATATTTCAGCCATCTCCAGCTCCTCTGAGCTCAACCACTTTGAAACAGGCAGGACAGAGCTCCAAGAGTCATTGTGGGTGATGACAGGCAAGGCTTGGTGTGATGGGAGTGAGGAACAGATGGGCCATTTGGGATTACCCAGACCAGTTTCAACTATGTTCTTGACCTAAGTCTGCACACAGAACCCAGCCTGGGAGGAGTCAGCTCTCAGGAAGTCACCTCCTGTTATACTGTCACCTGTAACATGGGAACATTATAAATCAGGATGGTGCAGGGGAGAGGAAGAAAAACCTGGCTAAGAGATGGAGGACAGGATAAAGGAAGGAAGAACAAAAGCAGCCAGGAGTATCAAGGAATGTTTTCAATGTAAACTACATCCTTCTAGTCTTGCTCCTTGTGTGTACTCAGATGTTCTTGTGTGTTCTCCTTTTTGCTGTTGCCCATGCAATGTTAGCAGTAGAAGGTGTTTAAAGCAGAGAGAGACTGGAATAACTAAATGAGAGTTGTTTAAATGCCCCTGGTCAAGACTTCTACTATTCTGTGTTCTGCTATCATTCTTGGCATAGATATGCAGACCTGCTCTGCCTTACTCATTTCTTTCATTGTAAGCTCTGAAATGGGCATTTCCAGTTTTTTCTGTGTTTATTTATCCTTCTATTAGAATCTCTGCAGTTCCTAGTAATGGCAGGTCATTTAGAAATGATGCGGTTTTTCTAACTAATAAATAAATAGATAAATGAATAAGAAACAGCAAATAATCTTTATAATGTAGAGGACTTGCATTTTCCACAAGTGTATTGAAGTTACTCATCCTTCTGACAGCATTTCACGGCTTACCAGTAGAGTCTGTGGAGTGTGTGGGTAAAAATAACACAGCCTAGCCATGTTACAGCCCCATACATTAAATCTTTGGATAAAAAATAAAAATAGACCTCTAGTTTGCCTATGTGAAATTACCAAGTTGCATTACTAACATGAATGCAAAAAGCTTCTAGCCCAGCATATGGTAAATACATTAGTGCTATATTCCAGAAATCATCATTTTCCCAAGCTATAGTTCTTGCTGACATATGTGGTAGAAAGGCTAGTTCTGCCAACTGTCTGCTCCCTTCATATCCTCTGCTTTTGGTGCAAGTTTAAAGCAATATGCTTAATAGCCTCAGTCTAGTACTTTGAAAAATTGCAATGCCATCTATCTGTGTGGAAAGTCACATATCAATGACATTTGGTTGGCACAGTGGGTTTGGAGAAAAATGGCAAAGAAAACAGTTGGCACTGAGTTTTGAGGGAAAAAAAATCAGAAACTGTGAGTCTGTATGCCGTAAACTCAAGTTTTATTTGCTCATATATCACTTTGTCAGGGTTTTCAATGGTTCTTGTGGAAAATGTGTTACTGAAATATAAAGAAGCTTTTACATATAATAAGGATTTTCCCTTTAACCTAATTGGTGTTTTCCCAACCTATACCATACCCACCCAATATGCTGGGTAGTACAAAATCAACCTCCTAAAAGAACTACATGAGCCCTCAAAGTAATTTTTTTCTGTTAAAGAGCCCATCTATGCTCATTTTGCAGGATTGTGTGAGACAGGAGGGGATGTGTTTGCACAGGCTGGATGACTGCTACTCTGCCATGGATGCACGGGGAGCTGTATCTTCACGTCTTCTTGTCAAAATTGATACCATGGTTGTAGATTTAGAGGAAAGCTGATGTATATTTCCAGTTTAACTCAACTGGAAACTGGCAAACCACAGTCCCTCCCCTTCACACCATAAATCAGAGACAGCTAATAATAATTAATGCTAAGGCATCAGTCTGCTGAAGTCTTTTTGCACACTGGATGAGACAGCAGCCTCTTGAGGTTCAGAATGAGTACAGAGTTTCTGCTGGGCTGAAATTGGCAGCTTCTGGCAGCCTTTGTAGGAGAGTGTGGAGGGGACAGAAAGTCGCCTCTGTGCTGGCACGGGGAAGCCTCTTTGGAGCCCTTGCATGGTGGTGGCCCTGCAGTTCCCTTGCAGAACACTCAGAATGGCTTTCCTACAGGCTGTGATTAATCATTGTAGCACTTCAGCAGTGAAATCTGTTCCCTGCATCCTGGCTCTGTAGCTCAGACCAAGGAGTGACTTCATAGGCATTTTTCATGTGTGCAAACATTTTATTGCCTCATTCAAGCCCTTTTTCTTGGAGGCAATCTTTGTTTCAAACTACTGTTCCCTTAAAACTTTTACCTCAGTTGTTGATGATGGGGCTGCAAATATTGCCACTGAAGAGAGAAGCTGTAAAATAAATGTCACCAACAGGCACAGACTGTGTGTAAAGCATGCACACATTGAAAACCTTCCTGTTGTTCGCAATGGTTAATGCCTGCAGTGTTCCTTGAGAATCAGTTGAGAAAGATATAAATCAAAAAGTAGCTCCTGACAATATGATGGGGTAAGTGCACATTTTCAACGTGGATTGTTAATATGGCAACAGAATATTTGAAGAGACAAAAAAATGTTTGAGGGAAGGGAATGGCTTTTGTAAGACTCAGCTGTGCCTGTCAGAACTGTTAAAAGAGTCACAGTTTTTGTTAGGCAGTAAACTGGAATCCCTGCTGTGCTTTACTTAGTTTCCAAAATTCATAAATGCAGCCTGTGTCCAAAAAATTAATTAGCTTATGAGTAAGAAAAAAAAAGCACAGATGTTTGCATGGAGTGCTTTAGAGCTTTCTTGGGATATGCTAATATATATATTATTTTACTTAATTGCTGTTCAACAGTATTGAACTTTTTGAATGCATCATATGTGATGGGACATACTGCATAGTCACATTTAATGAAATATTACTGTACTAGATATATTTTACCCAAAATTATGAAGCGTTTAATCCACATTCTTTATACCCTAAGACAGTGAAAACTGTGACTCTCCAGAGAATACAAATACCTTACGTATTTTAAGCAGAGATAAGCAGATCCTGAAGGAACACATCAACACAGCACACGTAAAGCCAGGTCAGTGGGCACAGGGCAGATTTTGTTATCACAGAGCATCCATCAGTGAATTCACTCCAGCAAAGACAGAAAACATCTTGTGAGCCAGCAGTCTCCCACTCACAGCCCAAAACCACAGCCAAGCAGGGCAGAAGCAACTTGTGAGCCCAACCATCTGAGACAAGATGGGAATTCTATTTTTTTTAAATTCCCAAGTGGGAATTTTATTCTTTGGGAAGACTTTTGGGCAGGGGAACCTGGGATACAACTACTTGCTGCCAACAGTCAATTTTAAAATGGAGAGAAAAGTCTCTTTTATACTGAAGGGTGAGAAAACATTTCTGTGGAAGTCAGGCAGGGGTGAAAAGCTGCCAGCCACACTTAGAGCTCCTGCCCACATCCAGGTTTTGGTGATGTAAAAAAAGGGATACACGCATGTGTTTTGCAACACATTTCCTAAGTAGCCAGACTTCTCACAATCAGATCATTATAACTGGGAAGGCAACAAATACAGAGGTTTTCTCAGCAATTAGCATGGGTTATGTGTGAATTCTTTTCTGTAAACCTGATAGTATTTCTTGGGCAATACCAAATGTATCTTTGACTTCTGATTATTTAACCTAATAATTATTTTTTAAGAGAACAAAAAAAAATGCAACTCACTTTAACTTTACAATTTATTTAGAGAAGTCATACCAAAAATAGGCCTTACTAAATATGTACTATTTGCTAAACTATGTAAATACGTGGTAGCTACATATACCCGTTCTTGGGGTCCCAGTTATGCCTTGTTATGCTGCTCTGACATAAATATTTATGTGACATGAAACTCTGATATTTTTAACAGAGTTCTCCATGATTTTGCAG
Organism: Geospiza fortis; assembly: GCF_000277835.1. Classification (NCBI taxonomy): domain Eukaryota; kingdom Metazoa; phylum Chordata; class Aves; order Passeriformes; family Thraupidae; genus Geospiza; species Geospiza fortis. The sequence goes on along the minus strand of NW_005054479.1, from coordinate 1,181,479 downwards.
TAAACATTATGTGCAAACTGGGAGGGGAGGAACAGCACTTATTAGTTCACCAGTGAGGGAGAAACACCAGCTGGATGCAACAGTGTTCAGGCATGTAAAAATGCACGCCAGTGCAACTCAGTCATATCAGACACACAAGAATCTACTTCACCATCAAGGTTCCTTCACTGTGAGCAGCCTGAGACCTCTAATTAGCTGTGAACTCTCTCTGAACTTTTCCTTGAGCTTAGTGCTACATTGTGTAGCCTTCCTAGTGTCTAATAAGGGTGAAATCACACTGCAGCACTAATCTAATTCAGGTAAAAACAAACAAAGCATGAGATGGTCGCCTGCTGGAGGCCAGCCTTTTATTAGTCCTGTGCTCAGAGTGGTGCTTTGTCCCTTTAATCCAAAATAGCCCTTTTCCTCTAGTACTTGGTTTAAAAACATGCAGCAAATGATTTGTGGTAGTGATCTGGGACATTAGGTGTGTGCAGGCCCCATGCCTAGAACCAGCACTGGTCTTCAGAGGG
>NW_005054479.1:1115793-1180957 GCF_000277835.1 Geospiza fortis | reverse complement strand
GTTTGCAGTGAAAAGAAGTGAGTTCTTCTAAGATTGATGATTTTCTTAACATTCATATCCATTGAAAAATATAGGTAGGTTTTTATATTTTTCCTTTGTCAAAAAAAAAAATAACAAAAACAAACAAACAAAAAACAAAACAAAAAAACCCACGCACACAAAAAAACCCAAAAACAAACAAAAAAACCCACAAAAAAACCCCAAAAACTGTCATCAACCCAAAATGTTTTACCTGAAATAATAGATTCTTACTCAGAGGACAGGTAAATAAGTATCCTGGCTGCCTCCTCTCCTATCCCTTTCTTTGTGGGAGAGCAAGTGGAGCTAAAGGAGCCAGGATGTCACATAGCAAAACTTGGGCAAAGAGCTATTCAGCCTACTGCAGGATCCTAAGCAGGATCAATACAGGCACAGCTGCTCTCCCAGTTTCCAGGGAGCTGAGGTGGCATCTTCTCATCTGGTGGAGTTCTCTTTTCCTTCCAAGGATGTTCATATAACATAAGTAGGGAAATGGATCCAGCCATTTGTTTTCAGAGGCAGAGAAAAACTTGTTGCTTCTACATCCATGAAACTGTGGTAGGATCAAATTAAACCAACATAAATGAAAAATAAAAATAGGGTTTTTATGAATATAAATTAGTTTTCTGGACTAATCTTTATATATAATCAGGTGTTAAACTTACCCAATCCATGGGCCTGTTTCTGTGCAGCACAATGTGAGTTCTTAGGATCTGAAGTGGAATAACCAAGGAATTTACTTAATTTTCATTGCTGATGAATGAAAGAATGAAAGAATATAAGAATGAAAGAATGAAAGAATGAATGAATGAATGAATGAATGAATGAATGAATGAATGAATGAATGAATGAAATCCTGTGATATTTCCAATATCCAGTGCAGCAGAACAGAACCAGTGTGAAACCAGGTTCCAAAATCCTCCCCAAAATCCTTTACACATCTCAAAAGATGAACATGCAGCCTGATGCAAATCTGAATACAGCTTGGAAAGCCTGCAATGAATGGGAACAGCATTTCCTTGTGGCAGTGGGAGAGATAACAGGATTGAGTGGATGTGGGAGCAAAAGGCACTCTGAATATTGAACTGCTGAATGAGAGCGGAGTCCAGATTGCAGTCCATACCTTATGGCTATCAGCAAGCAATACAGTGAGTGGAAATGGGCTCTGAAAAACATATTCAATCAGGGAAATTGCCCCGCATGCAGCTCATTAACAGGATTAAGTCCTGATACAAAGTGACAGTCAGTATTATTTGTGTAGGCAAAAAGCTTGCTCCCCTTTGTAGTTTTTGGCATATCCAGCTGGCTTTAACAATATGGATCTGAGGCAGCTAGTGTAGCTTTAATGTTAAATTAGCCAGGGTTAAAAGCTTGCCAAGGCCAGGCAGGAACAAAGTGTTCTTTTTTGCAAAGCTGGCACATGGGGCCAGTTTCATTTCAGTAGCACCCATGTGGTAGCTACTCCATTTCCCACAGCCACAGCAGCATTTCTCCAGGTATTGGATGTCATTTGTCACCAGGGCTCCACACTGCTGCAGCACGGGGAAGATCAGGCTCCCTGAGATGAGCAAGCCCTGAACCCAAAATATCAACTCCTTGTTTAGAGCAGACTCACGCTGCTGAAACCTGATGTCTGTTCTGCAGTCTAAACAAGAGATAAAGGCTCAAGTCCTCAGCTGGTAAAAATTAGTGCAGCTACTGTGAACTTCTGGAGCTGCATTTCTGTTGAGGCAGCTGGAGTGTGGTTGCTCCAGCTCCCAAGGAACCAGCTCTGGAGAGGCAGCTCGTGCCCCAGAGCTTCCCAAATAGGGATGGTGGTCTGGATTTAACTCTAAAAAAAGACTATTACAGCAGTTATTAAATTGCTGTTTTAAAATCAAACAGATTGTGGTTTATCTCTCTTTTATATTTGGAGGATAAGTCTGTGTTTGGATGCTAGACAGCAGAGGTTTTGTCAATGTATTTAGGGGAATTATTTAGGTATTCCCATACAGCAGCACAGCATCCAAAGCAGGGGAATGTGCTGTTCCTAGAAATCAGTGGTTTCTTTTCTAAGTGCAACTACTGCATGATGTTCCCTTGCCCCTGTTGCTGGCACCCCACTACCACACTGCCCAAGCCATCACAAACCTCTTCTTGCACTAAGAAAATAATATGAATCCAAAAAAAAAATTTAAAATTACATTTCTCGTTCTCCATCATTATTTGCTATGTTTCTTTTCCAGAGCTTAACTGAATGCCTAGGCCTGGGGAGTTAGGAATAAATTTTCTCTGGAGTTTACCCAAAATCTGCTCATTTGCACCATTTTTTCCCTGGGAGCTGGTGTAAGAGCCAGGAGTGCTTCTCTCACAGTGCTACAGTGCTTATGCCCTTGGGACCATCCATCCCAGTGATGCTTTAGGTGATCTGGGTTCAAGAAATGCAGTTTACTGTGTTTAAGAGAAACCAACACTAAACCCTATAACATTCTGCCCTGTCAGAACATGACATGCTAATATCTTAAATAAAATGTGAACTACAATTGGTGATTTAAAATAATTGAAGTACTGTGGACTTTGGCATTAAGGGGGCAGAAGATGATGGAAAAGTTTGCTCATGTCACGACTTAGTGAAATCTTAATGATTAAGGATCAGGCATGCAAGATAAAAGAAATAGTGTTGAAAAAAGAAGACTGATATCTTAAAAAAGTTTGATTGAAAAGCAGAATATGTGGTTCAAGCTGTACCAAAGCTTTACAAAAGAGACTTGTTTGTGCCTATTGTTCTAGCACTGAAAACAAATGGCCAATATAACTGTGTAAGGCACTAGAATCTGTCATCACTTATGGCCAGAACAAGGCTATGGATAATGGACTGTAATGCAATATAAGTAGCACTGCCATGAAACCAGAGTAATTTAATTTAGATCAGAGGATTCAGTTTGTGTGGTATAGACTTATGAATATAATAATTCTTAGCCATGACAGATTATCCTGCCAATGTACTACAGCACTCTGGGCTTTTACAGACATGCCAGCCTCAGCTGCACGTTTTTTTTTTAGTCTTTGCCCAGTGATGTGTATTAAATTTGTGGTATATATGAGCCACTAAAGACCAAATTGAAATCCCTAAATCCAGTATAGTCTCAGAGATCATAACATAAGCTGAAAACAACAAGAAAAAATGATACCATTAACTCAGAGGATGTAGGTGATCATAAGTGGTTTTTTGAACAAGTAAGAAATAAATTTATGAGTGGCCCGAGGAACTGGGAAGAATTATCCCTATTGCAGGACAATGTCTGCATTCAGCCAAGGAAACTAACATCTTGGTTATAGTAAATTATGTTTTAAAATGTTGGAGAATAGTGATTCCACACATATTTTTTCTTATGTGTGGGAAAAAAGCAGGAAACCAGGAAAATTAGTTTCTCCATCCACTAGAAATGTCTTATTCCAGATCTTACAGGTATTAAACAGCCTACAGCCTTTCTTCTTTTGTTTCCTTAGCTCTATTTTTCGTTAACATTTGTTAAGCAACAGGTAGACATTGTCTGTCCATCTCTTTTTGTGTAAGGATGACCTCATACAATCAAAAATTAGATAAATTATTTGTCTTATTAGGTTTAAACATCTTAAGAGGAAGGATGAGTGTTGCCAGCGTTGGCAGATAGCGCTTGTTGTTCCTCACAAGCTCACATCATGCCTACCTGAACACCTCCACCTCTGCCTTCCATGATCTTCAGGGAGTTTTGAAGCACCAGATGTGAAGAGCTGTCTTTGATCAGTTTGACTCAGTGATCTAAAGGGTCTTTTCCAGCCAAACAATTGATTCTAAGATTTTTAGATTACTTTAGGCTGCAGGTCAGCTGTACTTCAATGAACTTCCACAGTCCTGGCTCTGACCAGGGCAGGGATCTTGCTCTGGTTTCCTTTCAATCCATGTGGCAGCATCCCAGAGGCTACAAAATGAGGTCCAGCTGAGGGAGGTGGAATAAGGAGGTGGGGAGTGGGAATTTATATCAGCAGAAGTGCCTGTATGGGAGCTGAGATGTAACTGGAGCTCAGCCTCAGGATCAGAGCCCAAGAATTGCTGCAGGTTCCTGCAGTTCACTCTCAGCCCTGGTTACTCCAGTTGTTCAGTGTGTAGACAGAGACATCACAAAATGCAAGCTGACGTTTCTCTGCAGTGGCTTTCTCTGGAGTGTCAAATCAATTAATGATTTTAAGTTTTGCCTTGAAGTAACAGACACTAATGCCCATATCCATGTTTTATTGTTACAATTGTCCAAAGGTTTTATAACTGCATAAAATAAGTGGAAAAAATGATCCTGAGAGAGAATGCATAGAACAGAAGCCAGTTGGATTTATTTAGCTACTTCATGTTGGATCATTGACTAGAAACTTGATAGTAGCACAGGAACATAGTAACATCTTTTAACTTGTTTCTATTCCACCTATTTTAAGTTCACAGCAATTCAGAAAACAGACTCTGTGACCCACAAGTGTAGTTAGTTTTCAGCTTGTAATGCATATGTGAAGAAAGCATTTGTCTGCTTAGCCAAGGTTCACTTGCATTCATGGCATATGGAGCTGAACCATTCCTGGTTTCTCTTCTGCCAAAAAAGCATTGGATCAAACTTATATCTGGTGCAAGAATGCTGATTTCAGTTACTTCAGCAGTGAATAAGACCCATAGCTTATTTTAGGCCAGATAATGATCCCAGTAAAACAATACTGATGACTGTAAGTTTGGCTCACATTAATAGATTAAATGTGGGTAGATGCAAACAGATGGCATCAGTTGCTTTGTCGCTTCCTGGCAGAACTGGTCTCATTAAAACAGCAATTTTGCTGAAGCTTTTGTGGCTGTGATTAAAGTTGCCAAAACTTTTAAATAGGCAGAGTTTCAAAGTGATAGCTGGGATGGTTTCCAAATGTATCTGGCATAGTACAGCACTCCACATTACACTTGTAAAGCTGGATGTTTTTGAGGATAAAGGAGATCTTTAATTTACCCAACAGGCTGTTTTATAATTCCATATGTCATCTGCTGTATTTGTAAGAATGTTTGTTTCCCTCCAAAGAAAACAGTCAGTGGGATGCAGTGAAGGATTATTTAGTAAACAGTTGCTGGATGGCTGCAGTAGCACTGACACCTCTTCTCTGAGCTTTGTCAGAAAGGAAACAGGGTGAAAATGCTTGCACAAGTGATAATTCACAAATGATTGTGGGTGAGAGAAGAGTTTGGAAGCTCAGGTGCTGCTTTCTCCACTGCACAGTAAAGGCAGAGGTGACAAATACCAGCTCTTCTTACTCAAACTGCAATTTGCTTTTTTGCAGTGGGAGGTGGTGCTGCTGGCAGGAAGAGCAGCGCTGCTCTGGGGTTGAATTCATGGATATTTGCAAAAGTTTTGGTATCTCTTGTCCAAAGGAAGGGTGGCTTTCAGTACTGCTCTGGTGCTACAGATAATGCCTTATCCACAGAGCTCCAGTGCAACCATGAGCAAACCATTCAACCTTTCTATCCCCTATTTTTTCACTGACAAGGTGGGTTTATTTTTTTTTTTATGGGGAAGGCAAAGAATATAAAATTGTCTGAAGATTAATTGCTGAAGAATGCTAAGAAACCTACCTGCTAGTGTCTGTCAAAGGGATGGATGGAAGGGAAGGGGAGAGTAGAAGTGGTCTGACATTTCTGAGTTGAGGCCAGAGCTGGAAGATATAATATCAGCAGAAAATATTTTGTCTACCTGTAGTTTTCATAGAATTATAGAGTTGTTAAAGTTGGAAAAGACCTTTAAGATCATCAAGTCCATTTGTCAGCCTAGTAGCAGCATTAAGCCATGCACTCAAACACCATACCTTCATGCCTATTTTCACACTTCCAGGGATGCTGACTCCACCACTTCCCTGAGACTGTTCCAACGCTCAACATTTCTGTGAATTTTTTTTTTCCTAATATCCAAGGTAAACCTCACCTGCTGCAACCTGAGGCCATTTCCTCTCATTTTGTCACTTGTTACCTGGGAGAAGAGAACAATCCCCACCTGGCTACAAACTCCTGGCAGGGAGACCATAAAGTGTCCCCTTCTCCAAGCAAGTTAAAAATAAAGGGACAGCTTTTTGCTGGTAATTAGCAGGTTAAGAATTGGATCTAATGGTGGGTGACACTGAGTGAAAACTCAGATTAATCTGATGAGCAGAAAACATATATGACATTTGGAAAAATTAACCCAGCATTTTATAGGTCTCAAATATATAGCAATCATTTTCACTCCCCAGGTTCCAGGAATATTACAAACAGGCCACATAGAAAAACCTGAAGTTTGATATAGAGTATCTGGCTTTGGGAAGGAGATTATGTTTGCACATGTGCTGGTCTATTGTAGTTAATGATATGTGAGAAATGTAGTTTTAATGGGCTCGCATATTATTTATTACGGGAGCAGAACATCATAAATTTGATAACCAGATCCTACTAATTTGCCAAAATATGTAGGAAACACAGTGGCATAATTGTGTTTGTACTGTATTCACTTGTGTGGAGCAGTTTAATTTATATTCATGGGAAATTTCCATTCAAAGGCAAATAATGCAACAGTATTTTCTTCTGTCCATACTTATACAAGATCGTACACAAACAAACAACATTCTACTACAAAATACTGGTATCTCCAGCAAAAAAATGGACTATTTTACAATTACAAATTATAAACTACTTGTATTACTTTGGCAAATCTCTGTAAGAAGAATTTTGAACATTTTGAACATCAGCAAGTTAACAGAAAAATAATTGTCCCAGTAATAAAAGTAGAAATTAACTAAACATCTAATGAAAATCTTTTCCACTGGTTTATTAACTCAGGTCCTGGAGAGATGAAGATCAGTCTGTGAGATATAATTCTGTACCATTACACTGTTTGACCCATCTTCTAAGCCAGAAGTCAAGAGCAGCTCAGCATGAGGGAGCTTCTAAGCACTCTGTGAAACTTTCCTATCTTTAAAAATCAGAGACTGATTCTAACTATACTGTGAAAGGACCCAGTAGTGTTGGTGAAAGGTAGGTTGGTACTGAAATGACACATTCCCACCACACTGTGTTTTTATAACAAATACAAAATCCTTCATGAGTGGTAAAACCATCTCCAGTTTTAAAGTGAAAGCAAGAATCCCATTCAAAGTAGTGTAATGAACCGTCAGTAACAGATACTCTCAAGGGATTATTATTTTAGAGATTATTAGTTTTATTATTAATTTTTAGAGATTATTATTTTAGCTCTTTTCAGGAGAATCTGGAAGGAGAAGGGGATGGAGGAAGGAACTCAATCAACCTGTGCAAATCTTGTTATTTCCATGCAATGACTGATTCTTCCATCTGACTATTTTCTACTTTTGCAAAGGAAGTGGAAAATTATTTGACTTGGACATGCAGTTTAAGACAAAACTCTGGTGTCTGCAGGAAAGACCTCCTGCTCCCCTCAGGAGGGATATTATTTCCTTTCACTCCCTCCAAGCAGTTTGACTGGTTTACTGGATGTGAGCTGCAGAAAGCAGTGGCATGCAGAGTGTTTTCCCCAGGAGAGGAACACATTTTAATGGGACAGTGCATAATCCCTCTCACTACTCATGAATTCCCAGCTCTTTTTCCATGACTGATTTTCATGAGCAGCCACAGTGGCTTCTCCTTTTGTTCACACGAGGAATTTGCAGTATTTTCTCTCTGAGGAGGAACTCAGCTAGATTCAGATGGTTCAGGGAACTCTGGTGTGGGTGCAATCAGCCCCTTCCAGGTTTCAAGGAGGTGGAAGAGTTTGTTTTGTTCCTCAAAAGCCAAAAACCTGCCTCCAGCAGCTCTGAGAGATGTGGCTCCAGCTAACTGGCTCAGCAGGGACTGTGTGAAGCCCCAGGCTCAGTCTCAGGCTCGGTTTTGCAATGAGAAGGTGACAGGTTGCAGGGTGGAGATGATCTGCTCATCTTTTCATTGAGCTTTCTTGAAGGTTATGCATTGGATAAAAGCTACAAAGAACAATCTGAAGGGCTGTAAGAGATCATAGATGAGACATGATTTCCTTACTTTTTGGCTCCAAAATCTGTGAAAGCTTTGGGGAGCTGACCTGTCATCTCTGAGGGCTGCATGGAAAAAGGACCAGAAACATGGCAAACATTTCTCAAAAGTCACTGGAAATAGTAAGCCCTGGCACAACAGTTGAATACCCGAATACCTAAATATCCTTTGAATATTAAGGCTGAAATCCGTGGTACCCTCTTTGTTCTTACATGTGCACAAAAATATGGATGTCTATTTCCAGATTTGTGAATGCCAGTTTGTCATGGGTCTTAAACAACTGTTAAGCCTATTTCATGTGAAAGTATGAATTGAGAATTAGTAGAAAGAAGGATTTTGTTCTGCCAATAACTGCAAATAAAAAATAGATCAGAAAGGAGCCAAAGAGAAGCTGAAACACCATTTTCAGTGCTCCTTCAGGCCTTAAGAATCCCTCAGTTAAGGAAGCCTGTGATTCCTTTAGGCTTTAACAGCAAATGTCCCTTGATCTTAGTGGTGTTTTGTTAAGCTGCTGTTTTAGCTGTATAGTATTCCAGGAAAAAGAGTGGTCCCATAACCAGGCTTTCTTACATCCTCATTCCTAGAAAACACAATGGTTCATTTGACACATGGTTGTACTTACCAGCTGCTCTTTTACACTGCTTTTATTGACTGCATTTTGAAATGACTGACTTCAGAATAAGCCTCTGTGTTCTTCCTCCTTGCAAACAGAGAAGTTAAAGCCTGTGCAAGTAGATTCAATATTTAAACTCTTTCTTATCTGATTTTGTCCCTCAAAAGCCATATGTCAGCTAATGCTCAATAGGTGATATTGGTTTGTCTCAGTAATGGGCTGCCTGGAGTGCAGGGTGGGAGCAGCAGGGACTGCTGCCCGCCAGTGGCCTTTCAGAGCTGTTAAAAGACAGTCACAGAAGGGATGGGCTGTGTCTCCTCCTTCCTCTGACCAGGCTAACCCATGGCTTGTCAAACAAACACAAACAAGGCATTGTAGTCTGCCCGAAATAAAAACATTTGCTAATGGGGAAATAGAGCCCTCAGTGGAAAAATGAGACTCAGAAACAGCAGTCAACTGTAGAAAAGCTTTAATCCATCACTCTTGTGGTGTGACAGGGTGCCAGGTCAAAGAGACAGGTGGGATATATGTTGTTTGGAAATGCCATCCCTCCAGTGACTTGCTGTTTTCTGCTGAACAAAAACCAACTTTACTTCCCCCCCAAGCCCCCCTGTTTTGTAAGTGTATCAGTCAGAAACTTGCATGATTTTTTGACATTGTTTTGCCTTTGACAAAGAGTGGGGGATAAAGAAAATCCCATCTTGTAGAGTTACAGCAGCGCAATTTCTCCTTACTTCATCTTAAAATGGAGAGGCAAGCAGTGACCAACTCAAGGAAGCCACAGCTGGTCCAAATCAGCTCCCACCACTGGTACAACAAGGGACAGATACACTGGGCCAGTCCAGCTGCTCTGCACTGCTGTTCCAGGGATCCTAAACCTTGTATTTTTAAGCTAGCAGAGGTGTTGTGTGTCACTGCTGCATTATAAAGCCACTAGTGTGCACCACTGAATAGGAAATCCACCTATTCAAACACCTAGACACTTAGCTTATTCAGAGAAATCCCTGCCTTGAGCAGTATTTCTCTTTATGAGGATTCCTGACTAGGTGGATTGACTTTCACAGGAAGTGAAACATTTTTTCCAGATCCACTTCCATTTGCGTCTGTGCAGGGGAGAGGGAATCCAAAGCAACCTTACAATAATGTGCACACTAAGCCCTTGTTCTTACAAAGGGCCTTATATATGCTGGGAGGAGCCTGAAGAGCTAGAAATGGATGCAATTCCTCTCCAAATTGCCAGAACTGTGCAAAGGGCCTCCTGAGTGGGAATAAAATTTGGGGCATTGCTAACAAAGTTGTGTTTCAAGATGGTCCTTCCCAGAAGCCCTCGTTCCTCTGGAAACACCAGAACAGGGGAGCTTGGAAGAGAATCAAGAGGGCAAAGAAGGAGAAGAAAAGAAACATTTTATAGATCAATATCCCTGTCAAAGGCAAATATTTTCTCCTGTTTTGTCTGGCACAGGGAATTTTGGAGGGGATATTTTTAGAATACGCTACATGGATTTTTGATTACCTTAAGAGATTTATTTTCTGCCAAAACAAAGGGATCATATTTCTCTAACCAGAATGTGGCACTTACTCTGAGGACAGCCAAATCTTGCACATAATCATTGAGGTCATATGCAAATAAAAGGCACCATACTTCGTGCAAATTCCCATTTTAGCTATTCTTACAATATTTCTCATTTATAATAGTGTAACTATTTTATGAAGAGCTCTCTGGGACCAGTCTATTAAACTGTAACCAGCCTGTTTTCCTTCAGCTCCTGCTGAGGAACTGCCTTCAAGGAATATTTTGAGATGTATAAATTAAGAAAAAGAAATTAAAACACTTTTTAGCAGCTTGAACTCATCATTTAACTGCAGTAATATCTGTAATCTTGTGCATTTGCTGCTGCCATGGTCCAGCAGTGATGGTGCCAGTGGGGTGGGAAACATGGGAGGAGGTCCCTGTGCTGCTTCTTCTTGTCCTTCAAGTGACCAAACACTACCATGTGCTGCAAAAAATGGGGAGCTAATCCCTCAGTACAGCCACTGCATTTCTGTACTCACTGTCTGATCACTCCCCATTCCCTCCTTCCTCCTCTCTCCTGCCCCAGCCTTCATCTAATTTTCCCTTTTCACCTTTTCTCTGCAGAAAATATTTGCCTGGCATGATGAAAGGCTCATGGGCAGTGCACTGTCCTGTGTGCTCCTGCCTGAGGAGGCCAAGGAAGGGGCTGCTGCACTATAATATATGTATATATATTATAATATATATATATTTCTATATTACTATAATATTTCTCACATGTGACTACTGTAATCAGGGTATGGCATGTAACACCTAGAGAATATTCCAAAATCCACTGCTGGTCTGAAAGGAATTAATATCAGGTCTGAGGACATTCAGGTTATTGTCCCTGCTGACTTCTTCTGCAGCCATACATTACAAAGCTGCCTACTGTTCTTCTGAGCTGTCTTGTTCTGGCCACTTACTGACAACATGGAAAAGAAAGTACTGCCATGGGGAAAATAAACCCATCTTCCTTGTGTCATTTCAAGCAAATCTAATCCTGTTTTAAACCTCTACCCAAGATATCTTCTTTTTTCTTTTTTTTTTTTCCTGTGCATAATAGGTGAGAGCAGTGGGAAGATTTTGAACACTTTGCCTTGTAGTATGAATGTTAGGGCCCTTCCTTTTTGTGCAAAATCTTGTAAATTATTTTAGGCCACCTGCCATCTCTGTTTCATCTTTTAGATGCTATTTCCACAATCACCACTTTGGAATTATCTTCCCACCTGTACTGCTCTGCTGCCTTGGGTCTTGCAAAATTGCAGACTCTTGTTTAAGACAGACTTTCACCCCAGAGTTGAACCTGGTCCTTTTTCCTTATCTGAATGACAGAGCTCAGGAAATTATTTTTCATGTCAGCCTGCACAGGCTGCCAGCTGTTCCAGTCATCACTGGCCTCCTGTTTCAACAGAACTGACAATAAAGAAGTTCTGGCTATTCCACTGCAATTGATAAAAATCTTTATTTCATGGGTAACAGTAAGAAAACTGCCAGGCGAAGTCAAACACTTCCAGGAGAGTGATAAGAAGCCTTCTCTGAATAGCTGGAATGACAGACCCACATTCTTCATGAGACAGATAAAACATGCTGTGCCAGGGCCATCTGGAAACTGCTCAAAATCACCAGCCCTGGTGCAGGACCTTCCTCCCTCATTCCCATCCCTCCTCACACACACAATGGTCAGGAGTGTGGCAGGAAGTGTTCTGTATGGATGTTGTGGTAAACACTTCTGTCATGTTTCTGTCAGGCTTGTTTTCCTGACATGATCTGAAAGCAAAGACAACTGAACCCTCTCCTTGGAGCATACTCTCTATCCCTGATCATAGAACAGAATGGAATGGAATGGAATGGAATGGAATGGAATGGAATGGAATGGAATGGAATGGAATGGAATGGAATGGAATAGAATAGACTATTTCTCTTGGAAGGGACCTACAATGACCATCTAGTACAACCTCCTGATCTATTCAGGGCTGACCAGAATTTTAAAAATATCATTAAAAGCATTGTCCAAATGCCTCCTAAACACTGACAGTTTCAGGGCATGCACTGTCATTTTCTGTCTCACCCCCTTTCTGTTTTTCTTGCTTCCCAGACAGAGACAGTGTGGAGATCTGAGAGGATCTTTATTACCTTCCCCCAAGTGCAGCCGTTTTGCCCAAGGGACCAGGAAAGAAGGGACAAAGGTTTTCCTTGTGTGCAGCAGCAGACAGCCACATCCTACTGATGGCAGATTACAAACCCCTTCCACAATGGTAATAAATTCTGAGTGTCAGCTGGATGGAGAGAGCACCTGAACATGATAGTGGCACATGGTGCTAGCACAGAGCCCTGGAGCCCTGTGACACACATGTCCAGTGTGTTTCCAGTCATCAGATCCCACACTTGTGTCACTCACTTACTTTGTGATAAGTATGATAATGAAGGAAATGATAATGAAATGATAATGAAGGAAAAGGACCCTCTCCCTGTGCAAGGTTTCCTTTCACTCCCTTTCCACATTTGCATGCAGGCACTGCCTGATTTCAGCTTGTAATAGACACCAAATTGTCTAAATGAATCTTCACTACAAAGCCACTCTCTAACTTCTGTTTCTCAAGCATCTCTTTCCTTTGCTGACTGCCATCAGAACTGCTCATTGCCCAAAAGGAAAGAAACAAGAATTGATTTCACATAAGTCAGACACGAGCACTAGCATAGAAGCAGAACATTATTTACTAACCCAAGGTGTGCAAACTGTTTATGTTTGAACCAGTGGTTAAATTCTTCAGGGAAGTTTAGAACAAAATTACACCCTCAAAGCAGAATATTTAGGTTTTCCATAGAAAGGCTTTAACTCTCTATGACATTGTGTTGTTTTGAAGAATAATTTCTGTGGGATATTTTCCTTGTTTAGCCCTATTTAGTTCTAAAACTCTCTGGTGTAACTATTAGGACTCCTAAGTGATTCCAAGATTGCTGCTGAGCCTCTTTGAGGGCATGTCAAAGTGAGTCTCTGAAGATGCAGGTTGTCACTGCTCTACCTCAAATGAGATGGGAATATCACAGTGTGGATTCACCTGCGGCTGCTCCTGGGCTGTTTCTAAATACCTGAACATTGCTTTTATTTTCTATAGGCATGCACAATGTTACTGCCACAGAAAGGTAGCTCTAAACATCACATATGTCCTCCAAGAAAGAAAATATATTTTTCTCTTCATTTTCTCTGATGCCTCAGTGCTGTTTCTTCCTTGAACAGAATGGCTCAAGAGGCTCCAGAAGGATACAAAATACAGCTTTCTGTCCAGCTGATTGGCTATATCTCCTCTTCTTTACATTTCCAGCTGATGTAGACAGAGGTGGGGATTCTTTGGCTTCAAAATAAGCTGATCAAATTCCGGTTTTCAGAATTGCAAGCCACTGCAGTATTTCTCTGGAATATCAAACTCTCACAATCTGAAATAATTAAGCCTCCATATTTTACCAACCTTTCCTTCTGGGAGGAAGAGCTTCACAGGAAGGTGCTAACTCGTCTGTCTCCTTTACAGGATCAGAGTCCAGCTGATCCTGTAAAGGAGATAGAGGAGTTAGCATCTTCCATTGTCCATTTTCCATTGTCCCTAATGACTTCTCCAGCCTCATACAGCTGGCCCAGGCATTTCCAATAAATGTGACTATTAACTAAATTAATTGTCTGAATTTTCTTCCTTGTGGAAGGTTGGAAGGTTTTCTTCTAGGTCTCTATCTATTTTCTGAGTTGTTCCTTATCCAGTTTCAGGTGGGTTTTAGAAGCTCTCTTTGACTGGGCATTGCAGCCCCCAAATTCTGTGTAGTAATTTTTCAAGGTGCTTTGGGTTTTGGGGTGGTTAAATGTGTGGAGATATATATATATATATACATATATATTTATATAATTGTATTTTTTATTTTTAATTTCTTTTTACTTTGGCCCAAAAAGTAGCATCCAAAATACAAATATTTCAAATTTTTAATAGATTTATTCTTTTCTCAGGGAAGTGCCTCTCATTTCCTAAGGATGGAGAAGCTATTTGTCCCAGTCACATTTTATTTCTGTTTTTGGAACTGTTTTCTTTCAGAATTAGTGTGGCTGACATGTGTGCTATTTGCAATTCATTTGTTATTCTTTGAAAGCCATTCCTCCAGTTCATTATTATTGTTTCCCTCCTTGTTGCTCACAGACACCCCTTTGTAGAGTGCATATAATAGATTTTGGCAAAACTCTGACTTTTTTTCTTTTTTTAAAGTTAATTCTGTTATTTAGTCTTTTTCAAAGACACTCCCAAATTTACTGCCATTTTGGCTGGATGAGGTGATGTTGATTAGCAGTGATTGGTGTAAAGTTCCTGCTCTTCCATTTCTGCATATTTGGTGTGTGACATGACCTCTCCATCTTTTGTCTTGCAAAAGGTCTCTTGTTCCCCAAGCTTCTTCCTTGGGGTAGGGAAATGGAATATTCCTTCCCCTGAGCTCTTCAGCAGATGCCATTTCATAGAAGTTCTCATTTGAGGCAGGAAAAGTCACATTTTTGTGACATTTGTCACATTTTTGTGATGTTACATCCAGGTTTAGGTACTGATGTGGTTCCTGAGATGGTGAGGAGCTCTTGCTTTCTGCTTTCAGAAAACCAAATTGGGAGCTCTGAGGTGGGTCTGGTGCTGACCCACTGGTACCTGCCTGTCTTCATGCTTTCTGAACAGTTACAGCCCTTTGGGAGGGTGAAATGTGGCAAAACCTCCTCGTAAAGCAAAGATTCAAGAATCCATTTACAAAGAAACTACTGGAAAGACTTAGCAAAATCACCTTTCAAGTATTCAGTATTTCCCAAAAGGTCTGGGCATTTTTTTCTTTTGCATGGAATAATTTATTTATTAAAAAAATGCAATTTAGTTTGCCAAAAATAACTTTCATATATGAGCTAAATTCATCAAAGAATTGCAATTGGTTAATATTTGGGGAATTATTTTCAACATGCAAGCATTCTGATGAAGTGATTAATTTCATTCCAAATATAAAACCTACATTTGGTTAGGTGAAACTTAACCTAAGCTTGCCTATTGTTCCCCTCTGACTCTCTAGGAAACTTAAGTGAGTAGTTCAGGTGTAGATATTGGCTGTGAAGATGTCTGTGGTTACAGGGATAAATCCCAGCTGAGTCAGGCAATGGGAAAATAGGTCCCTTTTGTTTAGCAGCACATAACAAGATTCCAGGAGCTTACACATTTCATTGAAAAAAGTCATAGGAAGAGACAGGTTGGGACAGACAAGGTTAAAAAAGTTATTTAGGGTCATTTGGCAGCTTAATGGCAGAGCTGAAAAGGGAGCAAGGTCAATGACTCACTCTCCAAGCCAAATTTCATCCCCTAATTATTTAGGAAGTTTCTTGGTGTTGGGCATGACTGAGAGAGGGGAAAGGCAGCCCCACTGCAGGGGGCTGAGCACAGAGGGGAGAGGGTGCATGACAGCATCAAAGAGGTGAATGGCTTCATGGAGTTCTTTTCGCCCATTATTTCTCTTTGTGGGCATTTTGAAAGGGGACTTGTTAAAGGGGACTCGAAGGAGGCAGGGATGAAAACAGGGGGACTGGAAGCATGTTTTAGACACAGGAGAAACAGGGAAAAGGGACATAAAAAGGCAAAGAGAGCAGCAATCTGGACCATGAAGAAAGGAGTGGAAGGAGAGAATTATAATGAATTAGGAAGGGAATGGTAGCAGAACAAATACACACAGCAAAGACAAGGAAAGAATTAAAAAAGCCATTTGGTAATTGAGTAGTTTCTGTGTTAAAAAGAGTTAAGATCCTGGAGATTAGAGAAAACTACATCTGTAAACAGTTCTTTGGAGTGTCCTTTGAAGGGACAGCCCTTGCAATCCAGGCAGGCTCAGAGCCAACCTTCCACCCAAGCAAGGACATGGAGCCAAGAGTGTGCTTTGGACTGTGCTGTCAGCTTCAGACTGGCTAGTACCCCTGTATGGCCTGTGTCTGGTCTTCCTAAATGTTTACATTGAGTACTTCATAGATTTAATTCTTATTCAAGAATATTTTCTGCAGGATGGTTGGAAAAAAAATGCATCTGCAGATGAGGGTTCTGCACATTCCCACTGTGAGGAACACTGTCAGGAAAGAAGAGGAGAGAGTGGGAGCCCGTGACATGATTTTGAACCTGAAATGTAGGAACCAAAAACCATCTACAATAGAATTTATGGGAGAATTTGAAATTTGCACCCAGAAGCCACAATTACACACAAAGAAAATTATTATTTCTTTCTCCTTCTTCAGGAGGCTGGCACTTGGCTTTCTTCTGTGGTTTCCTGGCACCTTCACATCCAGAAAGAAGGCTGGCTCAGGTTTAGCACTAATGAGGCTTTCTGTAGAGCAGCAAGTAACTTAAATATGAACTCAGAAGAAAAACTGGTTAAGAGTATATTCTAACGTGTAAAACAGGAAGAGAAGGAAAGGGCCTTTGAAATGCTTTTTTTTTCCCCCAGATGATTTTATAGACATCAAAATGTTTTCTCAACCTCTTTCTGGCTGCTACTTAAATAGTGGAAACTTATTCTCTGTGCCTGCCATTCTCTTTTGTTAGCTGTACTCACAATTGCAGGGACTGGACCTCCAGGGGGAAAAAATCTTCCTATCTAATTCCCAAAAAGATGCACTATCTGCCTGCATGTGAATAATGACCCACTTTTAAGAAAAAAAAAAGCATTTTTTTACCTGCAAGGGGATGCAAGAAGGTGGGAGGCAGCTCGTCCTTCCTGCTCTGGGCTTGGGTACTTGGGTGAGCGGAAGGGCAGAGGAACGGGTCTGGCAGCACCTGGGCAGCCTCAAGCTTTGGCCTTGTCTGCAGTTTATCAGCTTCTGTCCATGACCATTCCTGAGCCTGGCATCCAAAAGAGGTTCACTGTTGTTCACTCAGTTCTTTCCCTGAGGAGCTGCCACCTGAGCAGGAAAGAGAGGGGCTCAGGATTCAGATTAAGCACTGTGGGGATTAGCTGGCAGCAGGTGAGAAAGCTCTGCAAGGCTCTGATATTAACAGCAGGGGGCTGCCTGCCTGTGAGGGTCATGGTCCCAGTGCTGCTACTTTGCTTGGATTCTGGTTTTCACCCCACTCTGCATCAGCTGGAAATTTAGATGTGAAATGGAGAGAGCAGTGGAACCCAAAGTCTTGGCTAAGGCATGAACAACCCCAAACTTTGAATCAATTCTGAGCCTAATCCAAGGTATTTGAGAAAATAAAATGAGGTATTTGGAGACAATCTTGGAAGATATTTCACAGAAGTGTTTTAACCTACAACTCTTCGATTCCTCTAAGGCAGGATCAGTTGTTCTCATGAACACCTAAATCATTCCTGCCTCAGCTGTTTATGAGACCCTCCTGTGGTGGAGGTTTCACAGATTCTTGAACAAGATTTCCTAGCACAAAATTAATCACATCAGAGGTCTCCCAGGATAGCCAACCTGAAGTTCTCTCAGTGGGTTGAAACCAATTACTCTTTGTCCCATCATCAGTGCACATGAGGAGCTGTTTGTCTTTCTCTCATCTGCAGCTGCTTTGTAAGTTCATTTCAGTCCTCTCACATGTAAACTCAATAAACCATATTTCTGCACATCTTGTTTACTACAGCTCTGACTATGCTTTGTGTTCCTTTTCTGAACACTCACAACAAGTTCAGTTGATAAAGCTGATTTAGGAAAAAGGAGAAAGGAAACAATACTTTGATATCCTCTTAGGATCAAAATAGATTGAATAGAAAAATAGACAGTAAATTAAAGAAGTCAACACCAGGCCCCCCTCACTGTCCACCTTTTCTCCTGCCCAGACATGCTGTGTACACCCATGCAGCTCCTTCTCCTTTTACTCCAGCAGCTGTGGGGTTTGTCAGCCCTTTTGTGGCAATTACTTTAATTCTCTGAAATCAAAGCACCTGCCAGAGAAGTGGCTTGTTTTACAAATCCAAGGCCTATTGAAACATTTTAAGGAAAATGGTTGTTTCATTCTCTAAAGATACAGATCTTCTCCTGAGTCAGAGAGAGAAGATAAAGGGGGAAAGTTTGACATTTGACTTCACTCTGGAATGCGGGTAAAGGCTTGAAATATAAACTCTGAGATGAACAGGTTTGATTAAGATATCATTTTAAACTACTGTCCTTTTCCTTATTTATTTGTAACTTTGAAAGGAAGAAAAATAGCTTTATCTTTGTCGTTGGACAAAAAAAAAAATAAAGCAAGCTGGCAGCTTTCACTGAGAAACTTTGAGTGACTTTGATGGCTGCCATGAAAGCACCATGGTCTGTTTGATCTTTTGTTGACTAACTGCAGGTTTGAGGATGTTACAGTGCATGTTTACATAATGCAGGCTAGCTGCAAAGCCTCACCTCAGCTGAAAAGACACAACTGGTTTTAAAAGCAGGCTAGGCCAGGACATAAAGAAAAAAATGTTACATAACACATTATGAAGTTTCAAAAGTAATGCGTGAGCTGTACAGCCAGCATGAAAAAAAGACAAAAAGATCCTACACTCCCAGAAAGGAGTGTAAATAGACTGGGATTTTGTGGAATCCCTTGTAGTTCAAAGCCAACTGAGTGTTCAGGAGAGAGCCAGAAACTATTCCCTTTGAGGGTTATTTGTTAAAGATAATTCAAACATCATCACCAAAGTCCTACACTAATCCTCCTCCTCCTCAGGAAAATTTGCTTTTGCAGTTCCTTTCTTATTGCACTGTCCCAGATCCAGGGTGCTCCCACCAGCCAGATTTTCTAATGGTGATGCTGAGAGTGAAGCCATTTGTGTCACAGGGTGTAACCAGCTCATGGCCTGTGTCTGTCCCCTGGATCATTCAATTCCTGTGTCTGGCCACGCTGTACTGTGCTCAGCTGTGAACAGCAATGCAGTAACACATGGATTTACAGTGACCATTAGGTGCTTTTGCTGCTCCAGGTAAGTCCCGGCCTAACTGAGGCACAGGGACCTGCAGGGAGGTAAGAGATGGATCACAGGAGCCAGAAACAAAATGAAGTAAAACTTCTGCCAGAAGAAAGTGGTAAGGACAGAGCTAGACCTTCAACCCTGCCCACAGTAATCTGTGACTAATGCAAAGGGACAAAACCCTTAATTAAGCTTCTACAAGATTGTTCCTACAATAACTTAGCAGAAATGGGTTGGATTAGTACCTCCAAGGGGTTGCTGCTGAGTTCCTGACGTGGTTCAGGGGGGTTATTTCCATTGATATGTGGTGTGGTTTCCTACAGAAGGTGCCATCAGGAACATGGGTTGAAGTAGTGTCCAGAGGGTGCAGTTTGGGAGCCTCACATCCCTGTAGGAGAACATCTGGGGTGTGCTGTACCAGAGGGTTGGATTTTGTCTCCCACAAAAGGAGCCCAAGACTGCTGTGTGAACTGAGCAATCTCTGTGAACTCTGTGGTGAAGGGAGCCATGGGGGATCGCTTCCGAAGCGCACAAAATACTCATACACAAAATACTGTTCCAAACCAAAATACTCATCTAACATGGCCAGCACTTACAGAAAGGGAGAGGGGCCAGCCCCCTTCTCTTCAAAACACAGAATGTCCCTTGAAACCACAGTGGTGAGGTTTCTTGCCAAAGACTATGAGTTTAGGTTTCCCCCCGGGCCTGCAGGGGGTTGGACTTGAATTTCCTTGTGAGTCCCGTCCAATTCAGATATTCTGTGATTCTGTGATCTTGGTATCAAACTGGTATTACTGGAGGTGAGTGTTGTTATCTCCATGCATTGGTCCATGGCTGGAAGCTGTGAAAGTCAGTTCATGCCATTCTACTTCACGTCAACTTTACTGCATCGTTATTATTTCTTAAACAGCTGGTGCCAGAGAAGAGCACCTAAAGGGGCACTGGGTCTTCTTGATGGTTTTGAAATACTCACATCCTTTTACTTTTGAAGATACAAACTTTTCCACTGACTCCAGAAGGCTGTGGGATTTGGGCTTCACTTGCTGACATAACCAAGAGAAGATACTCTGACTTTTGCAGCGTTGATTATAAGTCACAACTGTTTATTCCTTGAAATCTTATCATAACTGGTAAAATCTTGGGTGTCAGTGTCCTTGTGCTTCACTGAATATTTTGTGGATCTAGGCTGCCTGTTGGTCTTTTCTCAAAAATAACAATAAAATTTAACTGTATTCTTTAGAGGAAAAGTGAAATTTCAGAGAGACCATATCATTTATCCATGATTCATCCTGAAAACTTGTTATGCAAGTGGTGACAAACTATGCTGGTAAATAGAGAGGCAGCAATTTTCCAGTTTTGATGTTGGTTATTTTCAAATTTACTGTATGAAGATGAACCCACTGCTCTCAGCTCAGTGGAGATGGCTCCCCTCCAGCTGAAACATTCATCAAGCTCCATGTGGACACTGCCTTGTTTGAGTTGGAGAAAACCATCTAGGAGCTCATCAGAACTCATCAGAATGAGAGCTGCACAGTTCCTACTAAAATTTCAGGTTGACCAATGGGTCAGTACACTTTAAATTCAAGTGTTTTAATCTTTTTGTTGACCCTCAAAGGAAGCAGCCTGATAGCAAAAGCTCCTACAAAATCTGTTATGGAAGCACCTGTGCTTCAGCCCTGGAGGCAGGTGGTGTGGAGAAATGAGGATGTGCACACAGTTTGGTATTCCTGACATTCCTGACAGCAAAGGATGAGCATGGTGGGGTTTGGGGGACAAGTGAGAGCAGGAAATTTGGGAACACTTTTTAATGACTGTTGGTTCTTGTTTCCCTGATGGACTGAGGTTAAATGTTGCTCAGTCAAATTTTTGGCATGATAGTTATTATTTTGAGTGAGGACTTGGAGTACTGGTTAAAACAAAGGGAATACACCTGAAATCCTGTGAGAGGTCTCAGTAGACAACTTGAAGAGCAAGCACAAAATCTACACACAGGAAAAACCTTGAGAATTATTTAGTTAAACTAATTGATATAGGTATTTTAAATTAAAATTTGGTAGAAATGCCCAGAAATCTTTAAGTAATGGGGAAACAGGCAAAGGAACCTTGTTAAATACAGAATTCCTTAACTTTACCAGAATTTATTTTGTATAAACTCCTCAACAGTGTTGTAACTGTCTGCGAGACATTTCAGAGTGCCTTGGCTCTGCTTTCCCATTGCTATGCCTGGCTGAATGTGGAAAATACACTGGGAGCAAGGATTTCTCTGACTAAACACATTTGTGTGAATTTGCTCCCATCTATAACTAGGTTTCACAGTGAAAATTGAATTCCTTTTCATGAAACAAAGTCTTGTTGCCTCAGGGATAAAGAGAGTTTTCAGATTGCTTTTCATAATTCAGTCTGCAGTAGACTGGGTTTGACCATGAGGACCCTCCTGGGGACCATTTTCATCCTTGTAGCCTGTGGGCTCTTCTCTGGGCAGCAACTATTCATTCAGTTTCTGAAATAAGTGAGGAAGGAGGGGATGGGACCAGCGTCCCTGAGCTGAAAATGCCCAGCTGATGGATTGTGAACAGGAGAACTGATTTCTGCACACTGCTCTCACTGAATTCCCAGAGGGCTGCCTTGCCTGAAATGTAATACAGTCATAGCAATTGTAAAAAAAAATGTGTCAGAAAACACCATTTAAATTAGGCTCAGTTATGGCTTTGAAAGTAAAACACATCTTGCAGTAGTTCCTGAGTAGTCTCCTGTTCTTTGCAAAGTGCAGGCTGTGAGAAGGCTCTGATATTCAGGGTTTCTACAGCAGATTTACCCCCAACCCCTCCCTCTAATATCATTAGATTTACTGTGCTGAACATCTGCTTCAATGGCCTGAACCAAAGCCTGTTGGAATCAATAAGGAGCCTCTCCTTCCCCAGTCAGCTCTGATAGAAGGCCTAAGAGCGACATCATGGGAGTTCCTGAGCATTTTAGGTGTTATTTACAGTGGGCTGCTGCTGGGGGAGCACTAAATCACAGAGTTATTAATCTGCAGGGGAATTTAAATGGCAGCCTGCTCTGCTGCTCACACAGCTACAATACCTTTCCTGTTGCAATGATTCATGACAGGCCAAGGGAGCATATGCAGTGGAAACACACTTCATTGTGTTTTATCACTTGTCAAGTCTTATAAACTCAGGGGTTGGGGATTTTTTTTATCTTATTTTGGGGTATTCTCATTTTATTCTGGCTGATAGCTATGTGGAGAACTAGAGTGCATCTTAGTGTAAAAAAATAGTGCTGGATGCTCTTCTCATCTTAAAATTTAGTATATTTTTCATTTGAAGGCTGTTTCTGCTTACGTCTCTGAGCCCTGGTGTCTCTGGGAATTGTGCTTGAGTAAAGAATGCAGCACAAGCCCTTCCAGGTCCCAATGGCCAAACTGCTATGGAATGGGAAGGGGACAATCAGCCCTGCCAAAGAATTTGTTTAACTAAAAGAAGGGCCAGATTTGGGCTCCAATAGCAGAAATCTTCCATCCATGGGGTGTTTCCACACCACTCCTGCTGTGCTGCTGTGCCTCGAGCCACTTTTAGTATTTCCAAAGAATTTTTTCACTCCTGATTCCTACCTTTAGACAATATCCTGACCCTCTGCTTACAGCTGCCTTTCCCCAGGGAGAAAGGTCACCACAAGCTGCTCCTCAGGCAGGATTTGCTTGGTCCTTCATCACCTGCTTAACCTGGATGGGAGCATGGTGCAGTACTGTCCCCTGGGCTAGAAACTGGTGTGATGGACATCATTGTCTGGGAACCTGGTGGGAAAAGGCAGCAAGAGAACATCTTGTTTGGCAGGAAAAAGGTGGCAGGGAGGATCTCCACGTGCTCTGCAGGGCCCTGCTGGGAGCCAGCTTTACCAGCTTCACATTCCTCTTGGTGAGCAGCAGCCCAGGGCTGTCTCTGCTGGGATTCCCATCAGCACCACGAGCTGCAGCACAGTTCCTGTGTCACCAGCTAGAAATTGTTCTGCACCTGCCTTGGGGTCTGCTTCAAGCACAAAGTACCACATGATGATAGAACTGTTGTCAGACACCCTCAGCACAGACTCCGGGTTGAACTTAATGCCAGACTTTACTCTGGAGTCACCTCACAAAGCTGGAGCCCTTTAGGAACTCAAACAATGCAGCAAAAAGCCACAATCATTTTCTTAAAAACGTTGTTTTTTTCCAGACAGCTTACTGTCAATCTCCAGTCCATATGGAACAATTCAGGCATAAGGGTTTCATTTTTTAAGATTTATTTGTTTTCACCTGCCTCTCATCATCTGTTCTTTCCCAGTTTTATGAAGAATGTGTTTTGGATATTTCTAAAATGGGAGAAAAAAAGAAAGTCAGACCCAATGGGTTGTTAGCAGCCTTGTGTCTGTCAGACTCAGCCAGAGGATTGTCAGCTCCCTCTCGTGGGTAGTGGAGCCCTGAGCAGAACTGGCTGGGGTTTCTGAGGCAGCTGCAGTCCCCCATCAGGACTAATTCATTGTGCAATGGTTCAATTCTGTGTGTGACAGCACCCACAGGGCAGGGGTGAGCACACAGGTTTGCACATGCATGTGCACAGGTTATATCCACAACTATATCCTGGTGGGCAAGGCAAGCAAAAGTCAGCCCTCAGGTGAAAAATCAGTTCTTCCATCCTTCTGGCTTTGGGCAGATCATCACAGCTTGCTTTTAGAGCTCATCTCAACGATGGAGAGTGGAGCAGCACTGCCCTGGCAGCTGCAGCCTTCATCAGAATATCTGTCAATATCATAGTTCCTACAACATCTCAGAGCCTAGGAAGACTTTTTCTGTTGAGAAGCATGGAGACAAGCAGAGAGTTAAAGGATGAGGAGGATGGAGCCTTGAATGCCCTATGACCACACATTAGAAAAAAGAAAGTTGTTACAGCTCACAATATTAACTCGTATACTCCCAAAAGTTATAACATCTGAAATATCAATGGACCTAAAATGGAGCTTTGTCAAAGGAACTTTTACCAGACATGATCTGATTTTTCTTCCCCTTCCAGTGAGGTGGTAGATTTGGGAGTATGCATCAAAAAAGAGCTGCAGAGACCCTCTTAAACAAATGTTCTTAACTTCTAATGACATGAGGGGAAATTAGGAGGCACAACAGGGTGTCTGAGGTGCAGAAGAAGTGGGAAATGCTCTTTTGGAAATCACAGTCAAACATAAAGGGGTTTCAAGGCCCATAGCCCTTCATTGTTATAATGGGGATTTATGCCCAAAGCCTGTGCTTGTGCATGGTGCCAGCTCTTCAGCCAGACAAGGAATGTGCTGCAGATGCTAATGGCATATTTCTACTGAAGCAAAACTTAGATATAATGTTTCCCTGACAGGTGATCAAAACATCTCAGTGACTTTCAAACCCCGTTTCCTACTGTCACAAGGAACAGCCTTATCTAGAGTGGGAGCTATTAACACAATGTTATTGCGCTGCCATTCACAGAGCCCGAGGGAGGAGGAAGGGGTTTTTTTCCCCTTAAATTGCAATCCATCAGGTGTGAATGGAGATCTTTATCGGCTGAAAGATAACAGCTGATGTCTTCCCTCCTGCTCGCAGACAGGGAAAGTAATATCTTACATAATGGAACAAGGGAGCTGTAGTAGCTCCGGTGAGAATAAAGAGAGAAGGGAGTGGATTGTGTTTCAGGTGTAGGTGTTGAGCTATTATGTTTCACGGAATAATTATGTCCTACCTGTAAGACAGAGTAGAAAGAGGTTTTTTATTCTGCCCTCGGGGGCACGGCGGGGCTGTAATGACATTCCCATTGCGTGGGGGGGACAGGGGGTGCTGCAGCAGCCACAGTCTGTTTTCCTGCTTCAGCTTATCTACGAGAAAGGGAAAAGTTAACACTCTGATAGTCAAGATGAGCCTCTTTGAGCGTGGAATTGTTTTGGCTGGGAGAAGTAGCCCCAGTTAAGTAAAATGACAGAGTAATGAGGGAGCCGCAGGAATGGGGTGGGCAGGGCACGTCTTGCTTCAGTCAAGGCTGATCTCTGAACCGCCAGCTCCTGTTGTGGTTATGGAGGTGTCTTGAGTTCCTTGGCTGAGTGCGGGCCGGGCATTCGCTGGAAGAGCTGCTGTGAGGGGCACTGGCACCGTTTGGCTCCCCGTACCCCAGCCCAGGACACAGCCTCCAACCCTGCTGCTGAACGCCTTGTCTTCTTGGCAGCCGTGGGGAAGCAGAAGGAGCTGTGAATTTGGAGCATAAACGCAGCACCAGCGGCCCTGCTTTGGTCACAGCACGCAGAGATTTATGTGGGGAGGATTTGGAGTGGCTCTGGAGTCCTAGGAATGCCACCACGGCAGGCTGCGGGACTGGGAGCTTGCAGTCTTGCTCTTCTGCTTCTTAATTATGCTTTGCTGTCTTTCCTGAGGTGTTGCTACTCCATGGCCAAGGAAGACAAGTCAGCAGCAATGCAGTGGATGCATGCAGCTGGTGTCACACATGAGACAAAAGTCTCACATGGTTCAGACTGGTGAAGGAGGGAAGTGTGAGTAACCTGGGTTATCAGAACTGACTGTAGTATTTTGAATATATTTTTCTGCCTTTCCTCTCTGAATTTTGCCAGAAGCCAAAAATGCAACAAATCACTGCTGAAGCACCACTTGTGTTCACACTCCAAGATCAAGCTGTATCTGTGCAACTACTAAAAATGTTTTTATAGATATTTCTTGCTCTGCCTCTGGTACCTCTAGCGAATTCTTTCATTGAATAGATATCAAAGAGGAGGTTGTGGTTTTCCTCACAAAGGAAGTGATACAAGAATGAAAAATTGTTCTGCTCTTCCCCACACGATGAAAGGCTGAAGTCAGTTTAGTGCATTACTTCAAAATAGAAAGCTTTCTTTTTGTTTTCTGAAACACTTGACAATTACCTGTTGCTGTAATTTACCTGTAAAAGTACCTTTACCTGTAACTTGAGACCCTTGTTCCCCTACCTTGTTCACTTACTGAAATGAGGTGCAGTTAAATACCCTTCTGAACTGCAACACAAAAACTCATTTCTCTGAAACTGAGAGAGTGAACAAGTTCAAGGTCATCAGGTGGGTGGGAACACCAATATCCTGCTTTGCAGGCTTTGGCCTTTCATCCATCTCTAACGAAGACCTCAGAAAAACTGATTTGGGTGCTAAATGTGACCTGAAGTAGTCGTGGGAGAAATTCATATCCAGAGAGTGATTTCCTTCATGGAGCTGTGGATGTCACGTTCTCTACGCAACTTTCTCTCTGAGCTATTTTTTGTCAGGGTAGGTTTAGATTAGATATTACTTTCCTATAATGGAGGGTGGTGAAGCCCTGGCACAGGTTGCCAGAGAAGCTGTGGGTGCCCCATCCCTGGCAGTCCAGGATGGGGCTCTGAGCAAGTGGAAGATGTCCCTGTCCATGGCAGGGAGGTTGGACCAAGAAGATCTTTAAGGTCCCTTCCAAACCAAACCATTCTATGATTCTGTTGTACTTCAGGATGTCCTTTTCCATCAGAGCATCCCAAGATTATCCAGTGAAAATGGTTTGCATCCAGCATGGCCTCTGCAAGATGGGCGCCCTCAGATGATCACCTGGTGGTGCCTTCAGCCTTTTTGCACAAAAGTAAATGAGCCAAGATGGGAATGTTGGTGACTGCAAGTGCTATGAGGTTCAGTGGTCTCTATTTTTTGTGCCTCCTGTGTTGCTCTGACATGGATTATAGTCTATAGTGTAAAAAAAATCTATTTATGTTTAAAAATCCATCACCTTGACACTTTGGCAGATGGTTTTGGAGGCTGCCTTTTATACTATGCTTCTTAAAACTTGTCAGATGCTGCTTCTTCAGTTTCAGCCTTCCCACCCTGCTTTCTATCCCCCATTTACTATCATTAACTTTGTAGTTGAATTGCCAGACATATAAATCCTATTTTCCATTAAGGTTGCCACGTTACCAAATAAGTGCAAGTTTTAAGGAAGGACATGAATTTAATTTCTGAATACCAGTGAGACAGATGTTTCTCTTATGAGGAATTAACACTCAGGGCTTCCTTTCTCTTAAAACAAATAGTGGTGTTGCTGGCATTCTTCTGTAATTAGTAAGTATCTGCTTGCTCTGTACATTCTTTCTGCTGAAAGTTTTACACATTAGGGGCTGTGTCATTTTTGTATTTTGGAGCATTGTTTAATAGAGGAGTTGGCTTGCCAATAACTGCTTGTAATTTCTTAAATAAATAAATTAAATTAATTTCTTAAGTAAATTCTGTGCTGTTCTAAATGGGGCAAGAAACTCTTCTGAATCCAAAGCATTAGATGATCTAAGGTCTGTGTGGCTGGAGGAGCCTGCAGACCTTTTCAGCTGGCAGATGCAG
This sequence comes from Geospiza fortis, assembly GCF_000277835.1. Taxonomy (NCBI): domain Eukaryota; kingdom Metazoa; phylum Chordata; class Aves; order Passeriformes; family Thraupidae; genus Geospiza; species Geospiza fortis. The sequence continues at coordinate 1,153,420 of NW_005054479.1, read as the reverse complement.
CCATTTGCTCCAGGGCAGCTGAATTACTTGCCTGCTCCTTTGACTGTGCTGGTGGCACCTCTGCCTGGACTCTTGATTCACACAGACACCTGCACTGCACACCTAAATTAGGTACAACAGCTGAACTCACCCTTTGTGGCATTATTTGGCTGTTTCAGTGAAGGACTTTTGCAGTGCAATGGGGTGCTGAGACCACTCATGACCAGTGGAGGTGGCAGGGGATGTCCTGGAGAGCAGCTGGGCACTGCAGGAGCGTCTCAAGTGACACAGATGCTGAAGTTTGGCAGCGAAATGGAGTGCCAGGTGTCTACTGTCAGTGGGAAAATTATACTCTGGAGATGCCTCTCTCTGTTGGCCAGTGTTGAGAAGGCCAGCTTAGATTAGACTTCCAGCTTTTAGGCTGGTGAAATGAATCACACTTTATGAAAAATTGGAGTACTAATGGATCAAGTGATTAATTTATATTTGCACTGTAGAGACACTTAGCAGCCCAGCCAAGACAGCTTCATTTTACAGGGGCTCCCACAAATAAAAAATGAGTGTTTTCTTCATCTAAACAAAGGCTCTAATACATTTTTATATGCATTTACACACTCAAGAAAAATGAGGAACCATTTTAGTCTTCACCCTAGAGATTCAGAGTTGAAAAAGCAGTGTGAAGTGATTTGCCTAGAGTGACATAGAAAACTTTGGACAGAACTGAAAACTTCACCTGGATTTCCTGTCCTTGATTCTATGTCTTAATCTCAAAAATATGTTTTCTTCAAAGAACAGAGTCCTTAAAGCAAAATCTGCATATAAATCTTCTGTGAGTAAATGCATGTTCTCTACAAATGATATTCAACCACTCGTGTTAGGCTTCTAAGAATAGATGGGTAACAAAAGAGAAATTTCCTTTAATGGTATTATATGCAATATGGAAAATACAAAATTGTGCAGAAGTTACATTTATTTGAGCCTGGATTTCAACTGAATGGTTTAGATTGAATGAAGAGGAGTCTGGCTACGTGCAGTGTCATGGCAATCCATGATAGACTGATTGTATGCAGTTACTAACCTCAAAGAACATGTCCTGGAAATCTTTTGTGGTGGTTCTGGGAGGACGCCGTACACAGGCTGTCCCGAGGTTTTTGAATATTATGTGCAAAGGTGACCTTGAAAGTGTGCTAGGTTAATATCAGTTTACTGCAGTAGATAGTCAGGCCCTGTACCTTGAGGTGCTGATGAATTTTATGGTGTCATTCATTTGAATACATGTCAATTTCTTGTGATATGTGAGGCATCAGAAAACTTATTTCTTTAATCCTACAAACTCTACTCTGTTACAGTCTGAGTAAGAAACTTTCAAGCTTGTGAGATCATGGAATTTTCTATCAAAGGGCACAGACTTCCTATGATATCTTAATGGATTTTTCAGTATTTTGCCTACCAGGTTGCATTTATGTATAAAAACATGTTGGGGAGAGATCTGCAATTACAGAAGCTACCTGGCTAAGACTGGAAGTCTTTTCCAAGTCTGAAATTGACTGTAACAGATGTAACCCTAATTATTTGTGAATTCTGATGTTAAATCTGAGGTTTACAAAAGTCAGTGTCAGAAGACCATTGATTTTGGTCAGGTTGGGGCTTTTTTGTTTGTTTGTTTATTTAGTTTTTTAGTTGGTTTTTTTTTTTTTTTTCGTCCCAGGACTCTCAGTAATTTCCCCAATACTCTTTATGGTCCTGTCAATGATGTGATTGACATCTGTGTTATATGTGCATGTGTGGGCAGCCCAAAGCTACCCAGACCTGCATTCTTGTTGAGTTGCTTGTTATTTATCACCCCCTTTGTCTCTCTTCCCTTGGTTGCTTTCCTGATTTCTCCATTCTACTGCTATAATTTTAAAAACTGTGGAGAATTGCCTCATTTCACTAAAAAACCAATCACGGCACAAAAACTTTGCTCTAAGAAGAGATAATGTTCTCTAGCACATAAAAACCCCTAATGTGCCCTATTTTTAAAATACTGGCATGTATTGCTAAAGGAATCTTTCAATATATCCTGGCATGCAGTGGATGCTTAACACTCATTTCCTCTCAAGTATCAAACCCAGATGATGAAAGTTTAATCCTTTGGCCCAGGTTCTGCACATTGCATCTTTCAACACAACAAAATGCCTTGCACTGGGCTTCAGTGCAGGGTCTTGGGTTAGAAAAGGTGCAGTTTTGGCAAATAAAGTTCCATTTCCAAGGTACACATCCAGCCAGCCAAGGCATTGCTTAGCAGAACTACAGTGCCTTAAAGCCATCTGCACAATTTCTCAAAGCTTCACTTCTCTGATGGATAACAGATGGAGGAGGAAATTTATAAGTAAAAGATTAGAGCAACTCTGTTTATAAACAGGAGTACTAATCACTCTGCCTTTGCCCTGGAGACCAGATTTAATCCTGAGGTTTAACTTAATGCAACTCTCTTGTTTCTGCTGCCAACTGAGAACATTCAAACACTGCCATGATAAGGGATACTTTGGGATGATACAAAGCTAAACATTGCTTGGCAATTGATGACCCAGCATTTAATCAGTGATTACTCTCAACAAAACATGGTGAAGTAATGGGCTGGGTAATTTGTGCCTTTAACATTTGTCATCTCCCAGTGTTTAAATCCGTTTGCTCAGCAGCCCTCCATTGCATTTATGCTAGGTCAGTAGCACCTGCACTTTGTACCCTCACCTGGTGCTTGTGGTAATAATAACATGCTGCCATTTTGCTTTTTTGTTTGTTTATTAAAGCAACAAAGGTTCAGGGATCATCCAGGACTGTGTGAGAATGTGGGCATTTAAGTCTTTTCAAGGTCATTTGTCTAGAACCAAAAGGAGTAGAAACAGAGTTCTGTGTCATGAAAATAGCTGTTCCACAGGGGGCATAGGGACAGGCTGCAATGTGAGCATGTTCTTTTACATTTTACACAACAGGGTTTACACACTTTGAGAAAAAACTCACCACAAAGCGTCAGCAAGACTGTGAATCCTGTGAATCCTGTTTGACTATTGAAAATCCAACTCCGAGGCACAAAATAATGGAAAGCAGATACCAATAGTTGTGTTGCTCATGGAATATGTTCTTTAAATAAGATTTGGAAAAAATTCAGCACCCACTGAAATGAAAAGTGAGTGAATGAGAACCTGCAAAATCTGAAAGGGCTACAAGACAGCCAGAGAGGGGCTTTTGACAAGGGCAAGGGGGAATGGCTTTAAATTGATGGAGTGTAGATTAGATACTGGGAAGAAATTCTTTACTGTGAGGCCCTGGAACAGAAACTGTGGATGCTCCAGCCCTGGAAGTGTTCAAGGTCAGGTTGGATGAGGCTTTGGGCAATCTGGTCTAGTGGGTGGCATCCCTGTCCACGGCAGAAGGGTTGGAACTGGAAGATCTTTGAAGTCCCTCCAAAGCCAAACCATTCTGTGATTCTGTGAATAAGTCACAGGGCTGTAGATTTGCAGCATAAGTTATTGGGTAGCAGATTTTCCACTCTCTGTTTTCTATTTTTATACCCCAATTTCTGTGCTGTGTGCTGGAGTGTTGGTTAAAAGAATACAGACAGAGCAATTAAACCTATGATGAGTATTGATTTTTCAATTTGCTGCCTGAAGTGGAAATTAAAAAGGAAAATTGTCCCAGTCTGACCTGAAATGAAAACATATTAATTTTTCTCATGGAAAAGAAACCAACCACTGTGCCTGCTGCACCCCTGCTAAAACAAAGTACCTCCAGCCTAAACAGAAGAATTCCATTCAGAATGGAATTTTTTTAGTCTGCAGTTGCCTGTTTGAGCAGTTGGTGAGACATGCATTTAAGAAACCTGAACCTTTCTCTGCTGCCTAGATTTTAGTATTCTTGTTCAATTGATCAAAAGAAAAGGAATTAGTGCAATCTCTGGTTATTCTGTTAATAATAATGTGCTGCCATTTTGCTTTCTTGTTTGTTTATTAAAGAAACAAAGGTTCAGGGATCATCCAGGACTGTGTGAGAATGTGGGCTTTTAAGTCTTTTCAAGGTCATTTGTCTAGAACCAAAAGGAGTAGAAACAGAGTTCTCTGTGTCATGAAAATAGCTCTTCCACAGGGGATGTGACAGAGGGACAGGCTGCAATGTGAGCATGTTCTTTTACATTTTACATAACAGGCTTTACACATTTTGAGAAAAACACTCACCACAAAGTGCCAGCAAGACTGTGAATCCTGTTTGACTATTGAAAATCCAACTCCAAGACACAAAATAATGGAAAGCGGATACCAATGTGTTCTCTAAATAAGATTTTGAACAAATTAATGGGTTTTGCTTGATTCTTGGAGAGTGGCAACACTTGACTGATGGAGAATGATTTATTGGTTATGCTATCCCCTAGTGATGATAAACCTTCAAATCCTTACCTGTTTTCTTATTTGTTTCTTAAAAGATGGTTTCAGAATAGTCTGGGGTCTCTATAAAAGCAAAAGGCAAGGAAAATCAGATTAGATCTCCATGTTACAAAGTCACAGTACAATCTAGATTGGAGGTCTGCATGGATTAAAACAGGAAGTTAATGAAAACATTGATACCTTTCTCTCTAGAAAAATGATGCAATTTCAGCAGTTAATATATTAATAGTAAATGCATATCTCACTGCTAAGTGATTCAGATGTCTCTTTATCAGGTAAGCTTTCACATCCAGTGAAGGGACCTTTGAGTTTTTTCTTTTTCAGGAGAATGGAAATGTATATAAATATCTGACTAAAATATTTCCTTTCTAGACTTGGGCAAAAAAAAAAAGAAAGGAAAAAAATTCCCACAAAACCCAAGTATGTCTTTGATAATCATGTTTATACAGAGTCTGAACAGTAGTAGTTTTGTAAGAGAGATTTTCTTTTACTGGACTTTTTCTGTCTTGCACATTTTCTCCTTTTATGAAGTGTGTTTCTTTTAGACATCCTGGTCTCATAAAAGCAGCTTATTTAGAACAGACCTGGCCATCTGGGACTGCTTTGCTATAGGCTAAGCTTAACTTATTAGGTATTGTCATCCAAAGAAAAACAAAGAGGCTACTAATGCATTTTTCATCTGTTCTGTGTATTTTATATTCTCTGAGAAGGAAGGAAGGAAGGAAGGAAGGAAGGAAGGAAGGAAGGAAGGAAGGAAGGAAGGAAGGAAGGAAGGAAGGAAGGAAGGAAGGAAGGAAGGACATAAAATTGGAATGAGTTGTCTGGAATTTTCTCACTTCAGGATGAGCTAAATTCAGTCTGTCATGCTGCTCAGCTTCATTTGCCTGCTGAGGGGGAAGAGGAAAGGGAGTACCAAATGTAAAGTGTCTGCTGAAAGCTCACCCAAAAATGTGAGCACCAAAAGGGTGAGATACCACATCTGCTGGGGCATGTTTGACTTAAGGAATACTTGCCAGCATCTGGAGCAGTAATGGCTGTTTAAAGGAAGCTGTGATGTCAGTTTCAGACAGAAAGAAAATTCTCTTCAGTGCTGCAGCATTTGGATGACATGGAAAAGTGATTGCTACTGGAGCTTAGGCAGCACTTTCCTGGGTATTAGTGTGATTCTTGGGGAGCTGGCTGTTTTTTATGAGTGGTTGCTTTCCATCACCTTGTCCTCTCTGCAAGATCACTCACAGAGATTTAAAACACAAATACCCAAGAAAGTAACAATATGATTTTTCCTAGAGATCCTGAGCATTCCTACAGACCCTGCTGGCAAAGCCACAGGCAGAGCTGGGGACCAACCACATCAGTTCATTTTTTCTTCTCTTCTTTGCAGGACAATAGTTGTAGCCATCTTTCTCAATGTGCAAGCAATATTTAAAACATCCTGTAGAAACACAGTTATTTCAAAGTCGGAAGAAATAAATCAGGAAGTGTCAGGTTATTCAAGTGGGATTTGAGTAAGTGTCACTGACCCACGCTGGCTGGGCCTGATGCCCTGATTGTCCTGCACATGCTGTGGGATCACATCCAGAAGATCTGCCCCGTGACCTTTCCTGGCACACTGAGGTCACCCTGACAGGCATGTAGCTCCCAGATCCTCCTCCAGCCCCTGCTGGTAGATGAGTCTCACATTTGGTGACCTCCAGTCACCTGGGACCCCCCAGGGAACCAGGACTGCCAGTAAATGCCGCAGTGGCTCAGTGAGCCCATCCATGACTCCCTTGTGAGAGTCTGTCCGAAATATCCTTCATTTTTGCCTCACGATTGCCATGAAGACCACCAAAAAGTTAAAAAATGTTGAGCCAATGGAGGGGGGGGAGTCATGTGCCTCTTAGCTCACTGTTTCCACAGGTGTTGTTTGCTACACGCCACTCTGAACTTGAAGAGGCATTCTGCCCTTTTCTGAACAATGGACCTGGACTTTCTCCCCACCTCATGGCCTGGCTGGTTTGAGCTTTGGGGTGGTCCCTCTTCCAAGAGAAGACCCCTCTTGCCCGCCTTCAATCATCATGACAGACAAGCAGAGATGTAGGCCTCTTCATCAAAGAACCAAGACAAGAAGCCTCTGTGCAAGAAACCCCCCTTGCACCTTCTTCCAGAGGCTGGGACTGAACCCCCCCACCCCAGCTCGGGGTAGATGTGCAGTGTGGGGGGAGGAAAAGCTGCCCACAGCGAGCACAGGTGCGAGCACTGGGCCATGAAAACAACAGTCCTTGCTTGTTGCCTGGTTTGAGTTTGTGTACCCCTATTCTTTCCTCCCCGCTGAAGACCTTTGTTTCGTCTGAGAAACCATTCCCCTTCCCCCAATGAAAGAAAGTATAACTGGGGTCCAGATCAGCCGTGCCTTTCGAGATCTCCCCGCACATGGCCTGGCAAGCTTCGACGGCTGGACCTCGAAGGATAAAAGCAGCATCACATTTCGGTAGCTATACCCATCTCCCCTCCTCTCCTCCCTCTTTTCCTTATCTTCTCCTCTTTTCCCCAGTTCCCCTCACCAACGCATTTCTGTTGTGGTCATTTCAATAAAACTGCATTTGTTGATTGTTTCTGCAAATCCCCTGTGCCTTTGTTTGTTCTTTTGCACCTTGAAATCATCACGTTACCCATTCACTAGGACGGATCGCAACATCCCTCAGTCCTCCTGAGTGGATCTCCTCCAGCCCCACAGACCTGTGTGGGTCTAAGTGATGCAGCAGATCTCTGACCATTCCCCCTTGGGTTATGGGGGCTTCATTCTGCTCCCCATCCCCATCTTCCCCCTCAAGGGGCTGAGTACCCAGAGAACAACTGATCTCACTGTTAAAGACTGAAGTAAAGAAGGCATTAAATACCTCACCCTTTTCTTCATCCTGTTTCCCTGTGACTCCCACCTCATCCAATAAAGGATGGAGATTCTTCTTAACTCTTCTTTTCTTGCTGATGTATTTATAGAATTAGGTTTTTTTGATGTCTTATTGCATACAGGTGATCTGCTTATTGCAAGAGTTTTTTTCCTCTCCTGAAACAGCCAGTAGTTTCTCAGATTAAACCTGTGAGACTTTAGAGTTTTTTATTGTTATATTTTTTTGCTAACAAAATGGCCTAAGTGTATATTGTTCAGCAAACCACCCAACTTGTCCAACTCTTTCCTTTATAACAGACTTGGCCTTTGATGTGCTAAAATCAATTATGACTCACACTAGTGACATGGCAGACATTTTTTAAAGTGTAAAATTTAGTGTATTTATAAGGCTATCTGCATTCAGGCACTTTGTAGAAACATGGGTGTGAGAATCTGGTCTGAAATATATTTTCCCCTGAATCTTATCAGGATCTCAGACATTAAATTCCTTCATTTCTACTGGGACTTCTCGCTGCTCTCCCACATTCCCTGGAATCATTTCCCAGCAGTTCAGAAATAAGGTACCATTTCCTGCAAAACTGACCTTGGTAAAAAATATCTTTTGAGAAAAATTAATTGCTTATCCCTGATGAACCCCCCTGGTCTGAACATTCATTGCCTTTAGGAAGTGGGAGGATTGTGGAAGGAAAGTATCTGCTGTTGGATGCAGCTGAACATGCTATGCCTGAAATAAAACACCGAGGGAAGATTTCTTTCTGCTTTCTCACTGGGGAGGAGAAGTTTTTGAGAAGGCTAAAGACAATACTGAGATTAGGCTGCTGTTGTTTCAGCTCAGTGGCAGGCGTTGAAGCTTTGGCTGAGAGCCCATCAACAGGACCAGATGTTTTAGTCCTGCACTTCCTTTGCAATGGGAAATAATGAAAACTGAGCCTTGCAAACAAAATGGGAGTTTGCTGATTTAATTCATTTGTTGTGTCATTGTGATTCATATCATTAGAAAATCTCCCTGCCGGGGGTTCAGACCAGCAAAACAGGAGCTTGTGAGGGAGCTGCTAATGGGGTTTCACAGGTGCCCTCTCATCCTGGTTTCAGTTCTCCAATGTGATCTTTAGTAGCTCTCACCCTATGAGAAACCTATAGGAATCCATCAATTTTCCAAAGGTAATTGCTTTCTGGGAGTTCATTTGCTGTGGTGTGTGACCCTCTCATTTTATAGACCAGTCTCTAAGAGCTCGCAGAGGACTGGAATTCAAAGCACAATGCTCAGAGAAGCTCTGAGCTCAGAGCTCTGCCCTGGGTGTGATGAGGAGCTTCACTGTGCTCTCTGGGTGACCTGGGTCACTCTTCACAGATTTTAGCTACCAGAGCATCCTCTGTGCACAGTGCAGAGAAAGATGCCTCCAGGTGTGACTTAGATATTTTTTGTAGGGAAATCCTCTTCTGGAAGTTTCTGTCTCTGTGTTGGCTGTGTACAGAATGTGGGCAGCTCAGATCATAACCACAAAGTGGGATGAACTCAGGGCGAACCCTTCTCAACAAAACACAAACACACTTTTTTCCCCTGTTCTGCCCTGCACCTGAATATAAGTATCTTTCCTCCTCTGGCAGACTGTGCTTTCACACACTGGGTTTCTTCATTAAGTGATCTCACGTATGAGAAGTTGTGCAGTGGGTTTAAGCGCCTTTCTTTTCAAAACAACCAAACCAAGGAGGTACCCGATATGGTTGGAAACAGAGTTGGCAGTGCAAAAATTCCCCGTATTTCTCCCTCAGAGCAAAGTTTGTAATTTGTCATGACTTCCTGAGCTTTGTTGAAGCTACAATTAGAAAGAGCCATCACAAGCACCTGGTTGGATCCCTCTGCTCTCAGCTTTGCCCAGAGTTTTTGTTTCTGCTCTGAAACATTTCCCTGCTGGGAGCATCAGCAATGCTGCTTCCAGAACCTTGGTCCCACCAGCCTGAGCCTGTCTGTGATCACCAGTGCTGATGCTCTCCACAAACCCATAAATTCAGCACAAAAACCTTGTGCACCCTGGAGCAGTAGCAGCAAAAGCAACAGAGATGGGGCCATTGTGAATAACTGAAAGGTAATGTAAAAGAAACAGATGACAGAAACTTCATACTTTGCAGGAGGCAAGTAGATTTCTTTTAAAAAGTCAACATTGGAAACAATATGAAATTATATATATTTCTTTATCTCTGCAAATGATTACTTGTATGTTTTTTTGTTTGATGTTTTAATGACCCATATGTAGTTTTACCTCTATTTCACTGTATAGGGAAACCATCTTAGCAGCAATACATTCCTTAGAAAGCCAGACTTCTGCAGGTTGTATTCTCATAACAGAACAAAAAATTACAGCGTTTCACTCCTATTAAACATAGTTAGAAATACATTATCTATTTCATGAAGTCAAGTAATATGCTAAAAATATGCCTCAGAATACTCAAATTACTAAAATCTTGAAATAGAGGCAATAAAATATAGCAGATCTGAAAGAGGGAAAAGGCTGTAAATGAAAACCAGAGAAGAAGGCCAGCAGTAGAAGTATATGAGCACCCCCAAAGCCAAACTCTGGCAAATGTTAACCAGTTCAGTCTAACAGGCTGTCTCTTGTGATCCTAAGCTCGGTAGCTGAGATGAATTATTGGAGGGTATGCTCTGGTTAGGGTCTGTTTTGTGGCAGATATGAAGAATGGGATTTCTAGCAGTCTTTTAGCTCCCTTCCCTGAAAACCTTCAGCTGCCTTCAGTAGCTGCAGCGTTCAGTGGAGACTGAGGCTTTTGCTGTCTGCACATATTTGGTCACAATGGATATTTTTAAGGTGAGGATGCTAAGGACAATCAGCTATTGAGGCTTTGGAGCTCTCCTATCCTACATATAACAGGGGGACAGGTTCACGTTAAATACAGAAAATAGTCCTTAGGGTAAAAGGAGGGTGGGATGCAAATTCTTCAATCAGCTCTGTGTGTGATGATTATATCACTCATTTTATTTGCCTGCTTTCCTGAATACTTATTTCTGCTTCAAATTTGCTTGTGGGACACTCAGATTCTCTGTGGCATCCCATGAGGTCCAGTGACAAGTAACACATTGGAAGAGAGCTTTTCTCCTGGATGTGAACACAGGGGCCTGTAGACAGAAGTAATTTGGTTGTGTAAAGGTTATATTGTGTCCTGCACTTTAGGCACTATCATAACAAAAATTTAAGAATAATAATAATAAACATCAGTGTAGAGTTTGGTAAATCAGCATTGCCCATTTCCTAGTATATTTTGGGGAAGGAGGGTGGAGAACAGAGATTGATCAGCCTTGCACTTATGTATTTTAAGGAAAAAAGGATCCAGATTTGTTTCTCCTCTGTCCTTTGTCATGACAGAGCCATCACATTAGACTGAATAACTTCTACACACATCCAAGTGCCTTGTTTCTATGAAGATTGCAACATCTGAGGGACTCTTCGGGAGCTGGGAACCCACCATTTACTTTTGCAATTCTTTTCCTCAGACTCACCCACTCGGTTCAATAATTGTGACGTATTTCCTGTTGGGATGTCTTTAGCTTTCAGTCATTCTGTGCTATGTTAAAAAGTATTTTGATATCTGATATATACGGTCTTTGAAGAAAAAGTGTAGTCTTTTTGACGCTGAAATAACATCCCCGCCCTTGATCTTTTTGATGACTTCAGAAGAGTGAGTGTCTGACATTTCTCTGCAAGGTACATTTTCACAGCTCTCCAACCATCAAGACTTGTGTGTGCATCTATGCTCTGAATTTTTGTGAATGTGGTATTGAAAACATGTGTTCAAGATTTGGTATTACATTTTGTACAATAATTGTGCTTCTGTACATGCATATGTAGAAAAATAGGAAGCTAAGATACAATATGTGTTAAGGACATGAAGACAAAAGGAACATCTTTGTGCCTATTGTACCTTAACTCTTTAATCTTAGAAGATTTTTTTTTCCCACCTAAATTTTGTAGCACTAGATAAAAAGGCATCAGGCACTGTTCATTTTTAAAGAAATAAGGAAAGCAATACTTTTGTCACATTCTTTTACCACAAAAGTGATGTTTTATGACTAACATCTTTCCACTCTTTTTTTTCCCCCAAGCAATTTGCTTAAATGACGTTTTGGCAGCTTGTGGTATAATCAATGTTTTATTCGAATGGCTGACAAACAGTTGGGAGAAAATGGGCCACTGTGAAATATTTTACATGGTAATGTTTTCCTGAAGAGCTGGGCACCTGCCTGCTGGAGTCCTCTGTGATTCCCAGGAGAAGGCCACAGAAACAGGAGTCAGACTGCTGATTCAGCAACATTTAAATAACAGAAGTAAAATCCTCACATTTTCGCATTGCATTTCAAAGAAATAAAGAAGGCCATAAAACTGTCCTCATGGCAGTGAGCTAACCTCATGTGTGGGAACATTATGCTGTTTCTTAGACACAATTCAGGTTAGAACATTACTGAAAATTGCAAAGCCATTTACATCCTGTCTGGCTTTAAAAAAAAATAAAAGGCAAAAAAAAGCGCTGCATTTTTCTACTTAATGTAATCCAAAACATTCCAAACCACAGACAAATATAATGGCAACACTGACAAGCATTTACCCATAGTGTCACTGGGACATCATTGATGATTTAACTGCAGCTAGAAGTGATTAAATATGATGCTCCTAATAATTTCTCAGGGTATGGTGGCTCTATAATATTGCACACAGGGATATGTGTAAAATCTTATCCCTACTAAGGGCATGTCAAGGTGAAAGTGATTTTTTTCTATACAGAGCTATAAGAGATGTGCTTCTCCTTGGCAAACAGGAGCAGCAAGACTGAGTGGGGGATGTGACTTTACCTCCATTAAATGCTTTAATTAGACAGACCCTGGAATGCTGTATCTGTACTGTCCATGTTTTAGTAGAGATATTAGGAGATGGGAGAGAGGTCAAGGGGAAAAAATAGAAAAGGTTTTATTGCAGCAAAATGTTTTTCACAGCCAAAGAAAATAATTTGTAATGAGAGATTTATGAAGCAAGTTCTTAGGTTATCAGAAGAAGTCTGAAAACAAAGGTCAAGAGATGAAGTAATTTCAGTCTCTATGTTCTTTCACACAGAAAAGTACTGAGACCAATCATACTTCCACTCTTATGGACAGAGACGTGGCCCAGTTGAAGCCAGACATAGTTTTACAGAAGGACAATTAACTTTGTGAAAATTTCCCATGCAAAACGACTGCTTTCTCCACCTCCTGCCATTCCTGGGAAGTGACTGAAGCCAGGGCCTGCTGGAAGACCTGCAATGAGCAAAGACATCACTGGACCCATCAATGGGACAAGAGAGCAAGTGTCTGTCATATGGATACACTGATGCAACAATGTTCTGCTCTCAAAGCCCACAAATGAAAAATGAACTGCAAAGTTTCTGCCTCTGCAGAGATCCAACGCTTTTCAAGCCATGAGGGTGCCTCCAATGTGGTGGTCAAACCCAGCACAGATCTAGGTCCTTTCCCTTTTGGGAGGAACTGCATGTGTCTCTCATCACTGCAATGGAATCCAACATTTTAATATGGAGACCAAACGAATCTCAAGAGAACTTTTCTGAATACAAAACTTACACATGCATCCCACTCCTTCATGCATTTATGAATTAACTTCAACATGGGGCAAAGGTGCTACATTTCATTTGTCACCTCTTTACTAATCAAGAGCAGCCCCCACACCCAAGGAATATGACTTAATTCTTGACCTAAGGACTTCAGCAGTGGCTGAGGCAATGGAAGAGAGAAATCCATAATGACCTGTTTGTTCAGTAGAACAGTAGTTTCTTTCTGTCTGCAACAGAAACAGAAAATCTTTGTAAGTATACACGTATACAAGGCAACTGCTTCCAACCAAACAGCTTGAGTGCCAATATTTAGAGATGGGACACAGGGCTGCCTTTTATTAGTCTGTTAAAACACCAATGCAGCTCCTAAATAAGACTGTTATTTTGGCTGTGAGATCTAACCAGAGAAATTGCCTGTGCAATGAATACGATACTCATCCAATTTCTACTTGTGAATAGGGAGTAACTATAGCTCAGAAGGAAAACATCCATGTAAGTGTCTGAACTTTGCAAGTGCCTATTTTATTTAAATATTTATAGTACTTTGAAAAGTGTTGGACCAGTGTCACACAAGCAGTTTTCCATGTGTCTGCCTGGGATGCTTCTAGACTTCACAATGTCAAGCAAACAAAGAACGCTGAAAACTAGATCCTTATTCACTTTCCCCTCTGCTGGGAAAAAATATTTAATAATCTGAAGCAGACTTTTAAATGACAAATGAGATCTTCTCAAGGGAACTGTAATAGCTCCTTTTCCATGTTCCAGTCTGAGATCAACAGAAGCTTCTTGGCTCTAGAAGAACATATTGCTTGTACCACAAGCACACCAGCAAGACACCAAAATGTGCAGCTGCTAAGTTGGATTTTCAAATTAGAAGGTAAGACAAGCTGTTTAGAGAGGAGTGATAACTTTGTGTTTAATTGGTGAGAACTGAGGCACTGAGAATGGTTTGTCCCAGGTGATGGCAAGAGGCTGTGGCTAATCTGGGGTGCAAACACAAACCAGAGCTGGGTGCCCGCAGTGTGGGACTCGTGGGCTTCTCGCCTTGTCTCCCTGCAGGCTCCATCTGTGAATGTGTGAAAGTGTTGCTCAGGTTTGTTGGGTAAGGTCTGTCATTCTCCTCCCCTCCTCTTGTCCCACCCCACCACTGGAGGTGGGCAGCTCATCCAGTATGAGGGATTAAGGTGAACCCCATCCAGTGCCTTCTCTTGGGTCATATTTAGCATTTGCTGTGTCCCAAATCATGGGGTGTCCATGGTGCAGTACTGTGCACCGCGGAGCTCCAGGGCAGGAGAAGTTTTGCATGGATCCACACAGAGTTAACGTTGACTGTGCCTTGCACAGCTGTGCTGGTATGACACTGAGAGATGGTTGGACAAGTCATGTTATCACTGTGGAGAGATGTCCTGGAGCAGGGATAGTGTGGAGCTGTTGTGCTGTGATCCAAACTCAGCCTATATTTGCTCTGACGTGGTGTGGAGGAGGGAAAACACTCAGTTAAATTGCCTTAAAGCCTCACAAGTCCTTAAAAGGACTCATTTTAATTTGAAATACTTTGTGGAATTAGGACCTCAGCTTTTGATGTTGGCATTCAAACACTGTGCATGCACATCGGTGTTATTCATGCACAGTGATCCTGAGTTTGGGGTGGAAAGTTGCACAAATATATTCTTATTACAAATTTGATATGCACTGCAGCCCACAGCAAAAAATACACAGCTTGAGAGACTCTTTGAAAACGTGGGCAAGTGTGTATAACTTGGCTGAAAGATCACGAAGGTGTTGGTACAATAACTACTATAAATATTTGAAAGGTGTCAACATCAAGGTCTTGATTTTACACACAGATGTCAGCACAATGTTTCCATTGATTAGCTGTTCTGAAATATAAGCCTGTGTATGGAAAACGTATGCTAAAAAGAGTCTCATACGGATCATGCCAGGATTTCACTTCCCCTGCTTTTGTTGTATCAGTCTGAGCTTACTAAACCTACTAGAGGTTTACAGACATTTTTATTGCAAGTTGAAATCAGGAGCTTACTGTAAAAAAAAAACAACAACAACAACAAAAAAAAATCTGGACTGACTGAGGCTCAGAACAAGATGATTATTTGGTGCCATTATTTCCTGGATAATATTCACTTTTGATTAACAAGTCAGCAAGCAGCTTTAGCTAGCCCAGCACTATTCAGGGTGTTAATAGGCCTTGTATGTGGATCCTGGAGTCTGTTCTGTCTGGAGAGCTACTTGCATTGTGTAGGTGTTCTCAGACCTCTTAGGAACACTTAGGAATTCCAAATCTTGGTTATTGCTCATGCTTTGAGCTTCATTTGATGCTGTTTGTCTCTGTAACACCCATAGGTACAAAAAGCCACCTGTCACATTTATGGCCAAGGCAGGAGCACAGATCAGATCTTTTGAGACTGGGTCCTTATGTTGTAACTCAATAAAGCAGTTGACATGTGCTGCCTTCTTTGGTGATGGAAAAGGGTCCTGTTAGTCCCATTAACTTTGTGAAGTTCTCTGTTTGAAGTCAGCCAAGTGCCGTATCTAATGCTGTCCCTGATGGAAACAGGTCTTCAGCTGTGCTGTTAATTATTTTTACCCTGTGATGCTCATACACATCCTCACCATCAGTAAAAGCATTTTTAATGGAAAACACTTTCCACATGCCCATAATTAGTGTTCCCTTTATTATAAAAGGATTGGTCGGAGACATCTGGAAGAAAAAAAATTAGGTTGAAAAAGATGCAAAAATTAGTACATTTCATTTCATTAGTACATTTCAGAAAAAAATCATTAAAATATTACAAAATAATTAAAATTTTCCATTTATACATTTAGAAATTGAGCTCACTTTCCTTCTACTTTGAACCATCTTCAGATTTCTAATTTTTTACTTTGTGTACAAGTAGCCTTTAAAAATTGAAATTAAATGAAGTTTTCTAAAAAATATTTTGGCCAAAAAGAAAGGAAATTTTTGAGATAATTTTTCACTCATGTAAAATCTTGCAATATTTGAGGGTTTGCTCTGATTTGGGCGGAAGCATGTCTGGAATTTCTAAACTGCTTCACAAAGTCGTGCTTCTGTTTCCATTCTTTATTACAAAATTACTTAGTAAAGCCCAGAGAGAGGAACCAATGCATTTTTCAGTTCAGTTTCCACTTGAATTGAGCCATGACTGAAGTTGTTCCGGGACAAATTGAAGAGAACTTCATGATTATGGTTTTAGTTAATTAAAAAAAAATAGAAATTCATATTTTTTACAAGTCCCATCCCTAAAAGACAAAAAACCTGCTTACTAGTAATTTTAGCGCTATCAGTCAACAATGATCTCCATCTAGTGTTATGAAACTGTAGATGAGGTTGAACTAAACTCAGTCAGACAGTTTAATCTATTCAGCACTGAAATTATGTCCTTAAAATAAAATATTAAAGAACAAGTTATTTTGGTTTCGGTTTTTTCCCCTTTGTTTTATTTTATCTAACAGTAGTTAATACACCCACAGATTTGTACCAAACAGATATAACATCCAGGTTTTACACATGCAGGAGAAATATTCCATAAAGCCATTTAATTAGGTTGCAAATAGTCCAAGGGTTGTTAATATTTACCCTGTAGAAGATTGGCTTCCTTTGTTTGCAGACCTTGATGTGAAAATCATTTTGACCTCACTGGAAATAATGGGAGTGATATTTGGTTGATGGTGCTGGCACAGGGACATAACACAGATGCCCTTTTGCCGAGCTGGTGCCTGGCAGGGTGATGTGCTGAGGGTGACAGGGTCTGACTTGTCCTGGAGAGCATCAGGCTCTGTGTGAGGGATGAGGAATCCAGGGACAGCCACAGGCAGATGCTTTGCAGCTGCAGGCTGCAAACCTGCTTGGATCACAGTAGCAGGCTTGAATTTAATGGACTCTTTTGAGGAACGTTATTTGTCTGTTAGCAAGAACATTCTCAGCTGGCCTCCAGGTGAGACCATGTTGTGCCACAGCAGAGAAAACCCCAGGTAGGTCCCCAGTGGCCTCTGTATTTTGAGGTGCAGAAGACAAACTGAATATGGCATTTTTATGTGTGCTGTGTGTTCTTTCAGGTTGTTTTATTACTCTTGGAAGTGCCTCACCTTCCCATAAAAAGCAGAACTCCCTGGGCTCTGTGCACGTGTTGGAGGAGAGCGAGAGTATTACCATCAGGCACTTCTGCAGCCTCTGTGCCCAGCAAGGGATTCCTCCCAAAACTGTGAGCTCTCACAGCAAGGAGGACCATGCTCCTGGTCCCAGCACACCACCATGCCCTGGGGGACTGTCCTGCCACACTCCTGGGGCTGTGGATTCAGTGGGGCCTAAGTGGATTCAGCAGTGTTGTAGTGCTGCAAATGATGTGTGTACTCTGAGACGTGTGGAGAGATGGTACCAACCTCTTGTGTTCAGTCTAAAAGAAGCTGAAGACGTTTCCTGATCATCAGGGCAATGAGAATACCCTTCCAGTCAGGGTAAAATAGGTAAAACAGTCTGCAAACAAGGCACAAGGGATAGTGGAAGATACTGTGATGGATTGGACCTGTGTCCAGAGATGAATGGATAAATTCCCTCTTATTTTGTGCAAGATGAGGATAACCAGGATAACCAGATGAGGATAACAATGTCTCTGATATGGCTGGCTGAAAGGATAGAAATCTCTGGTGGTAAACTCAAATGTGGAACTAGCATTTGCTTTCTGCAGCAAGTACCTGAAAATGGCGCCAGTCGCCGTATAATATACATAGCATTTGCTCCACCAGAATCTGCTCAGAGCTTAGCCATTAGGCAACACAGATCTTAGAAACACTTTCAGAGAAGAATATTAGCCCCTTTCCAAGATTAAATGCGCACTTAAAATGCTGTTTTCAGATGGTATTTTGGTCTGGGGTTGAACCCCACAGTTAAATGTGGTGTATTCTCTAAATAAGCATAAAGACTGGACAAACTTGTTCTGAGGAGTGATAAATCCTGGCAATAAATACCATTCCTGAGGAGAAACTGAGACATTGCTGTTCCGCAAAGGAACAGAAATAGCAGGTCACTGGAAAATGTAGTAGAAGAAAATACATGGGCTGCGTTGGGAGAGAGGGGAAGGTGGCCCCTTAAATCCCTTCCTACTCTTTACTTCTGTGACTCATCCAGACCTGCCTGTAATGGGCTGTTGCATCGCCACATTGTTAGTTTAACTTCTTTGTATCCTGAACAGCCAGTGGCTTGGTAAAAGAAGCTCTTTGTGCCTTCGGTGGGAGAGAATGGCACGAGGGTTGTTCTTGGAACAGGCCCAGGGAAAGTGTGGGGTGAGGAGGGAGAAGGGAGTAAAAAACTCCCCAGTAAAGGGAAAAGAAGGAAAAGGGAAAAAAAAGGTGTCTGTTTCACAAGCCCTGACCTTCGGCAGAACTGCCATTTCCTGAGACTGCACAAAGCGTCCTGTTCTCATGGCTGGCACGGAGGGATGGAGCCAGACCCTGGCAGTGCCCCAGAGCTGCCTGCCCCAGGCCCAGGGAAAGGCTGAGGGGTCAGTGAGTACCTGAGATGTGTGGAGAGATGGTACCAACCTCTTGTGTTCGGTCCAAAAGAAGCTGAAGACCTTTCCTGATCGCCAGAGCAATGAGAATACCCTTGCAGTCAGGGTAAAATAGGTAAAACAGTCTGCAACCGAGGCACAATGGATAGTGGAAGATACTGTGATGGCTTGGACCTGTGTCCAGGGAATTTAATGGTCCTGCCACACCACCTGAGCAGCGGTGCTTGGCTTGGCTGGGAGTGGAAGGAGGAACTGCAGTAAGCATTGCCTTTCAGGTAGCAGCTGGAAAGGGCAGCAGTTCCAGAAGCTGTGTTGTCTTTGAACCATGTTGCAAACAAGCATGAACAGCAATAGGACCCGAGGGATGGTGTGAAGTTGTGCCAGGGAAGGTTTAGGTTGGATATCAGGACAAGATTCGGTATCCAGAGGATGGCTGGGCACTGAACAGGCTCCCCAGGGCAGTGGTCACAGCCTGAGAGAGCACAACTTTCGGGCACATGATGGGATTTTTGGGATTTTCCTGTGCAGGGCCAGGAGGTGGAGTCAATGATCCTCTTGTCCCTTCCAGCTTGGGATGTTCTGTGGTTCTGGGATTCTTTGGTGCTCCATGGGTGAATCTGCTGTAGAGAGAGGAAAAAGGTTAAACTACTTGAAGTATAGAGAAGATCTGGGGCTATTCCAAGAGGAGCAGCCAAGTCAGATGGGGACCATCTTTCTGGTAACAGAGTCCAAGCAGTGAATAGTCAGGGAGGAGCCTTATCAGTTCAGAATAACTTCATTCTCCCTGCCTTGGGGAACAATGCATTTATTTGGGTCAGCAGTGATAGTGCTGACACTGGGAAGGAAAGGTGGGAGGGAATGGCTACATGCCATGTTCCAACAGCCCTTTTTCAGTGCCAGCAATGGACAATAGTGAATTTTTATCACCAACACTTTTCCCAGAAAACTTCAAGGGACGTATTTCATCCTAGATAGAAATTACTATTGAAGTGTTATAGAAATTGAAAGCTTTGTGGCTGAGAGGGAATTGGGGGTTATAATTATGGAACAAGCATTATCCCCAGAAAGACAATGGAGCCAGAAGCCGTTGCACCTTGAGGGCAGCTGGGTCTGTCTCTTCCCCTTCAATCACTGGGTTAAATAATGTGCTTGAATGAGAGAATGAGTGGAATATCATCAGGAAGATGTCTTCTTTCTTTATTTCTCTGACTGTTTCACAGAAAAGTGATTATTTTCTACAGAAAAGCAGGAGATTTCTTTGAGGGAGGGACACAGGCCTTGTCTTCCCTTGTACCTGGAGATTCTGGATAGTGAGATCCTTCCAGAACGTGAGGTGTCTCTGTTCCAGTTCCAGCTCTGACTCAGAAAAAACAAATTCCTCGTTGCTTGCAAGGCAAAGCAAACAGAGAATAGTACAGATGTCTTCCACGTTCCAGTTTTTTCTTTTAGTGTGAAACTTGCATTTTTCCATAGCTCAAATTAATGGTGAACATCTGCTTGGCTAAGTTATCTGAGACACTGCAAGAGAGAGGGAAACATCTTGAGAGGTGTCATAATCTACATCCATCATGTATGCAGTGTTGCTATGTTGTAGTTTCATAGTTTTTGCCAAGATTTTCACCAAAACCCTGAACTGAATGGATACACCCAAACGGTGGGATCCTTTCCCAACTTCTGAATCTTAGGCTGCAGTTACCACATCCTCATTATGCGCTAAAAAGAGACATGTCTGATTGTCTGCCCAGGTTTCTGGATGAGGGTAATATGGATAACAAGGCAACTCAGTATGGCAAAATGCTGTGGAGCTCACCCTCCCTGCAGCTGAGACACATCCAA
Organism: Geospiza fortis; assembly: GCF_000277835.1. Classification (NCBI taxonomy): domain Eukaryota; kingdom Metazoa; phylum Chordata; class Aves; order Passeriformes; family Thraupidae; genus Geospiza; species Geospiza fortis. The sequence goes on along the minus strand of NW_005054479.1, from coordinate 1,133,138 downwards.
AGTCAGCACAGACAGAGACTTGCAAATCGTCATTGGCACAGATTTGCTAATTGTTATGAGCAGCAAAAAGTGCATATGTCTGTAAATGCCAGATGGGAATTTGCCTGATCCTTCCTCTATTCCTCTCCTCAATTAGAGAGACTTTTCTCCTCATTAAAGCCTCAATAAGCTGTTTCTTGAAGGGAAAGGCTCTATGTGTGTGGATCTTTTTTTTCATGACTCCAGGGCATCTGGACAAAGGAAGTTTGGTGAAAGCCAAGCTTATTTTGCTATTTGTTTTCTAAGTGTGTTGAGTTGTTAGTGCTGTGTTAGCAGCACATTGGTTCAGTCAATCAGTCTGGGTGTCTTGGCTTTAGTCTGTCTGAAGAGTTCTGCAGCTAGTAAGTGATGTCTCAAGTGAGTGGTTTGACCAAAGCCATTAGTGAGTTGAAGTGTGTCTGGGAGAATGACTAAGGAAGGTGTGCAGTAACCTACAGCAGGGTACTCACATGGGATAGGGAAGACCTGGTCTCCAGACCTTATTCTCTCCTTTGGCCATGCAACTCCTGCCTGACAGGTTTATTGCAGCATAGGTTCAATAGGGCAAATAGACCATGATCTCTTTTTTCCTATCAGCCAGGAAAAAAGCTGGCTGTGTCTTGGCATTAGCTGTGTCTTGATAACTCCCACTAAAAGGAAAATAAATGATGGTTTGAGTTAAAGAGTTTAGTGAGAAAACGAAATTTCATACAATAAAGCACTCATGGGGTGGGTGCTGGCTTTTTCTTAGACATGTTCAGGTGCTCACCTGGAGTTGTGTACATAACTGATCCTAAGTCAGCAGAGATCACCCAGACCTTCAGCAAGCAGGGAGAGGCAGGAGTTCCAACATGTGAGTGTATTAAACACCTCCTAGGTTGCTTCCTTGTCTTCGTGTCAGTCTTTTGGGGTCCTAAATCCAAAGGCACCACTGATTTTACTTGGAACTGATCAGTGACACCCCACTGTTCATTAATAGGGTTCCATTATCCAAGTTTGAGTTTTCATACCCCTGGTCTGCCATGCAAGCTCATGTCACAGTGTCTGCTCTGCTCAGGTACCCACGCAGGTGCCCTGAGCCGTGTTTTTGTCACTGCAGCCTGTGCCTCCCTTGCCCAAACATTTCATTTCAGCTGACTCTGATACCAGCTAAACCAGAACAGAAACATTCAGCTGAGTATCCTGGCTCTTAGTTTGGTCCTTGGCACTCTTCTGCACTTGCACACTAAGAAGAACCAGAGGCTGGGCAGAGCTGATCAATCTTCATGCCTGACTGCAGCTCAGTCTGCTCTCACCAGTTTGCCCTGCTGGCTCAAGAGCCGTATCAGAAATCACATTTTGGTGCCTCTTTTATCTCCAAAACACATCATGATCATTAATCATAACATTCCTGTTAAGTACTATTAGGTTCAATGGTCAAAATGTAATAACTTGCAGACACTCTGTTATCCAAGACAGCAGTTTCCCACTGTGAGGAGCTGAAAATAACCTGGCACATAGTGGTAATATGTGTTATATCAGTGTTACCTTATGAGACAGATCCTGAGCAATATCTTAGGACATGCATCAGTTTGGTGTCAGCATCCAGAATTGTGTTTCATGTCCAGAGTATTAAAACCAGGTGCTTGAGTATGTGAAAGCTGAATTGGTGAGAAGACAATAATAAAAAAAGATATTTTTTAAAAACTATACAGGTGGAATTGATATTGCTCTTAATTTAACTAGGAATAACACACTGATTACATGATTTCATGCAGTCTTACATGTGGAGAGTTGTTGCTCGGGACCAGAGGAAAGCTGTAACACCAGAAGGGTGAATGTAGCTGAGTATCCGTGCTCAGCCTGGTCCTCCTGCAAGGTTGAAGTCTGATCTGAGCCAGCTCAGGTCACCCTGTGCAGCAATATTCTTCAGCGAGGGACAGACCAGGGACTCCTCTGAAGCTAAAACAGACTTTTGATGCAACATGTCAAAACCCATCCTGAACAAAACGCCACAAAAAAAGGGGGTTCAACATTTGCTGAACTGCAAAACGTTTGTCAGCTCGATTTAGCTCACTTTGGGCTGGCTGCTTTGAAAATCAAAAATAATTTTCTTTGATTCCAGTCCGAGCAATACTGTTGGGCCTCTGCTGTACAATGAGCTCGAGGTCAGTAAAACATTTTTCAGTTGTGGTGGAAGCATTTAAGTTGGAATTTGTTAAATCAGGGGCACAATTCCATGGGTAGAAATTGAACTCTACGTGTGACATTTCTCTTCTTATTACACTTTAAAGTATTAAATGGTGCAGGTTTTTACTTCCATTAAAAACAAGTTACCAGATTTAGCATTTTGTTACTTTGAAGTCCTTCTTTTATTCTCCCCCAAAGGGCTTTAACTTTCAGACATGATTATCCTTAAAAATATATTTTAAATGTTGGTTTTGAAACCTTACAAAGGATATGGCATTGGAGAAATTCAGGATGGAATGACTTTCCAGGGGCAACAGTCAGGGAACAGCAAAATATCTCCATTTTTCTTCCACCCCCACATTTCCCTTCAGTTTCCAATATATTTAATTTGCTGTCAGCTCTTTCTAACTCCTGTACAGAGTTTAATGCTGAACTTTTAGATAAGCTTTTCTTAGGATTAGTTTCTACTGAAACTGGTTCCAGAGGATTTGCCCATTCCCAGCAGCAATCTGAGTTGCTGCTCCTTCACAAACAAAACCATGATTCACATGTTAGAGCAATCTTCCTAAAATATTGAAAAGCAAGCCAAACTCTTATTGATCAAAGTGTGATTTGTGATGGAAAGAGCAGTGCAGGCTCACTGTAAGTGCGGAGGAATGTAAAGGATGTTACTACACCTGATTTGCCACCTCTAATGCTACTGTCCTCCTCTCCCCCAGCCACACATTGCCCTTGAATCTTAGTCCAGCTTCTTCTACATGTAAAGAGGACACAAGTGATGATCATCACCTTGCTTGCATTACCCTCTCTCTTCAGAGAAGCCAGAAAACCTTCACTCTGTTTTTCTTATAGATTATCCTGGCTTAGCCCGACCTTCTTGTTTCTGCTGGAAGTGTGAATATAACTTTTGTGGAAATGACTACTCCAAAAATCAACTGGAATATGTGTGTTTGTGAGCCAAGGCATTCTACAGTCTGAAAACCTCAAGTGCCTTCAATGACATGACCATAAAGCCAGTCAGTCAGAGAAGGCTGGAAGTGCCATGCACCCCAAAGTGTTTCACAGTGATCAGCTCCAGGCAGAGATTTCCCTTGCAGGGACCTCAGTGCTTATGCCCACTGGAAGATGACCTGGTAAAAAAGTTAACTGGAAAATTCTTACCGTCACCTTCCTTCCCATATCCTTTTTCCCAACAGCCCTTAAATCTTTGGGGGAAATGGAAAATTTTGGAATTATTTACTCAGTGACAGGTAAAACACTGTCTCTTTGCTGTTACCACTATCATTTTCTGTGCAATATTTATGAAAAAAAAAACCAACCAAAAAACAACCCACAAATAGTTTCTGATTACACCAAAACAGGAGAAGAAACATTTATAGAATCATAGAATGGTTTGGAGCTGTGGATGCTATAGATAGAGTTAATTTATTTTTATTTTAATATGAAATAAGGTTCTAGAGCTACATAATTTTAATTATTTTAAACTCCCTCAAGGAACATAGAGAGGGGAATCACTCTGCTTGTTGCCAGTTCTCACTTGTGAAATGTCTTTACAGACTTACAGTGTATTACAATATTTTGTTGTTTCAAAACTGACATTTTCCACTAGTTGAAACTAACCCCCAATTCCGAGAGCAACATCTCTTCTGCTCAGACTTGCCAAATCAAATTCCTTTTGCAAACTCAAAAGAATTATGTAATCTCCTTCTATATCCAATTTTCCTTCCTCTTGCTAACGTCTTCAGTGAGGCCCTAACAATGAGCCTTTCAGTGCTAGCATTGTTTGACATGCACAATGTGGCACATGCAGAACTGTCCCTTTTGCCTTGGCAGTCCTTCAAAGCCTGGGCTGTTCCCTGACTTCATGTAAAGTTTAAGTCAAAAGTAAATAGGCCACTAAGTGTGCCTCACCTGATGGGCTAATGGTTTTGGGGAGTGGGATTGTCTTTCTCATGTTGTTTTCTCCTGCTTGATCTCTGCTTCTGAGATGTCACAGATCCCAGGAACCTCACTTAAATTTGAGTCTTTGACTTTGGCAAACTCACTGTGATTCTGAAGATGGCAAGAAATGCTAAAGGAAGATTCACATTAAAACTGTGCAGAAGTAGTTGAGAAAACAAAATAACATTATTCGATTGTGCTTTGTGCAAAGGTCCTTTACTGCTTTCATAGGGAAAATATGATTATTAACAACATTTTACCTTACTTGAATATCTGCAATGCATCTCTTCTGTTCAAGACAGCTTTTTACATATGCAGGAAGTGGAGAGGTTGCTGAGCTCCTGGTTTGCTCACATCTCTCTCTATTCTGCTGACAAATATACTGGTCTGTCCTGGGTCTTTTTTAATTGATCTACCACAACTGTGCAAATGCCTGAAATGAGATTTTCATGCCTCAGCAAGGATTTGAGTTACTGAGTGATGTGGAAAATGAGAAGAGTAAGAGAACTGAGTAAGATTGGGGGTGTACAAAAGTATGAACAAGAGGAAGAAAGTGAAATGTGGGTTTTTCAGAGGTGAGAGAACAAACAAAGAGCCTGAGGAAGAGTAACAAACATCAGAATTTTGCACTTGGAAGAGAAGATAAAGAAACCCCATGGGAAGAAGTAAAGAAAGGAGCTAGATTTAGGGAAAGGTTAATTTTGCCTGAAGATTTGGAAGAATTGTCCCAGAAGCAGATGGAGCCTTGGCCAAGCCAAAGGTTCTTGTACCAAATCAAAAGAGAAGGCTCCTGTCATGTACTAGGGACAGTCCATACTCCTTTAGGGACAATATGGTGCCATCCCACAGCAGAACTGAAGGAGATGTGCTGTCCCTATTCTGAGAATGTCTCCCGCATATGAACACATATGAAGAGTGTTCTTCAACAAAACTGATCTTTGCCTGCTGCCCAAGGTGGTCAGGGGACCTTACAGAAGTGTTGAATGAGCGTCCCTGACCGGAAAGGTAAATGCAGTTATTGTTATGAAGAATTGCACCAGGATCCAACTGCAGTTGTCCAGCCTCAAGGAAACAATTTTGAACGAGGTCAGGGTTTGCAGGATGACATGCTGCTCCTTTCATTCAGGATATTATCATCAGCCAAGGAAACAACAAGCTCTTTTATGTTCTTCTTAGGAACTCTGAAGTTATGATTGTGTTGTTTGGATGGTTATCTAAGGAGCAGCAGTCAAGATTTCTTCTGTTCCCTAAGACTCAATCAACATAGAATTACTCCTGTAAATTTATAAGATGGTTGTGGAAAAAAAAATTCAGCCCTAACTTAATTTAACTTTGTCCATTCTAGAGTCTCTGCATGCTTAAATATACACTCAGAACAACTGACTGACAATGAAATTGCTCATGCCAAGCCTTTGACCATGTGAGTCTGCCACTGGCTGGGAGCATGGAAATGGCAATGCTGACCTTTTTCTTCACTGTGTCCTCAACTACCAGAATCTGCCATGCAGGGGGAATTCCATTTGCAGTTGCTGAGAACAGTCCCCATCAGATAGCAAGAACTGGCTAATGAGCTATTTCATAATCTCCTCATTCCCAAACACCATCCCAGAGAGTGTGAGGAAATGCTTCTGATAAATTTTCCTCCTCAAATGCATTGTTGATGAACACCTAATGGTACCTTGACACAAGACAGTTGATAAATGACAGTGGGTACTTTCAGATGCTGTTTCCATTTTTCAACATGGTACTTTTGCACTTTTTCAAAGGAGCAGTCAGGGACTTGCTAACCTTCGAAATGAAAAATACGGATACAGCAAAGTGGTGGATTTAACCTCTGAGCAAGTATGTGTTAATTTCAGTTCCTGAAAGTGTGCTGCATTAAACTGTTCTTGACAGATTTTAATAGGAATTTTGGACATTGTACATTAATAAATAAGTATTACCTTTGTTATTGTAAGTGAAGTGGTTTTCCTTAGTTGAGAAAGTCTGGCACTTTCGTTTGATTTATATGATGCTATGTTAAAAAAAGGTAGTAATGATACGTGTGTTATTCATGTACTTGGAAGTCTCAAAGGATTTTAAATATATCTTGACATGTATGCTTATAAATTCTATCTAAGGTAGACATTTTGGCAAACTGGATATGGAATTAATGTTCCTGAGACTTCCAAACACCATTGATCAAAAATACTTTCAAAATTCTCCAGAATGCCAAACTGATTTGTTTTGAACCCGTTTGTGTGGTCAATGCACCATCTATCAAATTGTCTTCAGCTTGGAGTCATGGTCTGTGGGCCCAGACTGCATTTCATTGCAAATTCTTCACACCACAAAGGCTGGATTCCATCAGTTTGAGACGGAGCAGTTGAGTGTGAGTGTCTAATGAAGAAGTGAAACGTGAGTACAGAGCTTGTTGTTCCAAATGTGCATCTGTTTATGAGTTTCTCAGGGGGGAGTTTTTACACTCAATCCAAAGTGTGAAATGTAAAAGCTTTTACGAACAGTGTGTTTACTTTCACCAGTGAGCCACTCTGTCTTTATGGGGTGGGTTTGGGAGTCTGTTTGAGAGAGGCAGAATCAAACACAGCAGTGGGCTGAGAGCAGGACTTTGGGTTGGCTTCCCCCTCTGTGTATGGACTTAACTCCTCTAGGACTTCTGGTACAAATCTCCTGCAACTGTTAATGTTATAGACTGCTTTGGGCACAAAAATTAATTTCTCCTTACTATCTCTGTGTGTTGACAGCTACAAACGTGGCCTTCAGGTGAGGGTGTAATTCCAGTAAGCATTGCTGCATTCTGGTCTACATAACTGGCCCAAGTGGGGGCCATGAAGGTTATTTACCTCAGGAAAAACGAGATGACAACCTAGTATTTCTTTGGCAGAAAGAATTACTCTGGATGCAGAAATAACAAAACAGAAGTCAGTGGCTTGTGGTTCCTTGCCAGGCCTTTCTCCCTCCCAAAATGTGCCCTTGATATCTCTCCAGGTGTGCTGCAAGGGCTTCCTCACCGGCTGCCTTTTTGATGCTCTCTCTAGCTTTTGGAGACCAAAGGCTTTTTTTTTCTTACTATCCCTGGCTGCTCATGTCCATACCATAGCATGTTCCCTCTGTAATTTAGGGATTATAGAGATTTGAATATTTATAATAGGGTTTACTCAGACACACCCTCAGCGCCCAAGGCCATTCTAGCTTCCACTGATCTGGTCAAATATCATTCAAACTTTCTTCTTGCCTGATTATCTTTTCAACATGTGGAATGGGTCTTTCTGTCTCTGGTGGATCTCCTTTGTTTCTCCAAAATCTGTTCATTTTGGTTCCTGGAGCTAGTTTCTTTCCAGTAAAACTGTTTCAGTTTCTGAAATGATACTCTTGGCTCTTGTGGCAGAAACCTGAAATAGTGCTGTGGCACTTTTTTGGGTGACCCCACAGCATTCAGAGCCATCTTCCAAACTTTATTCAGCCTGTTCTTTCTCATAACTCTGCCCACACCAAGCAAAATACCTCTTCTAAAAGTTCACTGTTTGCATGTGTGAGAAACCTTCTATAAACTGAAAATTTCTTCTTCAGCAGAAATGAGCATTTTTTTAGTTTTGCCATGTAGAAGGCTTGTTCAAGATCCACACTTCTGTGTTTCCTTTCAGGAACCACATTTGAGAATTTATGAAAGATCTGAGTTTACCCAGCACTTTGGAAAGTGTTGTGATATATTTTACTGTCTTTTTAGAGTGTTGTTTTGGGTTTTTTCTATTCCAAGGAAGGGAATATACTGTTCCCAGTCTTTTTTGGGAGGCTTGATGCACGTAACCAGATGAACTGCTATTGAACCTTATTATTACACGATCAGCTTGCTGGTACATAGGCAAGCATGAAAATTCTAGATACACAGAATTTAATAAACCCAATGAAGCGCTTAGAATTCAAAGTTTAAAAGGCTCAGGGGCCATCTCCACTATTAGTGTACCTGTGTTTGCCTGTTTCTTTACAGAAGTACACATGCTTGTGCTTACAGTGAGAGTACAGCATTAATATATTAACAGAAAGGACTAGGAGCAGAATTTCATTTTTTTCTGGGAATAAATTTCTCAAGGAGAACTTGTTACTTTACCAGGTAGTGCCAAAGTCTGTATCACATTGTCTCTATGATTTGTATGTAAAGTCAAAAACCTGTGTAAACAAAAAACTCCACAGAAAGCTGTGTGTTGAAAAACTTTTGCAGAGCTGAATCTTCTACAGAACCTTTTTTTTTTCTGTAAGAGGAGATTTTTTCTTCCCATTGGGTTTCTTAGCAAATACCTGTTTAACCTAACTCACACTTCTTTGCTCTGAATTTCCTATTGACAACACACTTGCTTGGCCATCAGAGAGCAGAATGAAAATACAAGTTGCTGTCAAAGACATTAGAAAGCTCTGTGGTGTTATCTGGATTTTGAAAAAAAATATCCTAATGCTGGGAGCCTTAGCCATCCAAACCTGATCCATGGGTCTCACAGGTGGGACATGCTCCTTCCCCCAGGGTTAAAAGTTTTCACTTTATTTTACTACAGGTCTTGTTCTGGTGTATTTCCCCTTGTTTGGGGCGTTTTCTATTTTTAAGACCAACACAATACTACAGACAGAGTGTCCCACGTTCCTAAAAGTGAACAGGAGTCCCTTAGATGGACTGTCTGTCCTTCAGGCTGAGTTGAACTCTGATGCCTTTTCAAGCCAGCTCCTTCCTGAAATTTTGTTTTCCTCTGTCCAGCTCCCTGGGTAGAAGAGAAGCTTCTGCTGAAGATACATGATGCTTTGTCTGGCCAGCCAGAGATATATAATGGTCTTGGCTATGAAACAAAGAAATTTCATAACAATAACTTTTATCTGGTCCGTTCTCTAAATTTGCTGCACTTGCCAGTTTTTCTCTTCTCTCCTTCTCTCTCACTTAAGAAAAGGAAAAAAAAATAACAGAACTAAGTTTCATTGTTTCCCTGTTAGCTCAGAAGAGCTGTGAGCCAAGTTTGAGTCCCTTTGCTGTAGACATTCCAGGGATGGAGCATCAGGGCTCATGGATACCATCTTCCAGCTTCCATCTTCTGCTTTCTCCTCCCACTAAGGGACTGTTGACTGGAAAGCAGGAACACTACAGCAACTTCTTCTATGTCCTGAGGTGTCCTGGGCCTTTTTTCTGATTTAAGAGACATGTTTGAGTTTGGGCAAGCATCCCTATGTCAGTGTTTTGTATCTTAGTCTGAATCCAAGCCTGTGTAAACTGAGATTGCACAAGACTCCTTGGACATTCATCCTGTTACTCAAGGTCTTCTCTTTTGCTCCCCACCCAGCTGTAACCCCTCACCTATCTTTTACCTCAAACAGATTCAGATGAATTTACAGGTAAAAATCAGTCACTGTCTGCAGCAGCTTTCCAAGTGGGATGCTCAGGGTGATTCTGTTCAGACATAAACCCCAACCAGTCTTTTGGGATGTGAGGTTGGCTGAGGTATGTGTGCCTTCAGAAAAGCCTGACCCAGAGCTGACACATACCTTCTGTCCCGTTTGATCTTCACAAATAGAAGCTGGAGTAGGAAGAGCAACCAGTATCCTCTGAGGGAAAGTCCTTTAGATAATGAGTCCATCTTTCACTTATTTAGAAAGCTGGTTTTTTATTTTTTTGTTGTCTATTTCCAGGTCCTTGAGCCCATGTGTCAGCTCAAATGCAGTAATAGATTCCAGTGGAAAAAGGTCCCTCAGTTTTAATGAGAAGCTTCGTGATCCATCATCTCTTGTTGCTCAGTGTTATGTCGACTCAAACTCCCTCCACAGCTGAGTGCCAGAATCTATGGCAGCAGAGCAGAGGTGGAAGAACCACCTTACAGGGGTTTTTTTCACTTTTCTGCCCTAAACTCCTAATATTGGCTGCAGTTAAAAAAGGATACACAATTTTACATTAATTATTATTTCGTCTTAGTGCAGTTGCCTGCAGTTTTTTCTTCATGTGCAGATCAAAATTGGATTTATGTTAGCAGGGTTTTTCAGTCTGCTCAGACACACTTCATTCTGCTCCCAAAGACATGGTCATATTTCTGCCTTTTCTGGCAAGCCATGGAATTTTGACTCAGATTCTTTACAGAGGGCTCCAGCAATTGTTTAGATCTTGTTTTAGTTATTTTCTGGCCATTGTTGAGCTTTGTGAGTACCTCCATTGTTTGTTCCAGTTTGATTGCAGATATCAGCTTATCTTTTCTCTTCTGGGAAACTTGATTCCTCTGGCGATATTCGCCTGCCTCAGCCAGTATTTCTGGTGTGCTAGATTGTTTTCACTGGAAGGAGAGATTGGTGACCTGCATTTCTTCAATGCAATCATGTGTCCTTGTGGAGAATGTTTGCAGAGACCTACAGCAATGATGTAGGAGTCATTGTCTTTGTTCACAAAGCCACATCCCTTCTTGAGTAATTCCACCCCTTCTTGGTGGTTTTATTTTATAGGTGTTCTTTGTGGTGTTTTCTGCCTGCCACTGGTTGTTTCTGTCACTTCTGCAGACACATCCAGGTCTTCCATGCCATTAGCAGAATTTTAAAGTGTTAATTCAATTCCCAGCCAAACCACTAAAGACGGATCTATAAGACATGTAGATTATTACACAAACAGTAACTTCTGTTGTTAAACAAAAGAGGTTTTTTTCTCTCCCATTTGTCTTGAATGAAATGTTGCTACAAACTCATCATCTTCAGAGAGGTGTGGAAATATCCATATACCAAAGATAGTACCCTTTGAGACTGAATCTTTCAGCTAAATAATGAGATATTTTGACTCCATCACAAGCCTTTATACAGACTTATTGGGTGGCTGATAGTGCCCAAGGCTTAATATGTCTGGTTTTTCTCGCGTGGAGAAACTGAAAAAGCAGTAATTATTTATTCAACTATTTATATAGTCATAAAACTACACAGATATTAGTGTCTATGAAGTGTATTTGGGTCTTTCACTGTAGTTAATTCAAACTGCAAAACTAAATTAATTAATCAGAATGGTGACAGGCACACTTTTTAGGTTATAAGCAAATATAGGCCTTTTTTTTAATTTTATTTTAGCTGGAGGAGACACTGCAGACTTCAGTGGTGGCCTCTTCTTTCTGAGCCTTCAAGTATTTCCTCATTGAGCTTGTGGAAATCTGTTTGTCCATTCATCTGGAAGAGAAATATTTGAGGAAATCAGATTTTGGGGACTGGCCCTTGCATGTGTTCCCCCCTTCCATAATGAGCAGGTCTGCTCTGTTCAGGATATGCAGGATAATTATGCAGCTATCAAAGAGGAATTAGCTAAAACAACTTAGCCAGACAACTGGTGAACAACAGTGTCGTTAAATGCACAACTGGGAAAGTTTAGAATTTTAAAGTAACACCTTTCCTTTAGTGAAAATGTGAGTCTCTGTGAGGTAGGAAAACCAGGGGTGCTCCCTCAATAGTGTTTTCTCATATGCCAGCAAGAATAAAAATAATTAATATATGGTTTATTTTCTAATGCCAATAGGAGTTATATAAAGCTTTGCATCTCTGTGCTGACCTGAGGGCTTGGACAGCTGTCTGCTGATCCTTGGCAGAGCCTTGATTTTGCAGAAAGGCTGTGGTGTGACTTCCCACCAGGTGGGTGGGGTGTCTGCTGGCAGTGCTCACTGGGGTCAGCATGACCTGGGCCATGGCAGCTGCTGCACATCCCTGCCCATTGGCCCCAAACAGGCTCTTTGTCACTACAGCTGATGGGTTTTGTGCTTTTACATGACAGGTCCTTGTCATGGTGGATCTCTCTAATCTTGACCCTTGTTTTCTGTCCAATCTGAATAGACATTTTTTGCTCAGATAGAGAAATATGGAGGATGGCATTTTGCCTCCAGTCCATTGATAGCTCTGGTGCCACCCTAATGCTCTTCTTGAGGCTCTAAACTTCTTCTATAACCTCTCTCCTCTCTCCTGTGAATATTTTAGATATACTTATTTTTGTCCCAGATTTTCAGCTTTATGTCTTTTCCCTTTTCTAGGATGCTCTTTCTCACTGATCTGAAAACCCCTTCTTTGCCTCTACTATTCTCTATTGCTTCTTCAATCCCACAAGGATTCACTCACTTATCTGTTACTGGGATGTCTCTGAAAAATCTTTCTTTCTCCAGAATTATCTTTGAAGCAAATTGGCTCTGAACTATCACTGTCTTTTCCCAAGGGGCCAGGACATATCCTTGAATTTCAGTCCATTTATTTCTCTCTCTTTCAGTGACATTTTTTGTGGTAATGTCTCCCAAAACACAGATAAGTTTTTCTAAACTGCCTTCCCTAATTGTTTTCAGATATAAATTATCCATCTTAAAATTCACAAGTCATTATTAATTGAAAGAACTTTTGGCATGTAAAATATGATGTTTAAATGCTGAGAGGAATCTGGCAGAACATTACTGCCCTACCTTTCCAAATGTTGCAAGATATTCTTGGCTTATAGCATATTATATAACAGAGCCTTTAAACACAGATTATCTTTAGAAAGAGAGTCAGTGATTATTGTCAAACCACAGTGATGAATTAGCTGAAGCTGATGAGATGCATTTGCAAAAGGAGCTGACCAAGAGTAGTGAGAAGCAGTCAGCCTGTTTGGGGAATAACAATGTTCCTAAAGATAAGTAAACAATGCATGTGGTCTCTCATTTATTGTTCTCTTGGAATGAATTTTCTGACTTCAGAGTAAATAAAAACTCTATTTACATTATGGCTGTCTGCTTTTAGTAGGGGTAACTGAGGACTTCACCCTGTCAGTATAGCAAAGCAATTGGCCCAAACTGGAGTCATGGCAAGATAAAATCAGCTTTCTATTGGAAGTCCTGCCATACAAACAATTTCTGACTAGTGGAATGAGTGTTGCTCATGTTTTTCTAGGACTCTTACTGGCATCAGAAGACCTGTACTGGGAGCAAAGTTAGAGTAACAGACTTTTTATGCCTTGGTTTTCTCATGTATTTTAAATAGATGCTATCTCTGAGCACTAAGATTTTAGACTTCAAAACCATAAAGAATGTGTCTTGGATGAACATTCTCATGCTCTTGTAGGGATTTTGTGCACCTTAATCGGACTTAAAAAAATTGTTACAAACCTGTTAATACTTTCTCCAGTTTCTTACTTTACTTACCATTACAGTCTCATGATTTCTGGAAGGAGTAAACTACAACCTACTTCTCCTGTGAATATTTAATAATTCTACATTTTGTGAATATTTAATCTGCAGGTTAAATATGATTCCAGAAAAAACTCCCATTTCTATTGCTGACATTTTGCCTTATTTGTAACTAGCAGCTTGCCAAAGAATGTGGTGGATTCTCAGTTGCTTATAGTCTTTAAATCAGACTGAATGTCTGTCTGAGAAAGATGCCCTGAGTCAACCACAATTTATTGGAAATAATTTAGGAATTGCTGGGCAGCCTCCTCTGGGCTATGGTCTGCAGATGTCAGAGAAGGTGACTGCAAAGTTTCCATATGATCTTAAAATCTACAAATACATGGCTGATCTTTGAAATACCATGGTCTTAAAGAAGTTTTTCTTTTTTTCATCTGGGATGTTTTAAGATCTTTGATGTGCTAATGATCCAAGTTGTCTGGCTAGATGATAAATCTCAGATGAAAGAAGTAGATGGTGAGTTAAAACTTCTTTCTCACCTCTGCCTGGGAGCTATGGCACATCTTAGTAACTTCCTTAATAAACAGTGTGTGTTTTCAAGGGATTGGGCATGATTTTAATTGCAGCTCTGTAAGAAACTGTTTTTCTATTTCATGAAAGCTCTCTTGATTTTTCAAAATGTTTTCCTCTCCACATGGCTAAATTGTACCCACCTCACACCCCTCCCAACATAAAGCTGAAGGTTTAAGGCTCGGGGATTATAATGCCACGTCCTTGTTCTGGGTCAACAGAGCAGGAGACTTATCTTTTGTCTTCTGAGATGTTCTGAAAGAATTGGAATGGGGATTGTGGAGTTTTCCCTGGAAAAATCCACATTCTTCTTGTTTTGAATAGCAGTTCGATCCTGGACCATGAAATTTTCCCTGGAGAAACTGGCCAGTGCTTTCTGGTGAAAATGTCACATCTGAAAATTTGATATTTCTTGGCAGACACCTTCCTTCCCAAATATTAATATCTATAATGTCAGAAAATATAATTAATATCTATATTGTCAGAAAATTCATGCTAAATCTACTAGCAATGATCACAAATAAAGCTATGCTGGGATATAGAGATCACTGAAAGCCATGGTGCTTCAAGAATCTCAAAAGCTTTGTGGACCACCTGATCACAGCAGCTCTGAAGGCCAAGATGAAAACACTACCAAATAGAACACAAATTGTGTCTTCTCCTTTAAGTATTCAGCAGTTTTTAAATGAGTATGTTTATATAATTTGAAATAAGGATTCTCTGTCAATGCTAGTGTATACACAGGAGGGAAAAAAGGGGAAAAAGAACAAACCTTTTTCTTCTCAAAATCAGATTTATTAAGTGTAAACAAATTTTGTTCCCAGTCTGTCTGAAGCTGGCAGTGCTAAATTTTACCTTTGCAGAAAGTATTTAATATAGTGTGTGTAAATATTATGTTAAAGGATTCATGTCCTGTTTTAAACAGTGGCAAAAAAATTTCCTTTCAGCCTTTAGGTTTTCCACTAATTTATTTCATATTAAATCAGCACAGGCTAAAAAACTGCTGATCAGATCTTTACTGAGCTTTATTGTAATGTAGTTTAAGTGGATGCAGACGGCTGGTTTTTCTTTTTCTTTATTTCTTCTTTTTTTCCCCCTCCATGTCTGAAATATTATACAGTCGACTGAAGTTCTTGTGGCATTAACATGAGAGTCTCAAAATGGGCTGAAAAATAAATATTATAAAAATATGTCATCCAAATCAAATACTGTGTGAATAAGGGAAACTGGAGAGGTTACAATTGTGGTTCAAGGTTTAACATGCAAGGTACCTCAAAAGTTAGCTAAATACATTTCAGATGGATGTGAAATGCAGAGGAAATGTGTTAAGTGTCTTCTCTTGGTGAGATCTTGAGTGTGGCTCAAGAGGTCAAGTTCCCACATGGCAACCTTTGGGGTGATGGGAATGGGCTCAGATCCCCCTCTTCCTTAATCAGCAGCATCCCCTGGTAAAAAGGCCTTACAGTGCCCCATGATCATCCTCATGCTCATCAGCAATCAAAACCCCAAGGATTAACAGGAGCAATATGTGGAGCCTTTGAGTCTCCTTACACTAGGGCAAAAACTTTGGCTACTGACTGCTCATGGTGCTTAACTGTGTAATTGTCTTAATTATGCTAAATTGCACTGTGTAGTCCCTTAACAATTATGTGGGTTGGCAACAGTATTAAATGACAAAAATGACATTCATGTAGTCACAGCATTGCCTTGCAGAAGCATAAAAGTCAGAAAATGCAGGAGTCTGCACAGGTTTCCCTTGAGGAGCCACCCTCACCACTGCCCACTCTGCCAGCTGCAGGAGACTTTAGCACAGGGGGTGATCATAATATCACTGATTTTGTAAAAAATATTTGCTTATGGGACAGCTCTAGCAAAATGCCAACTTTGAAATGTTCACTAAACAGTGAATCTTTGGGCAAACAATTCTTACCCTGTGGTTCACCTCAGAGGGCTGATGTTGGCTATCAGAACTTGACTAAAGGTTTGGAGTATAACTGTGAAATTTTACCATGACCATCACAGAGCTGGTCCAATCCAATATTCCAGGACAGCTTCCATGAGCAGATTACCGTCAGGGTGCAGTTCTGGTCATCCATTTGTCCACATTCCTTTGCCAGGGACACAGACCCCTGAAATGAGTCTCAACTGTGAAAACTGAGGAAGAACTTGTTCAGTAATTCTGGGGACTAAAATCTCAATATTTTTGGCAAGTGTCTAGTTTGTGACTCTGCTAAGACCTTCCTATTCACTGGTGTTGCTGTCCAGTTTCCTGCCTCTCCTACCCAAGGCAACAGAGCTGTCTGTGGCAGCCTCCCCATACAGGTGAGCTCTTGCTCTCAGGAAAGGTGAAATTCCTCCTCCTTTTCCCAAAATATCAACCTGCTACAATACCTCCAACGTGGTAAATAGGTTCTTTCGCCCTTGCACTTTTTGCAATATTATCTATTTTAATATAAATACAACAATCACATTTAATGGTGTTAAAAATGTAAATTTGCTGTTTCTACAGACATAATAGTAATAGTAATAGTAATAGTAATAATAATATATCACATTTGGGCAGCAAGCTGTGAACTACAAATGAGGATTCTCTGTCATCCAACTTAGCATAGGACTTACCAGAGACCTGCATTGTACAGACTTCAGGGTGCTTACAGGGAGTTACAGAACCAAGTACTATCTTTTGTTTGAGGTAAATAACTGAAGTAAAAAAAAAATAAAGGCTGCACGTGGAGTATTTAAATATTTGACAAGCTTCAGTGTGAAATAATATTAGGAATTAATAGAAAGGAGCTTGTTCTGGTGGAATTTTCATGTTCATGTTCTTTAAGGGGTTATGCAGGATCCTCTGCAGCTAGAAAGCTTATTGAATGTCTATTTTTAAAAAGATGTTTTTAAGTTATGAGTATGAAATAGCATGGCCACATCAATGAATCCCATCTTAAATATTAGTGAAGCATTTATGCTTGTTGTCCTAAAGTGCTGCTAAAATCCATAGCAAGGCCCTTCTTGACTGACTACATCTGCCACTGAACTCATTTGTAGAAGCCAGGAGTAATTTATATTATCTCAAAGTAATAACAACTGGTGGAGAAATATTTTTTCACATAACCATCTGTGGAAAAACCCATGCATTCCTCTTTTTGTACTCGGGCTAACCTATAAATTAATTCCTTAGGTATTTATAAGGATAGCTCAGTGTGTGTGGGATTTGCTAATAAACCCTCCTGAGTTCTAGTTTGGGTTTCCTCTGGTGACGTGAGCAGGCATATCCCAACTTAGCCATCTGGAGAGACCCTGCTCGGTCTGAAGAATCTGACACTCCTGTAAAGGTTTAAGCATTCCTAGAAAATTTTGGATTCCCTTACAAATTGTATTTACATTTTTTAATAGTGTGAGTGTAGGCAAGATGGGCTCTATCTGGAAGAGGTCTCCCATTTATCAATTGAATACTTACTCTTTGAGCAGTGAAGAGGGTAAACCCTAGAAAAGCAAAGAAAATCTGTTTGAAAGGAG
>NW_005054479.1:1104411-1115783 GCF_000277835.1 Geospiza fortis | reverse complement strand
AAAGAGTGGTATTTTCTTAAGCTGGCATGCCTTCTTGCATTTGAAGTCATATCTTATAAAATATATGGCCAAAGTTCAACATGATGTGGTTTGAGCTTGGCTCCCTTTGGTAAATAAGAGTATGTATTCAATGGATGAACTTTACTTTAATTTCAAATTCAGACCCAAATTCCCTCCAGACTCTGGGGAATTGTCCTCCCAGGGTTAGGACCAATAAAAGGAAAAAGGGGAGAGCTGTATGCAAAGCTCCAGGATCTGAGATTTTGGCTTAAGGACTTCTCTATCATGGACAAATCATTCTATATACAATCTCCAGAACCACAATCTACAAAGACTTACAAAAAATGTATTGCACAAAGGAATGCTCTGGTTTTATCTAGGAGTTAGCATTCTAAAAATAACCCCAGTCTGTCCTCCTGGGCTCGCACTCAGTAGTGCTTCAAAATGCACTCAAATAAAACTTTGCAGTTAAAGAAATGTTTTCTCAGCCAGAATTATCTATAAGAAACTTGAGGAATTTTCTTGTGAATAAAATATTGCACTGCAAATATTTGCTCTGCTTTAACTTGGCACTGCTCCTGCTCTGAGTCTATTCTCAACCTGGGGGAAAAGACACATTAGCATTCTGAGCTATGTCTCAGTATTCCTGATCCATTTTCTTCACAGAATATGTTACAGCAGCAATTACCTATAAAATTGCATGTGATATTTTGATAGAAGTGTAACAGTGTGTCAGCTCTATTTCCTTTCAAAGTACCTTTGATGTGGACATAGAACTTAGTAAGTGCAGCTCATTTAAAGTCAGAAAACTTTCTCTAGTCCCAGCATTATTCAGCTTCCATATTTAATGTGTCCACCCTGACAATTACTGCTGTCCAAAATGAAATTATAATTAAAAAGTGAAGTTACTTGTTGAGAAAATAGTTTACATCAACGAACACATTCCTGCAGTGCATTGTAGGATAGCTGGGGGGGGGGAGTGTGGTTGGGGAGCCTTGCCAGGGCCCCAAGCAAAGCATCTCCATGCCTCATCTCACCTGCAGTTTTACCTGTTTGTGTCCCTTGTTTTGGGTGCTCCTGCAGGCTGTGGTTCCCTCTGGGCTCCTGGCAGCTTCAGAAGGAGCAGTTATGGTCAACCTGGGGCAGTGGGCAGTGAGGTGCACTTTGTTTTTTCCCTCTGGAAGGAACAAGCTTCAGCCTAAGAGAGAGCAGAGCTTTATAATCTGTGCTCTCTCTTGCCCTACCACTCTCAAAATGTAATTTCAACGGGTTCAAAGATTAATTTATTTGTTTACAAGAGAATTCCCTTAAGAGAATGGGCTGGGTTCATATCTCACACCCAAGCAAATGTGGAATAATGGCTTTTGTCTTGGAAATCAGTTTAGGCTGCTGCAATAAACCAGGAGTTGGCTACTGGGTTCTTTCCTATCATCATTTTAATTCCAGTACATAGTCATATGTGCTCTGCAGGAAAATTAGATAAAAAAACATCTGGCAAACAAAACCATTACCAAATAAATGTTGCCCATTGGCCCTGAATTCACACTCAGGATATTGAAAACAAATGTTCTGGTGCTATTGAGATCTTGACGTGTTTGTGTTTAGCTTGTTGGGTCAGCTGAAATTGCTCGTGTTCACTGTGATCCCTGATGAGAGATACTTTGAGTCACAGATTATTTAGACTATTCTCAGTATGGGGTACAACTCAAAGCTCCTTAGCAGCATGACTTTCATAACAATTATATAACCCAACAGCAGGTCCTCTGACCTGACAACATGCCCCCCACTTCCAGGGAATCTGTGTAGCTAAACAAAATATTTGTGAACTAGTGGGAAAACAGGAGTCACCTGTCATGAATCTGTCTTTATTTAAGGACAGACAACACTCTGTGGCATGGTTTGGTTTTCTGGCCTATTGTATTGGGGTTTTCACAGAGTTGCTCAGAATCACAGAATATCCTGAGTTGGAAGGGACCCCCAAGGATCATCCAGTCCAGCTCCTGGCCCTGCACAGCCCCATCCCCCAGAGTCACCCCCTGTGCCCCATTGTCCAACACCAGCTCTGCCAGGCTGGTGCTGTGACCACTGCCCTGGGCAGCCTGGTCAGGGCCCAGCCACCCTCTGGGGGAAGAACCTTTTCCTGATACCCAACACAAACCTCCCCTGACACAGCTTCAGGCCATTCCCTGGATCCTGTCACTGTCACCACAGAGCAGAGATCAGTGTCTGTCCCTCCTGTTCCCCTCATGAGGAATTTGTAACTGCACTGAGGTCTCCTCTCTGTCCCCTCCAGGCTGAACAGACCAAGTGCCCTCAGCCTCTCCTCACACGGCTTCCCCTCCAGGCCCTTCACCATCCCCGTGCCCTCCTTTGGGCACTCTCTGACAGTTTAATGATTTTGTTCTCTTGTGGCACCCAAAGCTGCCCCCAGCACTCGAGGTGAGGCCGCCCCAGCCCCGAGCAGAGCGGGACAATCCCTCCCTTGCCCGGCTGGCCATGCTGGGCCTGGTGTCCCCAGGACAGGGATGTCCCTCCTGGCTGCCAGGGCACTGCTGGCTCACCTTCCACTTTCCACTGCCCAGGAGCCCTTCAGGTGTTTTTCAATATCTTCCAGAACAATCTTCTCCATATCTTTACCAGGCATTGAAATGACGCAAACAGGCCTGTAGATACTGGGGTTCCCTTCTTGCCTTTCTTTCACCAGCTTCCAATCAGCTTCCAGTCAGAAATCTTATTCTTCATATGCATCTTTTTCTCCAGATAATCCACGTTTTCCTTCATCTCTATCATTTATATGGTGCTTTGGAATTCCATAAACACTGCCTAAAGTTATCTGTACTCATTAATATGTGGCTCTGTATTGTATTTTTACCAGACACCTCTCACCTTTCTGGATGACAGTCACAACAATTCTGGGTGTTGTTTGGTTTGGAGTTTTTGTCTTTATTAGAATAATTTCTTTATTCAGGAAAGACTAAGTCAGTCTCAGTAGACTTGAAGGGGCCTCAACCCAAAAAAGAAAAACATGCAGCCTCAACCACTCATAATCAGTTTAGCGGATCCATTATTCTACCAGTACATACAAATTTGGTCAAAATGAAACACTTCAGAAAATGTATTGATTTTGTCAGCACTTTAGTTTAAGAAAATAAAAAGGGGAAAGAATTTCCATCCTGTTGAAATGTGCTGTTTTTAAAATACTGCTATTTTGGGCTTGGTTTTGTTTCTGAGAAACTTTTCTTTGGCATTTTACCATTGTGTTGTTGAGTGGGTTTTTTTAACAAAATCAAAGTGAAAATCAGAAAATAAATGGTTTTGTTGAATTCTGAAACATGCAGGTTTAATTTAGAAGGAAAATAATGTATATCTAGTTCAGCAGCAATCAGAACTTGTTTCAGCAGAGATCTACTCTAAGCCAAAAAGCTTAAGTAACATCCTTACCATCTCCCATCATCCAGCTCTGTCTGGGGAAAGTGGGACTGCAGGGGATTCAAATAACAAATTAACATGGAATCATTACGAGTAATTTAACTTTTGAAATGAGATCTTTCTGCATGAACAATAGATCCATCTTGAGCCCCCTTCTTTCCCACAACTGTCAAACATGCTTGTTTTTATGAGGCCTGGGATAAAACTCAGTTTGACTTCTTGATAACATCTTCTTTGTATCAAAGCAAGAGAATGTATTCTGAAAAATTACTATGTTCATGCAAAATCCAAACTGATTTTTATGTCACATTTTTGCTTTCTCTATGAATTTCTCTTTTCCTCCCCTTTCATATCAAGATTTGAAGATTTTCAGTGTAAAAGATTTTATATAGACAACTCCTATCAAAGAAAACATAGGGTTTTAAAATTAAAATCTGCTGATGTTGACAACATTTGATGACTTCTGACTGATCATTCCGAAGTGATCAGTTGTAATTGAAGCATTTGATCATTTTTTCAGACTCCACTGGGGAAAGTAGGCAGTCATATCAGCAATAATGGAAAGCACATATCTAATTTTTCTAATGCCAACACAATAAAATCAGTCATTAATTATAATGTTAGAGCAAGATAGTTTTATTATTCTTAGTAACATGACAGAGTGTGGGAAGCTAAAGGACAAAAATTATTACATGAGAAAAGTTTGGTGTCCTTAAAGATCAAAAATGTCATAATTAGGAAAGTCCAGCAAGAACAAGGTGGCTGTGTGTCATCCCATTAACGAGCAATTAAAGTGTAATCACATGGATGTAAATGAATATGATTAGGAGTGAAAACTTACCATGCCCCAGAAAGAATTTTGTTACAATTCATAAAGGAACTGGTTGTTTAATTATGAACACACAGAGGATCAGAGTTACAATCAGATTCGCTATGTATTTTAATTCATGAATCAAGCTTTTGTGTAACTGAAAAAAATAAGTGATTTAATTAGTGGCATGAGAGTTGGACAACCCGATCTCATTAGGACTAATCACTTTCCAGGAAGCGCCGGGTGCTGTCTCGCACAGCATCTCCCAGAAATGATCACTATTCTGCAGGACTGAGCTGTGTTTAATGCCACTGTTGCAGGAAGCTGTCAGTAGCTGTGTTAGGGAGGACAAAATGGGGACAGAAGGCTGCTATTCTCAAAGTGAGTGTGGCAATACAGCCTCTCACAGCTTCCTCTTGCTCATTAATCTCAGGTTTCGCCATCTCCTCCAGTACAGGCTCGAAGAACAAACTGGATTTTGTTAAGAAGGGAAATAACAGAGGATAACTCCAAACAAACAAGAAAGTTGGGCAGGAAGGAGTCAGATTTGGAGAAGGTGATGCACAGATGTTTTCAGGAGTTAATACATCCACGTGGGAATAGCCATCAAAAGAACCATGCAGGGCAACAGAGGGTGCCATTGTGCCACTGTGCTACTGGTATAAGCCTTGGTGGGAATGGTTTCCCTCCCAGATCTAGTAGATAAAAACCAATCATATATACATTTATTTATATCATATTAATATATTTATTTATAAATATTTCAATTTTTTTTTCATGGCAACACAGGCAGGAGGGCATCACACATTTTCACGTAAATATATGTATATATATTTGTATATATGTACAAATAAATAAATGTATTGTTGAGGGGGTGAAGAAATATAAAAAAGCTCAAGTCCTACGTAGGCTATGATAAATGTCTTCAGAACACATTCTTTCCTAGCTTCATCTGCAATCCACCCTCTAATTTCTTGATCTGGCAACACACAGGCTCCCAGCTGAGCCCTGTCCCTTCCCCTCTCGCAAGTGCTTTGTCATTGGAATTATTTCCCCACAAATCTACTCTGGCTCGTGGTCTATCAGATCAAAGTACTCAGTCATTGACAGCATTTGTTTATAGTAAAAAATGCCATAGCTTCATATCCAGATTTAGCCCCTGTCTCTCAGCGCTGTCAAAAAGGGACATTTTTAGATATCAATGCTCATTCCTAGTTCTCAAGTTATCAGAATTTACAGTTGTAATGTTCTTATGAGCAGAGTAGGCTATTTTTGGTCAGAATGATAGACCAAAGCAATTAGGGCCCCTTACTTTATTAACAGGATGGCAAAAAATAGTCCTAATTAAATATTTTTCAGCTCTCCTAAACATTCCTAAAATAGCCCTTTCTGCAAGAGAAGGGGCATAAGCAGAGGGTGTGACAGGGCGGTGAGGGTCTCATGGCACTCTTCTGTCTGTCTGCACAATTCATAGCACTTGTTATGTGCCCAGCCCAACATTCATCTGATAAAACCCTCTCCCCCCTGCCGTGTGCTCCTTACCCACGTCCCAGACAGACACTTGCATACTCCGTGTGGGATTTGCTTCGCATGGCAGGAGACACTCAGGGAGTAAAATCACCAATGCCCTTTAGATCTCTGCAAAGCAGGTCAAGGTCTTAAAAGCTTAAGGGGAGAAGCTGAGCCGTGCAAATGTTGGTGTAAAAGCTCCATTGTACAAACAAGAGCCGCGTTCCAAGGATGCTGTCACCTTGGATTTCACTAAAAACCACACCCCCTGCTCCTTTACATCTGCTGAACTATTTAGACTGTGAATCCTCAGGACTGGCAACCTTTATCTTGAACCTGGTGATCCTCCAGGCTCACAATCCCTTTTCCCACCAAGGCACAGACTTAGGTACAAGTTGTGTTGTTGAAATGCAGATCTGAACACAAGTTTTGGGTCCTCTCTGTGTTTGAAAGACAATAAAGACCCAGCAAATGACAGGTCCCAGTTGTTGTTTATGGAATATATATATATATATATATATATATATATATTCAATATTGTTTTTTGAGCTTTCAGAGGGAACAGCAATGGGATCAGCTAAGCCCCAAAGTAGTTTAGGAGCACTGAAGTTTTGACCCTGGAAGTTTTTTTTTTTTAGAATGCATGTTTTAGGAACAAAATTATGAAAGTTATTCTTGCTCTAAAAAGGGTATCTCATCACAGTGCCATCAATAACAATGGACAGAAAACTATGCACATTATTTCAGTGAAAATCAACATGAAAAATCTTATGGCAGAAAAATAACATGGCTCTTTTTGTATAGACTGATTTGGAATGACTTCTTTTTCTTGAGTTTTGCTTTGAAGGTGAAGAGGATCAGGTCTGCAATAAAAATGTCTCATGGAAAGAGAAGTAGAATTTAGCAGTTTGAAAAGGTTCAAAATATGTGTAAGAAGGACTCCAAAATGTCAGTGGTTTGGAGGTAGAGGGGAACACTTCTGCTCCTATGGTGAATGTCCCAAAGAGGACTGAAAAGCTTTCAAACTTGAAAAATACAGAGTTTTTTTAATACAAATAAGAGTGATTAACTTCTAACCAGCAAAAAATCTCAATGTGACTGGGGAAGTCAGAAGAGAAAGAGCAAGGCTTCTTTTCCCACCATATGCCAAACACCAGTATCTGGAAGATGAACAGTAAACCCAAACCCTAAACTCCTGTGGAACAGTGTGTGATGGCCAGGACAAAAGAGAAAGCAGCATTTGGCTACAAAGTCCTCCCTGGAAGTGTTCAAAGCCACTTTTGAAGGGGCTTTGAGCAAACTGATCTGATAAAATGCGTGGCTGTGGGTGTGGAACTAGAGGGTCTTTAAGGTCCCTTCCAACACAAACCATTCTGTGATCCCTTGAAGTTGGTTGAGGAGAATGTTCTCCCACATTGCTTTCTTTGCCAGCAAGCAGTGGTGTGTTGGGCCGATCAACAAACCGACCACTGCCACAACACCACTGGGCTGCCAACATAAGCCACAGTGTGAAGGAGTAACCATGGGGGTTTTTTTCTGCTGAACATCTTGAATAAAACTTGTGTTGGTGCAGGGGAGGCGTGAACCTCCACCTACTGTAAATTTGTAGGAGCTGTCATGATCAGCCATATTTTTCTTTGGAACAAAGGAAATTCCCCTTTTGAGACCTTTATAAGTTACTCAGGTGTCTAATGTTGCCACTCTTGCCCTTCCTGTCCCCTCCCCACCTACCTTTGATGGTGAGCCAGGTATTGTTTGAACGACTTTTACACCGAGGTCTGTTAATTCCCCATTGAAATCAGCCACAACCGGTCAGCTCCTTCTTTACCTGAGCACATTGTGTGCATGAGGACAGATAAACTTGCTCATTTTCCATAAGCTCCATGGAATTTGTGTTCACAAATGCTCTCTGAAAACGAAGCAGTAGCAAAGAGTCACCATGGTCCCTCTGAGCTAGCAGCAGGGACAGTCAGTGCAAGAGAGAAACATGGCATCTTCTTGGACATGTGCCCTTGAAAGAGACCTGAGCAACTCTTAAGGTTTCTCCTTGCACTTAAAAATTACTTGAGGACTAAAGTGCTTGGATTTATTCTTTATGAGTGTTTAAATTCTATTTTGCTATAATTTTAATCTTCATTTCTCTCTTAGTGCTAAGTCAAAACTGGAGTTTCTGTCCTGTGGAAAATTTTGCCATTTCAGATTCAGTTTCCATTCTCAATCAGAATTAAAAGAATGTGTTTAGAAATTTCAGCTTGGGGAAAAAAACCTCATCCCTGTTCCCCATCACCTGAGCCAGCCACATTTAAGTATAGCTGAAATATTTCTGCCAAACTGCTTTTATTTCCTCTTTCTATGATAGATAAAATAGTTTTAAAAGTTTCTATAATCTTCTTAAACAAGTCAAATTTATCAGAAGAATTTTTGTTTTGACAGAACAGTATTATTCTAGCAAAAGAAAAGTTAGTAGTTATAACAGTTATAAGCTATATAAGTCATAATCTAAGTCTAGTCTTTTCCTTCCCTCTGCCAAGTTCATTAGAACACAGAGACACAGAGGGGACCCACACTCTTCTTTCTAAAGATCTTTTTCCCTCAGAAAAATCTTTTGCCGCAAAAATCTTTTGCTGTGAATGAGGCCATTCATTGATAACTCCCTGCCCCAGCAAAAATAGAGTCCATAGAGAGCTGTTCCCAATTGAAGGGGTTTGTAGAGTTTGGGAAACAGCTGGCTGTGGCCAAGATGCCCAGACTTTCTTACCTAGACAATTGCACCTTAACTTGAAACTCTAGCACTTAACACTGCACTTAGTCTGCCATGCTACATCCATCCTATGATCTGGAATACCACAAAAACCCAGACAAAGTGCTGTGTTGCCTCTTCTGTAAGAAATGCTGTGCAATCACTTCCCAGAAAGGGCTGCTGTCATTCTGTGCAGAAGCACAGCATGTTGTTTTCTTAATCCCAGAAGTACTCTTGTGCCTGCCCTCCCATGACTGGAGGAGAAGAGTGGTCAGGAAAAACAGAGGCTATGGCATGAAAAAATTGCACAGCACTACACTTATAATTTTCAAATGGGATAACAGTAAATGGTATGAACAACGTACTAAAATTGCAAAACAGCAGTTACCACCAATTTTTGTATTGGTATACTTCACCCCTGAATATACATCTGAAATATACACAGATCATGATGCCATTTCCTAGGAGCACAATGATTTGGCCTTTTTGCTCCTAGAGTTGTGAGACAAGGTTTTATCCTAACTAAAAAGGGAGGAGAAGATCCAGATAATTTTTCTAAAGAGAAAGGTATTTAGGAAATCTTCTACTAGCCATAATCACAAAATTTTTCCAGGACATTCAGGTTAAATATTAGACAGCTGCTATCACTGTTGAATAGATAGGGGAAAGTGTAGTTGACCCTGATGCATCCATGTGCATTTCCCACTGATAACCCTGGAGTTTATAGGGTGCTGAATTGAGACCTCTGTGCTGTGCTAGGTGTTCCCCTGGAAAATGGGCCTCTGGTGGTGAACCTTGCAGGCCAACCCCTATCACACACACTTAGCCAAAGGGTCAAACATGCTGTGACCAGAGCATGGGGACACTGAAACACCGTCATGAGTCTGACAGTCCTTTAGAAAATTATCTGTTAGATCTTGAAACTCTCAAATCCCCTGGAGCTGCCATGGAACGGGAAGGTGGGTACCCTTCCCATCCCATCTTTCAGCAGCGGATCCATGTGCTTTCTCTGGAAGGTTATCCACGTGCCTCTGTCCATCCCTGCATTAATCACATGCCATTATCTAGCTGTCATTGGCTGGAGTCCTGTCTCCAGGGTTTTTTGGTGGGAAAGGCCCCAAATGACCTAGGTCAGGATCCAATCTTAGTGTAAGAAAGAGGCTTCTCTCAATTCTTCTTGTTTCAGGCGTAGTCCCTCATTTGACACACATGGAAAATATTTTAATAGTAATTATCATCTCCTGATGCCAAAGTTGGCTCTATAAATTTCTCAAAACCAGATTTTTATCCCACTTTCACTTCAGACCTCTCTCTATATATGTATATTTGCATGCATACACACACAATTACATGCAGAATGAGACCACACGCTGCCTAAACAAAGCCGTGTTTTGTTTTCGCCACGTAATACAGTAAGAGCTAATCTCATCCTTCAAAACTCAGCACTTCATCCAACTTTCTGTCCTGCACAATTGCTAAGTGACCTCCTGAGCCGTGGGATCAGCCTCAGTGTTACACCATAGGGCTCCCAGGTACAGCACCCAGGCCTAGGGCAGGGGGAATCACTGCTTGCTTGCTCTGTGGCATCTGTCAGCATATTGCCACAAGCTTTCATTCTATATTTAAGAAAAGGTGCTGAGGCACAGCAGGCATTATGCATGATCTTCACCATAAAAAAGGATCATGCCCTTATCAGTTTTCTGCAGTAATTTGCTAAATGTCATTGGTGTTACCCAGGTCTCATTCTGCAGAGCCCTGGCACGCAGTGGTGCTGCTGAAATGTGGTGCTGTCCTCACACTCATGTGAGTGTTTGCTCTGTCATGAGATCTCCCAAATGCTGTATGTTTGATAGGCCTGTTAGCTGCCTGAATAAATATTTTCACTTTCTTTTAGTCAACACTAGAGCCAAACATTCAACTGAAAATAGCTTGGGGTAAGCATTGTTGGTTTAAAATTAATTTTGTAATAGATTCTGTTTGTAGAATCATTGATTAGTGTTCCTGTGCTGGCTTTTAAAACAAAGCTCAGAATATTGCAGAGAAATAGCATTTTTACCACTAGAAGTATTATATTTTAGTTGTGTCTATTTTTGGAAGGCTATGCGAAACTGCTCATGAAAAAGTAAAGCAAAACATTCTAGCTCAAAACCAGAGATATATACCACTAATAGAGATTTGATTTTTTACCTTAATGGCCTATTTTAGTTACTACCTACATTTTCTGAAGTCTAAAGACATTGTAAATTTAAAAAGAAAAAGAAAAAAAAAGAATAAACCAGCTGCAGATTTAAGGAGAATATTTAAAACCTCAGTAAGGGTTTTAAAAATAAATAACAGAAAGGTAAGATCCTAGTTTGGACAGTGAGTTATTTTTGAATTATTTGATACAAGAACTCAACATGGATATTTTTGAAGTATGGTTCTCATTAAGATTTGGATAGAGTACATTTCCTTTTCTTGATTCAATCATGAAAAAATTCACTTACAGATAGTCCATACAATAGTGCAACCTCTTTCACACATTACTACATCATAATCCATTTGGCTGCACTTGCTTCAAACAGGTCCACTCTACCCATATGGCCTGGCTTCAGTATTCCTTGTTTCCCATCTGTTTTAAGTTATCTTCTTTGGGCTATGTTTTACTGAGAGATGCTCCTCAGCCACATGCAGAAAGGCTGTTTCTGAGAGAAAATGTGAACAACAGGGGACTTTTCTGCTCTCACATCTGTGGGAGTTCATTGGAGTCAGCTGAGCCTACTGCTGTAGATTTTGGCTCTGCAGAGTCTGTTAAAGCCTATTTTGTCTCCGTGGTCTACGTTTTCATTACAGAACCCAAGAGGCCTGGTTTGGAAATCCTTGATTCGTGTGAATATTCCTGCT
>NW_005054479.1:1050498-1104355 GCF_000277835.1 Geospiza fortis | reverse complement strand
TCTTTCCCTGTAGGACCATGTCCTACACCCTGGAGAAGCAGAAGAACAGTCTTTGCCCCAGGACATTTTCATCCTCAGCAGACAAATTAAGTCAAAATCTACCAGAGATTTCTCTTGTCTTTCCCAGCTTTTAATGAGTCTCAGGTTGGGCTGGGAAGCCAGGAGGAGCAAACCGAGCTCACAAGACCTTTGCCTACCCTCCAGCCTCACTTCATGCTCATGGAGTGGTGGGACCATGGAAGTCACTGCCTTGTTAGGAAGTCCACAATCTTCTCCTTTCTTGTTCTGTCCTGAAACTCGATGTTCCTGACACAGTGATGCCACTTGACATTACTGATCCCTCCTAAACACCTGCTATCAAATGCATCAAATCTTTTCTTGTCAGCTTGCGTAATGCCCCAGGTCTTTGCAGCATCGAGCAAAACTGATACCACACAGCTGTTGTAGAGCCTTATTTTTTGTTTTGCAGACATGTCACTGCCCCATGCTTTTGCCCTTGAATTTATTTGCATTGATATTCCTTATACTGGTCAGGCTTGAAAGGACATTGGATGAAATCCAGGCAGAGTGGTCCAGACTACTGGAAATGGGGATAAAATATGAACCCTGACATGACTGTGACTGACCTCAGAGAGGAAGGACAAAGCCACTATTTCCTTTCCTCAGTAGACCCAAAGCCATTATTTAATCAAGGGCTTTGATGTTTATTTCTAGTGAAAGCTTCTATTTTTAGGATTTTTCTTTTAAGGTGATCACTGGCCTTTGGGCTCACCAAAGATGAGCCAGAGGATTTTAAATTCTTGTTAATAGCTGGTCATATATTTATGAATACCTTGAGGAAAGGGGGACAGAATGCAGTGGATCTTAAATAATATATTAAGAATGAGGTATGGGTTTTCTTTTTCAGAAATGAAAATTTGCGATGTTACTGAATTTATTGATGAAGTTCTGCACCAAAATTTAGAAAGAAAATAACACAGAGAAAAAAAATTGGAATTAAAACTCTGTGCATAATTGTTTTCATTTCTCCCGAGGTAGTAAGACTATTTTTCACAATTTTTAAAATGCTTTCTGACTTTTTTAAAGTTACCTAAAGAATGCAAAAGAAAACCGGCATAGCTCAGTCCTCTTGATTTTTAAATTAACTTTCCTGATTTGTTTTGTCTTCTGTTAAAACTTTCTTTGTCTGAGTAAGTGTGAAACAATAGAAAGGTGTGTGTACATTCTTCCATAATATTGAAATAATTTGTAACAAATGTAAAAAAAATCTGAAAAAGTCTAGATCTGTGTAGAATGTATGTTTATTTTTCTTATATGCAAGTTCAAGAAACCTCCACATGGCATTACAACCTGACTATGCCAGCCCATCTAGGGTACCACATATATTCAGTAGAGGTAACATTATGTGAGAAAATAAAAGTTCCTTCATAAAATTATAGAATTTTATGAAAAAAATAATAATGATATACTACTTGGACATAGAAACCTATAGTAAGCAAAGGCCACTAAAAAATTAACCTATTCCTCAAAATTAAAGAGGATAATAATAACAATATGAAAATATAAGTTAAAATAATATTTAAAATATAGATATTAAAAGTAGAAGAATATTGAAAAGTAATAAGCAGTTTAAACAAAATTTTGTGGTTATATTTTATATATATAACATGTTGTTTTGATAATATATATTTAATAATACTATTTTTCTGATATAATAGAATAATATAATATTTTTCTTATATATTAATATTATAATTATAATAATAGATCAATAATATACTTTTAAAAAATATTGGAACAAGTACATAAAAATAATTTGCTGTGAGTAGTTCTCTGTTGCTAATTTTAAATGATAACATTTTTACACAGCATAATACTGCATATATTATATATAATATTGTTAGCTATTAAATATAGGAATAAATTCTACATTTGGCACTGCCACATTTCTGGTGATTATCATTAGGCTGTATAAAACTTGAGTGTAGTTTAATTTTTTCCTGCTCATTAAAAGTCATGTGAACATAAAATTATCCTGTATCAGATTATAATTTATAATTTTCACCTAACTTTTATGAAATTAGACCAGGTTCAACATCATGAGAATCCTGAAATATTTTTATCTTCCACAGGAATAACCTTAGCCTGAAAGTAAAGCACAAAATAATTAATACATTCAACAGTTCAACATGTGAACCTTTACTGTGACCATTTTTCACTTTGCTTGTTCCACTTTGTTTGTTCACTTGCCTTTATATTTTACATATCTAAAAATATAAAAATGGAATTAAATATAAAAAACACATTTGAGAAGTTATTCCTTAATTGCTAGGTAGTTAAATGAAATTAGGTTGAAAATTATTCCAGTCTGATCTACAAAAACTCTGTAGAGCAAAGATTTCCATTCAGATATCGTAACTTTATTGTTGTTTCTATATTTTAGTCCCAATGAAGACAGAAGAAATGGATTCATCATGACTGTAGGAATAAAATCTGACCATAAGCAGATATGAGGTCTTGTATTATTTTTCTGGAAAATTCTCTTATCAAAAGATTCAAAATATTTCCTTCTTTAAAGTTAATAACTTTAAAAAAAAATCAGAATTTTAAAACCTGTTCAGCCACTTGATTTGCAATTTTAAGTAACATTTGTTCGAGAGAAAATATTAATTTCACCCCAAGGAATAAATAATATGACTTACCACTACTGCAACTCTGATTTGCAAATAAGTACACATTCTTCCTCTGTAAATAGTGTGCTTTTTAAAATAAAAGTCACATTAATATTTCACCTCTACCATGTTTTTTTGCAAAATGGAACTCTTGTTAATTAATTCTGTAATTCTTAAATCCCACCTTATCTGAATTTGCTTTGAACCCAACAGTAGCACTGTAATGACAAAGAACATTTTAAAAGCTTTAAAATGTGGGCTGGACACTGTACAGAACGTGTCCCTTAATAGCAACAGTGACAGGAGATAAAGGTGCCTTTCAACTGTCTTTTCATTTTGCCAAGACCATGTCAAATGAACTGAAAGGGGACAAAGTGACAGTGGGCCTTTGTGTGTCTGAGGCCACCATTTCTGGGCAATGAGCAAAGAAATTCTGAGCAGGAGTCACCTGTGTAAAGAGCAATAACCCAGGTGATTTTAAATGCAGCTTCACTAGCATGCAACATGATATTTCTTCACTGTAAATCATGAGGAATTTTTTGTTTGAATTTTTTCCCCTCTGCTTTATTTTTTTTTTTTAATTGAGGACTGTTGGATATGGCCAGAAAGAGCAGCACATCCCTGGCCCAGCCTGGATGCCATGACCACCCTTAGTCTGGAAAGAGGTCTTTGCATCCAACAGGGCTGGGGAGTAACTCAGCCTAGAGAAGACAACAGATAAAATCCCACACCAAAATGAGGGAACAGCCCAGTGAAAATGGTACAGTGGGTCAATGAAAAGACATCTCAGTCTCCAGTTCTGGAGGATGACTGAGCTGCAGTAACTGCTCCACCAGTGAGATGAAGATGTTGGATTTGGGAACATGAGGCTTCATGAGCCCAAGAGTGGGAAAACCTTACTGACATCAGAAAAAACTTTGATTTCTTGCAGAAATGAGTTTGGAAATACGTAGACATATAGACACTGTGAGCAGAGTGAAAAATTTGAGCTAGAATAGCACTAAAAGAATATTTCTGTGTGGGGAATGCAATGTTGTCCAGCTGAACTGCTCCCCAGGGCACAGTGAGTATGGACAGGGCTCCTCTGTCGGGGCTGCTGACCATAAGGGTGGTTGGCTGGATCACTGCCCTCCTCCTCATGGGGTGCCCTGCCAGCTGTGATCTTTGGATCCAAGGCTCTTGTGGCTGAGCAGCTGCTCCCAGGGAATTTTCCAAGAGGGCTCTTGTCTCTGAGCTCGTTAGCCCTTCTGAGCTCGTTAGCCCTTCCTTGGGCCTGAAGCAGCCAAGCCCCAGTGACATTTACTGCTGGTGGAAAAACCCCACCCATTATTTGGCTTTTATAGTGGAGGATGAGATTAAGAAAAATTCATGGCATAATACAGACTTGTGGTGACTTTGGATAGATAGCTGGAGTAACTGGCGGAATAATGCCATGTGTGACTATTTTGACTTTGCACTTTGCACAAGAAGCCTCGTGAGCTAGAGGCAGATAAATGGGATTATCAGCTATGACACAAAACTTGGTCTTAAAGTTGTTATATTTCCATGTGAATAAGGCCATAACACATGCTTAGGCAGATATCACCCACTAAAGCAAAATATAAAGCTTCACTATGTTCCAAACTGCTCAAACTTTGTCTTCTCTCCATCCCAAATAGGAATATTTTAATGTAGTTTTTTAGTTCTTTTTTAAAATTTATTTACCTGGGAGACCCAAAGGGAGCTATTATGAAACAGGCAAACATGATTGATGGATTGCGAAGAAATGCCATAAAAATAGGTCCTAAGGTACTGTAGCAGAGGAAAGGTCAATGAAAATTTAACTGAAGCAATCGGAATAGAAGTTGTCAATACAGAAAAAAAAATGCCATCAAGATAAAGCAGCTCAGTACACCTTTACTCAGCCACACCATGGATTAAGCTAGATAGAAGTATGGATCTCCAGCTCCATATCCAAACTCTCCTTTCCCTATTCAGTATCCCACAGCCCCATACCCACCAGTGTCCTCTCCCTGTGCCAAAGATGTCAGCAAGAGCTGAACCTTGGCTTTACTCCATTCCAAAAATCCCATGGGACTGAGAGAGGAACAGAAACTGGCTACTGTTCTGGATTGAGAAGAAAGCTGTGAGGTCTGAAGGAGTAGATTTTGTGCTGTTGCTCTTAAATGCTAGAGACACCAGGGTCAGCAGTGCAGACTCTGGAGACTTGGTAGAGGAATTATGTTCTGTGATTCTACCCTGCAGAGCTTACTCAGGTGGACAGACTCATTAACAACAATTAACATCCCATTTCCAGGCAAGGTTTGTAAAAGTACCAAGGTAATCACTGACTCAAAGCTGAAGTAACATTTAAAAATCAGTTTTCCTGCACATCCAAGCTAAACAAACCAGATTTGAGTTTCTGCAGACACTCAGTAGTCTCATGTGCTGTTTCTGGGCAACAGAGAGGCTGTTACACAAACAGCCTTGCTACAGCTTCCAGTGGGCTGAAAACAGGCTTTTTCAAACCATTGCTGGATGCCTCCCGATTGCATTTTGCCTCCCTGCTTATTTATTGTTTTGCATTAGGTGACCCTGTTAGCAGTGCACCATCACATGGAGAACATCAAAAGGAGGGTCAGAAGTTATCACAGTTCTTATCTCATGGCCAACATCATTTCCCAACCACTGCACATCTGCCTTGCATTTTGTGAATTTTAGCACGTTGAAATCATTGTGGCTCAGAAAAGCTTTTCTGGAGCCTGCTTGGTTGGTTTACACTCAGATCACTGCTGGTTCATGTCCTGCTCTCCACGAGCTCCAGTACCTGACTCAATTTGCACATCTGAGCGGTGCCAATAACACAGGAGGAATGTCTGAGTGGGGGTGTCTGCAAGCCCCAGACCCTAAAGCTGAAGTGAGGCTAAAAAGCACCAGCAAAAAGGGGTCAGAGAGAAGGAAGGACAGGACAAAACACAGTATGTAGTGAACAAGTTCAGGCTGTGAAATCTGGTTAATTTAACTTATAATAAAACAGTAAGGAACTATTTGCAGAACAGGTAAGAGAAAAGACAGAAGGAAATACCAGCCTTGAATCAAATGACATAATTCTCTACTGATCACAATGATAATTCATGGTGGAAATGAATTAAAATGCAACAAGGGAACTAAGCAAGGAAAAAAATAGTCACAATAATGGAACAATTCTGCAGCATTGACTGAAAGGTGTTCTGAACTGGTTGACACTGATTTTAGACACTCACTATCACCTACAGCAGGTTAAAAATGAAATATCACAAAGTTTGAGTTTTGGAGAGAGAACAGTAGCAGCTGAGACACAACAATTTGTACACATGAGGCTGGAAAGCAGTTTGGGGCAGGGATTTGTGTTGTGGTATATTTCTACACCTGAACCCTATTACCAAGAAATATTATTAAGTCATGAAAAGCTGGTTAAAAAGAAATAAAATCAATTTTTTGTAAATAATGCTGTTGAAGACCTGCATGCTCAGGAGTACTCTTGCTCATTCAGAGTCTAATTTGTGTTTCCAGGATTAGAGAGAGAGCAAAATAAGCCCTTCCATTACCTCGGGCAGCCTGCAGTGAAATGCAAGGGTGACTTGCTTTTGACCTGCTGGTCTCGATTTTGTTGTGATGCCCTGATTTGAGTGACTCATTTGTATTCTACAAAAATACAGTTTCTGGTTTTTGGGTAATTAACTGTTTGTCCTGCTGCAGTCCTTCCTGCTCTCCCTCAGTCCCACACTCCAGGGCGGCAGGAGGCATGAACTGTAAATTTGCTGGAACAACACCACCAGCAAACCCAGCACCCTGTGACTTGCATATGCTAAAACCACAGTGTACTTTAATTTAAAGTTTAATTAAAAACCCACACTTTCAATCTGAATAATTGCCATAATAGAGACACTGAGGAGTTAATGCTGAATGTGGCTCTGGATGGTGTCAGAGCCTTTGATATCCCATCCTGTGTGACTTTGGGTGTTTCTGAGTCCCCCATTTGAGAGCTCGTGGGGCTGGAGCTGATGAGCACAATCAGAGCCTCAGCTCCTGGCATCAGCAACTGCCAGAGCGACCCAGTGAGATGGGAACAGGGAGAGCAGCAGTCCTCCAGTGGGAAAAATGCCTGTTTGTCCCAGCTGAAATGCTTTGCAGCGGCTCACAGACTTTGACAGACGCCTAGGGAAGCCTGGGGGGAGTGTGGGGGGACTTCACCTCTCTTCTGACCCCGAACAGCCACTGATGTGTTTGTGCATAACAGCCCAAACGAGCCCACTGCAATCTTGTGAGGTTTTTTTCCAAGAGGAGCAGTAATCTTGGTGGCTCCATGCTCTGGGGATCACTTCTGGATGCCGCAAGGGACTGAACATCGAATCTTTGAGTAATCGGGGCTCAGCAGAGCCAAGCAAATTCAAATCCTTTCGCTTGTTTGTTTGGAGGGTTCCCCATTAACACAGATCCATGACACTGCCTGGTTTAGGTGAGAAACTGCCAGTTTCTGTGCAGGGACCTTCAAGACCTTATCAACATTCCCCAAATTAGATATTCTCTTACTATCTATTATTTTCTTTCCACTCTGTGGGGATTTTCTAACACCAAAATTTTGTTTCTAAAAAATCATACTGTTATTTAACTATTTAAAATTGCTAGGTACCCATGAATACAAATCTCTTATCTATTTCCATATTATCTGAGGTATTTCATAAATTTATAATCTTAAATTATTGATTACTTTGTCAACACATCATCTCAGACATGACTGAATAGCCGAACTACAGCATTTAAAGTTAGGACACTTCAGGGCTTTTTACTCCCTGTCTGGAACTCTCCTTCTCATTTAGATAAGGTGCCCGGCAGGTTGCTATAACTTTTTTCATTCTTTTTTTTTTTAATTTGCTTTGCAGAACTTCAATAATTTATTTCTTAAAATGTTAGTGTGCTGCTTAATTTATTAACTTTCCTTTGGGTGATGGAACACAAACTGTGATCTCTTACTGAGCCTGGTAATCAAATATAATTTGAATATAATGTGGCCTCAAAATTAATAGCCCTGGAACAAATAAGAATAACAGACTCTAAAAAATTGCCAGAATAGGAGCCCAGCAGGCTCTCTTTAAATGTGTCTTTTTAAAAAATTGCATACTAATAATACTATTATTCAATGGGGAAAAAAAAGTACTTTCTATTTATTATATGCTCTGGAAAAGCCACAGCCTCTTACAATGCTGCTTCTCACAAATCACTTCAGTTTAATGATGTTACTGTACATTTCATCTCTCATTTGAGTAAATATGTTTATTTCATCCTGGAGAGAGATGTTATTTTAACTTCAAGATTATAATTTCTTAGAAGTCTGTCACAGAACAACATGAGCTCTGCCAAATGGAAATATATACCCACCCCCCTGCTGTATGTTTAAAAATTAAGGATTTTTTCCTCCAGCGCAGAAAAATACTTATTTATTCTGACAAAGAAGTGAAGGACAGCAATCAGAGACACTAAAGTTAACTGCTGCCTGAAGTCATAAACATCTGGTGGCTATTTTAATTGCATTGTGAACTAACCACCAAATCCTCCACTAAAGAATAAAAATATTTCCCCTGTGAAATACTGTATTTTAGAATTCTTCTCTTCTGAATCAATGTCAGACCTGATTACAGCACAATGAAGTCTGTGTTTCATGCCTGCATCGTCTTGAAAACACCACACTCTATTATTACAATTGCAGATTTACTCAAAGAATCTCATACAGACAAATTTTTCAGGTTACTTTTGCAAACACTGACTTAGAGATAAAATATAATGCTTCAATCACTGTAGTTTGTTTGCAAGTACATTAGACAGAGCAGTACATCTGCATAGAGATACTGGACATTAGAAAGCACACAGATAACCACACAAGCACACAGATTCGTGTATATGAGATATCTGTGTGTACATATATGCATACACACACAAAAAATGCAGATATTCATACATATATATGCATATACATGTATATATAAGAAGAATTTAAGTAAGTAGTAATACCACCTACCTAAATGTGAACAGAAATTGTTGTTAATAAAATACTTGCATGAGTTGTACGGGGACCTTCTAAATGTCTGTGCTTCCTGGGGAGACTAAATGACCTCTTTTTTACAGATACCAAGATCAAAGCTCTTGGTTTAGATACTCCAGCTGTCCCTCTCTTTGGCATTTGACATGCTACCCAGTCCATTTAAAATCAGGGGGCATGTAAACATTTTAACCCTTGGCAGCAGTATCTGAGAAAGATGCTGGCAATAAATGGTCGTAACTGCCTGGGCCAAATCACATTTGGTGTCCTCCCTTTGAAGTCCATGCAGGCACTGTACCCTATGGTTTTGACAAAGAGCCAAGTCCAAAAAAAGGATGTAGGCTCTGAAGCTGTCCGGATGTGGACTTTGGGATCCAGAGTGGCTCCGTGCTGCTGAACAGTTGCCTCCAAGCTCACTGCAGGACTCCCTGCCTGACCTTGGAGGCTTTTTGCCTTGGCTCTGCTCTGGTGCATTCCCTGCATTGCCCCAGAACTCAAATCCCAATGTTTTTGTACAAGCAGAGGGGCACCTTCATCGCTCGTGAAGCTGCCTTTGGTGGGTGTACACGGGGGTAACACATGCTGATAGGATTAGACCCTGCTCTGAATTTAGTCACAGCTATTTATTTTTTTTTTTTAACCGTTGCCACAGGAGGGTGCCATTTTTCTGTTTAAACTCCAGTTGAGCCACGGGGTTCAAATAATCTGGATCCATTATGCCCCAGGAGAGCAGGAGATGATGGATATGAGCCCAGGACAGGTGTCCTTGCATGCCCACACCCTTCCTACCAAAGCCAAGTCAGGTCCATGGAGATGGATAAACAAACAGCATCAAGAAGATCCTATGGGTAAAAGTGTTACTTCTGGTCCTCACCAACAGGTTGTTTTCTGTCATATTTTTAGAAAAGAGAAAATGGAAAACCAAGGCCCTTCTCTTCTGCAGCCATGCTTTGAAAGAGTCTTTTTTTTTTTCTCTCTCTCTCTTTCCAGTCTTTGGAGAAACAGTGGGGAACCCCATCCTGATAGACTCCAGAAGGTACTTGGCTCCTGCACTAGGTACCCATGGTCTGGAGAAAGGATGAACTCCACACCCAGATAAAGGATGAGCTCCACACCCAGATAAAGTGGGTCTCATGGACCTGTGTGTGGCCTGAATGCCATTCCCCCATGCTGAGAGTCCAGTTGCTTGACCTACCTTCATTTTGGGTTCAGGTACTTAAATTGTCCCTTGAAATGCCAAAGTGTTTAAAGTGCCCCAGGGCAGCTGTGCAGCAGCCAGCTGTGGTGCAGAGGCAGTGAGGCAGGCTGATGTGACACTGGTTATCAGAAGTTAGAGCAGACCTGGCACACAGATGCCCCATAAGGTGATGCAGAACTTGTTCAACACCGCATATTGCCATGGGGAAGAGAAGGAAGGCACTGAAGGCAGGGGTACATCCCTCCCAGAGACACCTTTGTGGTAAGGAGGGTGCTG
Source organism: Geospiza fortis (assembly GCF_000277835.1). NCBI lineage: Eukaryota > Metazoa > Chordata > Aves > Passeriformes > Thraupidae > Geospiza > Geospiza fortis. The sequence continues at coordinate 1,094,154 of NW_005054479.1, read as the reverse complement.
AGAAGCCAGCCCTGATGGTTGCTGTCTGGCACTGGATTGGGGACCTGGATGAGACCACAGGAAATGGTCCTCAGGGGAAAACCTGAGAACTCATTTCCTTCTTGAAGAGCAGTTGATGTAGTCAACTGAAATGGCAGAAATAATGCCAGTGGCAGAGCCCCAGGATTTTCCCTTCTCTAACTACCAAACAGTTTCTTCTGCATCCACTCAGTTTCTCCAAACATCTCCAGATGTTCTCTCTCCTGAACATTTCAGTTTCAGGTCCATCCCCCTCCTTGCTCCTCCTGGTGCCATTTTCCTTGTGGACAGCCTCTTCCATGAAGGATTTGCTTCTGCAATGCCTGGACAGGAAACATCCCAGTTCATCTGTCCCTGCACTGCCCCCTTACCCCTCAGGTCCCTGTGGGAAGCAGTCAGGCATCCCCTAGGAGCATCCCTGTGCCCGAGATCTGATGTCTGTGAGCAAATCCCTGAATTCACAAGCAATCTCTGAATCTCAGAGCAAACAAGGCCAGCTGCTGTGTGCCCATGCTGCTCTCCTTCCAGTTCTTACTCTCAGGGATTAATCCAAGGTGGAAGCTGCTTCAGCTCGGGACATGGCTTCTCGTGACATGCTCACAACTGCTCATGCTCTGGTGGCTCCTCCATTATTAAGTACACAAAACTACACTCAGAAATGAATTAGCAATAATTAAGTCAAACTGACTGCAAGTGACTTACAGCACATTTGAGTATTTAAAGGCAGTGGCAGGCACTATGCACAGCAAATAAAGACATTCATGCCATTCTAAGTAGTGGAGAACACATTTGCATTCGACATCTATTGTCAGTAATCATGTGAGCATTTTATAACAACAGAGATATCAGCAAATGTGATCTAAGGGGGTCGTGAAAGGGGAAACTATAAAATAATGCTAAGCTCTGAAGTTTTTTCCCCAATTATTCTTTCTTACAGAACAGCAGCTATTAAAGTGTCTTGTTAAATATGTGGCCTTTAAATAAGCACCCACTTTCTCTGGGTTTAATATTAAAATTTCCTCTGGCTTAATATTCTTTTAAAGTTAGGTTTCTACAAAGAGGTAAAACAATCTAACTACACTGTTTCAGAGTTTAAACAAATACACTTGGAGCTGTAGTGGCAGGATTTGGTTATTATTAACTGATTGTAATTGTATCACTGCATTTATTTACACTTCCAGATGATGTTACAGAAAACCGTTGGGGAAGGATTTCCTAATAGCGCAAGCATAGATGGAAATATTGAAAGAAACAATGTCCAGAATTTCTATAATTAATACAGAGTTGACTGTAGGGGTTTGTAGTCAAGGAACTGAAGAAATCAATGTAATGCCTTGAATATTGGTGCTGTTTGAGAATCACTACCACACCAGAAAGGCTGAAACCTGGATTCCAAGCGTACCAATCCTGCACTCCCTATCAGTTGCTGATATGGATCACTGGTCACATCTGTAATTGACTGATTACACAAAAGCTCTTTGCAAAATCAAGACTAAGCCTCTACAAAGTAGGAGCTGCAGTTCCTAGTGACTGGCTCCAACCAAAGCTTCAAAGTTCATGTAGAGTCACCAAAATTGAATTTGCAGCCTGAAAAGCAAAACTTGGGGGATTTGTCCTGTGCATTTATAGAGTCTGAAGGAATAATAAATAGGACCAGAACAGTCAGATGAAACATTAATAGTCAGGGTGTAAATTGAGCAGCAGTGTTTAAAAATATATTTTTTGTCTGGCTTCAAGTAAAAAAAGGATTTAGATGAGAATTTATGTTAAGTTTGGAAGACCAGCTTTTGATTTCCTGATAACAAAATTCAGATGAACTTCAGAAAAAATAATAGCATGAAGTAGCATGCCTCTGGAATATGATTTCAGTGATGGGACTGTAAGCTTGTTTGCCTTTTACTTCTTTCAAAAATAATTAAATTAACTGGTGCTGTACCTTCTTGCACCATAATCTCAAATTTAATTCTGCACACGGCCTTGAGAAATCTTTTCATCTGTTGCCTTGAAAACAGGAAGAAAAGTAGAGGCAGAAAAAGGGAAGCGTAATCAAAATTCCTGATAGTAACTGAGGATCTGAATATCAAACTCTTCATTGTCACAATTATTTAGAAACAAGTCATCTCACTTCCAGTATGTGCTATGATCTCACCTGGCAAAGGGTGGAATATCAGATCAGGATAACAGAATGTATGTAATAAATTAGAATGTATGTAATAAATTAGTCACATCAAGCACAATAAGATTTTGTGTTCCATTTATGCAGCACCACACTTCCTATTTCAAGAGAGCTAAGGTATGTTGGAAAAGACCCTCAGAGTTTTCATGGATATTTCAGCAGACCAAGAAAAGAAGCCATCATAACACTGCATCCTAATAAATTCTACCAAACCAATGGGTTTCTCCTTCTTCTCCCTCTCCTTCTCCTTCTCCTTCTCCTTCTCCTTCTCCTCCTTTTTAAATTCAGAGAGAAGATAAATGAGTTGAAGTAACAAGGAATAAAATTACCTTCCTGTAAATCTTTGATGATTTCTAGTTTAAGGAAAAGGACAAATGTAATTTGGGACAGCAGATTTGTATTAAAACTTGACCCTTTACAATTGGAATGTCCACAATGGGTGGCAGCTGAAAGATCTGTTTTATAACCCCAACACTTCTTTAACAGCCTTGCATGCAATAATTTCTGCATTCAATTTCCTGTACACGTGTACAACAGCTTGCCCAAGGGAATTGGGCTCCCCTACAATCCTTCTTCTTTTCCTGAGCATTTGCAATTTCTGGTTACTGGAGGATAAAAATGGAAGAAAAAAAATCCCTTAAAAAAACCCTCACTGTAACACTTACTGTATTTATGAAGCAATGAACAAGTTTGCATTTCTTGCTTCCAGGGAAATGGAAAAGATCACAGCAAGATCCCACCAGGCTGTTCCACAACTCCAATGGCTGGAGGACAAGCCCTCCTTTTGTGAGAGCAAAGCTCTCCCTTAAAAAAGTGTATTTCCCTTTCATCTCTTCCAGCTGAGAGTGGAAGAGGAAGGGAAAAAAACAAGAGTTAAACTCAGCCTTGCACCTACTGGGGATCGTCCTGAGCCAGCTTTGACAAAAAATGGTGAAGATGTCATTTGGTTTTAATGTTTATCTTCTTCACAGTAGTACTGGTCTGTCATGGCACACACTGTAAAACTTAGAATTTATTATTTGGCATGGGAAATCATAAGGAAATCCTTTACTTAACAATGGAAAGTGTTTTCAGCCCATTTAATAACTGACACTTCCTTGTCTATTGTTGCTGGGTTTGATGTGGGAACTGCTGGAGGGAATCAGTAGCCCTGCCTTTGCCCAGAGGACTGACCAGACAACTGATAAATCTCCACTGGCTGGGTAGTTCTTCAGAGCTTAAAAATAAATCCTCTACTGAACTAAATAAGGAAATTTTATGCACTTGGTTATCTCTGTTAACTAAAGCTCCAGGCTTTTGGAGCTGGCTTTTGGCAGACAAGGAGCCTTAGTGCTTTCAGGAAAACCATTTATGCCCTGCTCTAGGCAGGAGCCTCAGCCTCACCAGGGCTTTGAAGGGACATGTCATTCAGGGCTCGTGGGCTTGAGGTCATCTCGCTTGGATGATAGTGCTCCCACCCAGGCACTGCCAGCAGATGGGATGGGAGTCACTCATGGATGGAGGTCATCTATATTTAAAGTCTGTGTGTGCATATAGCTCCCTATCTATGTGTATGAAACCCATAACATTTAACAGCTCCTCAGCCTGAAGTGTAATACAGGTGTTAAAGCTTTGAGCTAATACTGGACCCATTTTTGGGTCTGTTATAGGCATCACCTCTGCTTTTGGAGCAGTCACATTCTCCCGGAGCAACTTAAGGACCCTTTGCCCTCTTTGGAATGAGGATGGTCTCCTGGATGGGTTAGCATTGCACTGCAAGGGACTTGCAGGTGCAATTGTGGCATAGATGGTGGTGATAACTCCAGAAAATTAAACCCACTTTTTTTTTTAATTTTTCTTCCTATTCTTTCAACAGACAATAGCCACCTTAAGAATCATTTGACCAGGAAATGCTGCTCACAGCACCCAAATACAATAAGAAGTCCAACAAAGCAGTCAAGATATTAATCCATTTTCTAATTCATTTAAAAAAACCTTGAAGTCGTGTGGCAAAATAAACTCCCATCTGGATAATTTTTGTTGACACAATAGTGTACACTGTGTAGAGAAGCTGCCTTCTTTGATTTGTTTCATCCTGCAGCAAGGTAAATGGTTCTTAGCTCTCCAGCTGCATTATCAGGGAGGGCATTAGCATGGCTGCTGTGCCATTTATCTCCTGTGCCTCCTGACACGTCCCTTGTCCTACTGTCACAACAGATATTTCTGCAGCTGGAGACACTCTGCAGTGAGCACAGCAGCCCAGAGCAGGTACCTCTACTGCAAGAGGGGAGTGGGAGGCCTTGCACATCCTGAAAATATAAAAGGCTGTTTCTCCTTTACCTCCTGAGAAAGGAAGAGCACATTGACAGCACCCATTATATCACAGACACTGCTTGCGCACCCAGGAAGGGCACTGCTCAAACACTCCTCATCAATCTGAGCCAGAAGATCAGGAGCAGTACTAGGCGTGACTTTTTAAAATTATTTTTTTCAGCATTTTGGCAGCTGTAAAGCCACATAAGCCTTCTAGCTGGCCAGTCACAAACTGATTGAGAGTGGAAAGGACCTCACTAGATCATCTTGTCTGAATTCCTTGCTTGAGAAGCAGCACTTAGAGGTGGTTGATCAGGATTGTGTCCAGACAGCTTTTGAGTATCTCCAAGGTTGGAGACACCACAATGTCCCTGGGCAACATGTGCCAGTCACCCTCACAGTAAAAAAGTGTCTCCTGATGTTGAGAGGAACCCTCCTGTGTTTCAGTTTGTGCCTGATGCCTCTCACTTCTTTACCACCAAAAGAATCCCATCTGTCTTTGCACCCTCTCTTCAGTTATTTATTGATGTATTGATAAGAACTCCCAACCTTCTCTTCTTTAGGCTGAAGAGTCCCATCTCTCTCAGCCTTCCCTCAGGAGACATGCTCCAGCCCCTCCAGGCTTTTCATGGCCCTTTGTTTGATTACCTCCAGTATGTCCATGTCTCTCTTTCACTGAGGAGCCCAGAACTGGGCCCAGTTTTCCATGTGTGACCTCCCCAGTGCTGAGCAGAGGAAAGACCTTTAAGAACCAGATGGTCCTTTCTTCCCTTTCTTTATGCAGGCTTTCATTTGGTGCACTGCAATAATAGAAAGGCTCTAGAGTGCCAAAAACTTCTCTGTCCATAACACTTGCAAGTTGTCAGTCCTCTTGCTATGAGCTTGTTTTTCTTGTCAAGGACAGCACTGACCACTTGTGCTGGCTAAAGAACTGCAGCACTTGGTGCCAGAGGCAAACCTGCAACTCGATTAGTTACAGCTGTTGAGCCTTAACACCAAAAATCTCCTTTTGCAGAGGCTCTGGAATGCAGCACACATCCCTCCACTCTGCCCTATCACACCATCACACAGGTCTGCATTTCCATGGTGATATCCATTCAGTCAGTGTCAGCCCTCTGTGTTATTGGGCTCAGCATCACCAGACCCCTCCCAAGCCCTTACAGCAGGGTCAGAATCCAAGCTTGGACAAGATGGATTCTTTTTTCAATTTTTTTTGCTATCCAAAACATGTTAATTGAAAGCTACATTCAACAGGCACATTTCCCAGGATGGATGTGCAGGTAGTACAGGAGCAGAGCTGGCTGCTCTCTCCATGTCACCTGGAGCCACCAGAGCACAGAGGCTGCAATTCCATGAGAATCCATGAGAATCCAACTGCTGTCTCTACAGTTCTCACAACTTAAAGTGCACAGATTTGCCATACAACCCTATAGATAGAAGATGTCAAGGTCTCAACCACCAATTTTATGTCCCCAGCCAGGCACTGTAGCACTGAGAGAGACTGGGCACATATTTACAGGTAGGTTACAGGTAGATTAAAAAAAAAGGCAAAACCCCCACCCTATCTTGATAAAATTCTTTATTTCTGACTTTAAAAACCAGTATCCTGAGCACTATGAATATATTCAGCAGACTAGGTCCTGCTTAGGAAAGCAGCAAGAATTAAAATGCCTGAGTAAGTGACAGGCACTAAGCATCCTTTTGCTCCTAGGCCTCAAATGCTGCTGTTACAGGGGACTGACAGCAGACTTATTCTGGGAAACTATTTCTTTAGTTATTCTGAAGTGTTACATTTTGTTCTGGTTGTGGATGTATCAGTGAAATCAGAAGGGACAGCCTGCCTTTTCCACCATAAATTAAACCCTAATGTCCTTTATAAAGCAGTAGGGAGGGATGATGCAGGTTTAGCACAGTTGGGTTTATTTCACATTCCTTCTCAAACTCTTTATGTATTTATGAGCAAATCATCCTATTAGTATGAGACTTTATTGCCTAAAATATAAAAATACTTCCTGTCTCTGCAATCCTTTGTGTCTCTTGCCTGTTCAGCTTGTAAATTTTCTCTGTGTAAATGCAGGGTGTAGTACCATTACCAAGACTCCCATATTAGATGGCAATTTGAGCACTACTGCAACAATAATGTAGCCAGCTCACATTAAATCACTGTATATTTGGTGTGGAAATGACAGTTTCAGTGGGATTAGGAGAGAAATTTATCCAAGAGTCTTTAGCAGTGGTTTAGACATGAATGCCCTTTTTATGTAAAGCGATAGTTGGAAGGATTAAGATTGGGAGGTTAATCTTTCCTAACGGCCAACTCATTGTTTTCTCATGATTCCAAAATTCTTTGGTGAGAGACACGGTCTGCACAGCTCACCATTAGCAATTTTGGAATGGAAAGCTAACCGCAAAACAGTCAGAGCTGGATGTCTTGCAAAACTCACTCAAATACTGATTTCCTTCTGAGTCTTTTCTTCTAAAGATGCCAGACACATTCCTATCCATGTCCAACAGCTCTGTTTTCTGAGGCAGGAAAGCTTACACACACACACACATCTCTGAACAGAGACACTCACACACTCAGAAGAGGCAACTCAAAGCCCCTGCCAAAGAACACGTATGCTGGAAAATATATTGATTAAATAACTTGTTTTCTTATCACAGGCTAAGAATGCTCCTCCTTTGCGAGAAAGGCTTCTTCTCACAGGGGAGGCTAACATCAAAGTTAATATTGATTAATGAGAAATTTTAATGATTTTTCTTTTTCTCCTTTGGTTTCTGAAATGGGAGGTCATTCCAACAAACATTTGGGAAAGAAGGCAATTGTGCTGCTAGGCCCTCCCAGAACGAGAAATACTTTCTGTCAGAGAACTGGTAGAAAGCAAAGAGGGAAGATGCCGTGAACACTTTTTGACTTAAATCCCAATGTCTGGAATTTAAAATGAAATCTCTTGGTGTTCTGCTCATACATACTCAGCTCAAATCTGCTTCCAAACCCCGTTTTAAAATATTGTTGTTAAATCCAGCTGTGGAACAAGTTAACAAAACATTTTTATTTCCAGCATATTTCTCCTTGGTCCTTCTGAAACAAGATTGAGGTTTAATTTTGTGTCCGTCAGATACCCTGTACATCTATATTTCCTCTGGGACACTTTAGTTGTGGTCTTGCCATTGGGTAGTTTCATGGCTGGGAACTTAGGGGACCCTGGTCCAGCCAGAATAAACCTTCTGTCATGAAGATCCAAGCACTTATAGTCAAATATGGAGAAGTCTGTGTTTTTTAGGGGGTAAATCTCCCATATATTGGCTCTGATGACTTCAGGACATTTTGTGTGTATGTGACCCAGCATAGCAGAGGCTGTTCCCGCTTTCACATGATCAGCTCAAACCAAACATTGAGGGGCAGGGTCTACCAAACAGCCTTGCTTTAGGCAAAATCTGCCCCAAAAAATCTTCTATCTGGTGATATCTGTGGGGTACAGCACATAAATGCACCAGGGAAGGGCGGTCTTGGAAAACTGCCAGGCTACAGATCTGTGGGATGACATTTCTCAGTCATGCTCCAAATTCTCATATTCTTCCATCCTGTTAGAAGTGAAAGTTCTGTTACTTGGAAATGATTAGTTAGGCTTCCAGATTCTAAACAATTTTAAAAGGGCTATCTTGTGTTATTTATGGCACAGCTGCAATTAGAAGTAAATGGCTATAAAAGTGTCATTGTTGGTATCTGGTTCAGGAGCAGCTTTCTTCTCTCTGTTTTTTTTTCCTTCTCTGTGTTGTTGGGGAGTTTCAGCCTTGCAAGCTCAGCTGGGGAGCTGAGATTTAAATGGGGTAATTTCTGGCTCAATAACCATTAGCAGTACTGAACTTTCCACCAGATAGAATCCTCCATCTAGACACAGATTTATATTGGTGGGATCAGAGCCTCCAGCATATAAATTCTTTCGAGGCCAGTACTGCCTATATTTATGTTTTTAAAGTATCTCACTAAAAGGGGCCTTGGAGCCACATTATGTTGGAATTAAATGTTATTTTTAAATCAATGTGTTGCTGAATCTTTTATGCCATTTTGGCCAACCCTAGGCATTACTCTTGATAGAAAAACAACAATTTAATTTTACTGGTTAAATCATTCCTGACACCTTTCAATGAGGCAGTGACCAGAGACAGAGAAAATACAGCAATGAATAGTATTTGAAACTTCAACTAGGAAGCCCAAATTAGGAGGAATGGAGTTTGTGCCATACAAATTTGGTTACTGCAAGTTTGGGACTGAACTGTATCATTATATTTTATAGTACTATAAAATGAAAAACTGTTTCTTATGAATCCAGTCATAGCTGTCCCTTTTGGCTTGCCCAGTCCGAGCATGCTGTGCACAGGATATAATTAGCTTGATGCATAAACTAGTGAAATAAATGACCTTTTAATGAAGCTCAGGGTGTGCAAAGAAAAGAGTAGCCAAAGCAAAAAAAACAAAAACAAAAACAAAAACAAAAAAGCCATAGAACAGGAAGTCAAATAAATTTTCTTCTTGCAAATGGCTTTTTGGCACTTTTTTTCCCCCTCATTTTGTCTCTGGATGTTTCTTTTTTATTCCCCTCCTTTTTCCTTGATTGTTCATCTCTTTCAGGAAGGCAAACATGCTGCAGGCACAAACTTCCCTGGTGGGGTGAACTTTCCATCATGTCCCAAATGGCTGCCATTTCCTATGTTCCCTCAAAAGAAACAACCTTGCCAGCTCTCCCTGGCCCGCTGGCTTGTACCCTGGACTGCTTGGAGAGGGTGCCTGTTGGCCAAGTGGGCTCCAGGCTGAGCAGGCTGAGCCTCAAGATGGGAGTCGGGACCTCTGAGCTGTCCCCTCTTCACTGTGCAGCAATGTCATTCCATTTCCTGCCTTCCTTTTACCTTGGAAGAGAAAAAAACTCCTCCAGATCCTGCTGACTTCTGATTCTGGCTCTTTCTCTCCAAGAAAGTGCAAGTTCAGTCCTGAACTCCACACAATCCATTTCCTCAGGAACTGTAATTTCAAGGACTTGTCTGGCTTTAAGTGACTTCAGTTCTTAAGTGCATATAATTTGTAAAAAGCACAAGTCTCATGCTGACTGTACACATCCTGTGGCTGTTGCTATTGAAAGGCCTTTCTCCTTCCACAATGTACTGAAAAAGGAAATTAATCACAAAACACCAGTCTCCATGAGCTGGGCAGAGTGCAGGTGTCTCCTTATCTTTGCTCAAAGAAGCTTTTGGCTCTGAACCGTGGATCATTTGAGCTCGTGGCATCTTTTCCACTGCCTCCAGCAGCACTGAGTTTGGCCTTTGGACATTTATGATGTTACATGGAACCCAGGATTCTTCCTGGGTGAGCCAGGAGAAGGGTCCCCTCCAACCCACAGGGTCACGGGGTCTGATTCTCACTTAGTCAAACACACAAAACAACAGCATCAAAAGCTCATAAAAGAGACAAAGGCTGGAGGTTAAAAGAACTGTCTGCCTGTTTCACAGAAATCCAAAAACAGTTGTGCAATTGCAAACACATTAAAGTGTGAGTCAGCCCAGCATTTGGAGGGAAAACAAATCCCATGGTGGACAGATACAGTGAGTAGATGGATCACACGGCCCACTGCCAACCTGTATTGCTGCTGGTTTAGGTCTCTTCTATTATATCATTTGTAAAACCACCTATTCAAACCAGCTCTTGTGCCATGAAGTGGGCTGTAACCTCCCTGTATGTTGGGGTTTTGCCCCAGACCACATTACTCCTACTGCTACACCCACAGTTTTTTTACTTTTCTATGACTCAGCTCCCGTTTTTATTAACACTGCCTACTTTTCCTCTTTTAAGGTTCCTCTTCCTCCCTGCTCACACCTCCTCAATTCCAATGTTTGCAGTTGCTCTCATTACTTTCCCACCAGCTGGTATCCTTCTGACCGGTCAAACAAAACCTTTAGGAGCTCTGTTGCTTTCTTCTCACACAGTCCCACACTCCATGTTTCTTTGACTCTGTGCCAGTATCTGTACTCCATTATTTTTGTCATTAACTGGTCTAATTTATGTTCACATTTGTGCTAGGTTTTTCCCCAGTTCAATTACTACCCCCACCCAGCCAGTCTGATGAACTCCTCCTTTGTTTTTCTAAGGAGCATCTTTGTTAAATGCTTTTTGCCTTGACATGTTTTTGGAAAATTCATCCTGATAGAAGCTCAGCTGCTAAAGACATGCTTTCTTCACTGGAAAAGTGAAGGTGAGTCAAGGCATTGATGAAAGATTGCTTTAAAGACAGAATTTGACCATTCACCCTCTACTAACAGGTGAAGGCAGCATCCCCTGCCTCACCTTGTTACATGCAGCTTGTGGCAACATTTACAGTATGTGGGAGAAATACAATTTCAGCTTGAGAATTTTACACACTGCAGTTATGAACTGTGAAACTATGGCAGGCTTCCACCCAGAAACAGCTGGACGTGCCTGTGGATGAAGCAAGCCCTGTATTTTACATTTATACTTGTCTTATCTACCATAAGGTAAAGAATTCTGGAAAATGAATCAGTCACTGCATTAATACACAAAAGCCTGCTGCTATCCTCACAAAAAGTGTCATAGAAAGTCATGAAATTATCACACATATCCCATGATACATTTGCATGCAGATTTTCAAACCCAGCTTGGCATGTTTTCTTGGAAAATGTGAGGTTTCAGGTGAACGAGCCATTTAGTTGTTAAAATATTGCCTTTTTGCAGAGCAGGATTAAATGTGTCTTGGATGCCAATCAGCTCACTCAGTGAAGAGAAAGAGCAGACCAAGCTCTTGGAGTGTTAAAAAACTCCTTAGCTGCTATCCACCTTCCTGCTTTCCTTAAGCAGCCAGCCTGATGGGGAGCTGCCTTTTCTCTCCTTGCAAAGACACTTGGACATGTGCAGTGAATGGCTTGAGCAAAGCAGCTTGCAGCAGAAGCCTGTGGCTTCTTCCCTGGGAGCAGGACTAAACTCACTGGAGACAGAAATGAAAAATGAAAGATTAATATTTTGGCTCCAAAGTCTTTCTGGCAGACTTGAGATTGTCTTTGGATGTGTCAAGAAAAGTTTTCGGGACAAACCCCAGAGCCAAGCATTTCTGAGAGGTTTTTGGGAAACTCAGCTGTGCAGTGTCCAGCTTGAGAAAGAGGGATCTGATAGTTCACCTTGTGAGAATTCAGGTCCCTTTGCAGGGATGGAAGGAGTTAACTCAGTACCCCACTTCCTACACATAAGAGGAATGAGCAAATCCTCCTCAAAGTATTTCTCCCCAGCAAGATATCTCAGCAAGACAATTCTCATTCCAGCAGGAACGTCTGGCCCACGTTATCATTTGGATATTTTTGTGTTTCTGCTATTGAGCTCTAATTGCTTTCAGTGAAATCACTCCCAGTGGAAAATCAGTGAAAATTTTGTCACTTACTTCAGTTGCACTGAGATTTTTCACATGTGAGAGCTGAGCTGTCAGCCTGCCTCTTCAGAAAGGCCTGGGAAACCACTGACATGAGGACACACCGTGCTTGAACATGTGTTCATCAGTCAGACCTCAAAGCTGGCTTCATTCAGGGTAAAACTATTCAACTTTCCCTATGGGGAAAATGAGTTCCTCACTGAAATCTGTGGGGTAAATATAGTATAACAGAAGAGAAAGTCTGTCAAAAAATCAGCCTTTAAAGTGTATTCTGATTTTATAGACAATAGAGTGTGCCGAAGACAAAGACTCGGCAGCTTAGAAATGGCACTTTAAATGTGAAGGGGGATCTTGGTAGTATGGGACATAAAACTGAAAAAAAGCAAATTAAACATTGCCATGCAGTTAGGTACATAACTCAGCTGTGAATCCTCTGCTACTCTGTCTTCAAGGCTGATCTGCCTTTCCTCCAAACCTCTAACTTAGCTGTAGGTTGAAAACACACACCTGAAATGTAGGAGATCAAACCCAAGTTTTGAAAACAAAACTCCTCCAGCTCACCCTTCCTTTTGTCCACCAATCTGATGGATATTTGACTGTGTACAGAAAGTGATAGGAATTCAATAGGGTGTATCTCTTCAGTAACCTAAAGGTTATCTGACCTCACAAAGAAAGCATAAACTGATAGTCCAGCCTCAGATGAGCTGGAGGGGAGGTTCTCTGCAAGGACACATGTCTGTAGCTGATCACAAAGGACCATGTCCCAGTTATCTGAATATCCCTTTGGTCCACATGTAGAAGTGGGAGAGGAATGGCTCTTTGGGAATCCCATGAGGCCCATGCATGTCTCCACGTATCTGAGCTCTGCCAGGTCTTGGCAGGTTTGTTTAGACTTTCTAGAAGGAAACGAGGCACCTGCTGTGTCAGACGGCAGCTGAGAAGTTTGGAGCCTGTGTGCAGAATTCAGGCACCTCATCATCCAGACAATTTCCCAAGGCCTATCTGGAATTTAATTCCTTCATTTCCCTGAAATGCTGCTCTGAGCTCAGACTTGCAAAGAGGCAGAGCTCAGATTCAGATGGTAAAGCCTCAGGGAACTCTGCTGCACCAACACGTCTCCAGGTACTGTGGTCCAGAGGTGTCCAGCATCCAGATGTGCAAGATTCACACTTCTTCAAGCTAGCTGTGGTCTGCCCAGCACTGTGTGAGTTAATTACACTTTTTTTTCACTGGAAAACATTCTTTCCACTTGCTAATCAGGGCAGGGATAGCTGCATGTGTTGATTAAGGATAAACCTGTGATTAATTGATCCTTTGTGGATGGATCAGGGCAATAGCAACTCGGTTGTTGAAGGAACACACAAGCTTCAGACTCCAAGTTGGCTACCTCCCACTTCTACTACACCCTCGACACAGCCTGTGAGAGCCTTTTTTCACCTCCAGACTTTGGCAAAAGAGCAATGGAAAACAGAACATTTTCAGCATGTAGGAGTGTTTACTCTTGTCATGACACAATTTGGGATTTTCCGTTTGAGCTTGAAAAACAAACCCTAAACAGAATTTATTAGGAAAAATGTAGCTATGAGGTAAACTTGCATCAATGACCGCCAAGAGGTCAAAGAGACGACACATGACATTTTGGTTGAATATTCTGTGTGTTCCTAGAAGCAGTGTGAAAACTGTCTCACAAAGTATTTGCTGGAATATTATAGTGACTGGGGAATAGGGTGAGTTCAGAAAGTTCCTGAAAGCAAAGCCTTATTCTGCTCACTTATTACAGAGGCCTTTTCTTTATCCACCAATACTGAGCGCTCCACATGCCAAGGCTGGGGATTGCCAGGGGTTGCAGACACTGGCATGGCCAAGTTGCCAGCAGGAACCAGAGGATGCAGGACAGGCTGGTGTTGCAGACATCCCTGCTCCAGCCTGGGTGGAGAATAACTCTGATTTTTCCCATGCTGCTCCCAAATTAAGCAGTCATAATTCCTCCTGAAAGCAGCCCTAACCACCCTGCCAATGCAGGGTCATTTCTGGTGAAGGTGCTCTGTTCCCATGACTGGGGCAGAAATCCACTCAGCCAGCAAAAGGGGAAGCAAAACTTATGGTGATAGCTGAATATGAGGAAGAGGAGGTAACCATCCTTCCTTGCTTCCAGTAAAGTTCTGTTGTATCACAGAATCATAGAATCATAAAGGTTGGAAAGGACCTCTAAGATCATAGAGTCCAGCCATTAAAATGTTAACTGATTGTTGCCCTCTGTAACTATGAACCTTCACAGTGCATATCCCTCATCTTCACATCATACTCATTTTCACTCTTGCCTTGTTTATTAAAATCTGTGAGTTCTGTGCATAAGAAGAATTTCACATGCCATGGGATTCCTAATGAAGATCACAAATCAGACAATTCCTTTACTTAGACACCTGCTGGAAGCTGGGTAAATCCTGTGTTGTCAGAGCTCTGCATTCCTGGGTTACTAGCTGTCCACCAGAATGTTCCTCTTGTCCATCTACCTGCCTTAGCATCTTCAGAATAGAAATACCAAACACATAAAGTATCATACATAACTCTATGTTTCAATAGTTACTCAGATTTAACATATTCCAGTAACTCTGCAGAATTTATATCTATTGTTATGTCCCCTTTCTTCCAATTCTGCTTATTGTTTCAGTATTAATAATGCCATTTCCAGGTCTGCATTTCTGGGAATTATTCTCCCTGGTTTACATTGTAGTAAAGAGTCTTTGCAGATGATGAATGAAATGTACTGAGATTATGAGAAGGGAATTTGAAGAAAGTCACCAGTCACCACCTGAGACAAACAGGGCAAAGTATCATCTCTATTATCACTAGAGCACTCGAAAAATATTAAGGTTTGAATATTGTGTAGAACTATTTTGCAAAGAGGTAGAACACTACAAAGTGCCCTCTCCCTTCAGTAAATAGGGAAAATAGTCCTACAAACACAAGCTATTCATAGACAATGGGTTGAAACCCAATGATTTAGGAGAACTTGCGTGCCAGGATTGAGTGTGCTGGTTTTCATGGCTATGATAACCACACTGGGATAACCAACAGGTCTCTTTGTAAGCTGCAAATGCTACAGAACTCTGAGGGGTGCACAGGGGCTCCTGGAAGACATCACAATGTGATTCAACATTTTTCTATGTATCTCTCATGTGAGATTCAAATTCACATGCATCTCTCATATAAGATTCAAATGAACATGCTTTATGAGATTTAATTTACAGTGCTGGAAAACAGGAAAATAAGTAACACCAGAGAGAATGAGAAAGGTGGGAAAGAAAAAATGTTTCAAATTATGGAAAAAATTTCAAGCTGCATCTGAATGACCTTGGAGGGTAAAGCCACAACTCTATCAGCACATTTCCATGGACGGGACTGTAAACAGATGATCAGGTGTACAGACTTCAGGTCACATCATGATGGCTGACTGGGAATGTTTTGGTGTGACTGATAACCCCAGCTGCTGGGATTGACCTCACATGTTAGCACAGGTAAGAACATTTATCCAGAGTCAGAGGTGAAATGAAGCAATTCCCCTGCTCACTCTGCCATGCTCTAAATCTCAATTTACAAATCCCAGGTAATTCTGAAAAATAGAATTTTGGGGAATTTATAGTCATTTTTTCTTTGCAACATCTGTGATAACTTAAGATGCCCAGTAAGATTTCAAAGTTGAAATCCTGTTAGGATCAGAGTGTATTTGAGCATCCAGACTCCAAAAAAAACACAGGTGTTCAAGTCCCCTTATGTGAAAAATGTAGGCACACTGAGTGCTTCAGATGTAACCCTAAATTTTCCCCAAAACATTTTGACTGGTACTGTCAGCTACATTTCTAACAGCAGCCTTTCTACCAAGCAACTAAGTCAAACTGAAGCCAAGGTTCAGGGGTGAACCACTGGTCTGAACAGAGGTCCAGTGGCAAGCTCCTACTCAGACCAGTGGGGATGTAAAGGTACAGCAGCTTCCCCTGATATCCCAGTGGCTGGAGAATAATCTTCTACAAGAGAATAAAAATCCTGGGCCCTGGTAACTTTTCCCACATATGTATGTCGTACAGATTGAGATGTAAGGATCTCCAGACTTTAGATGAACACTTAATTGAGATGCTTCAATTGCTGGCCTATCACTATCCCCCATTTCAGAAGGTGCAAAATTGCAAACACAGACCCATATTTAGCCTTTCCTTGGGGTTAATTAGGAGGGCTCCCCATAAGTTGACTGGTTCACACCCTTTCTTAAGTGGTCTGTGAAGTGCAAGGGCTAAAGCCCCCAAATCACAGGTCTGGATGTCTTTCTAGTAATTAAGCATCTCAGGCTGAGCATCTAAGTGTCTGACCTTTTTCAATCTAAATCCTTCATTAGTTCTAGCTCTGAACCTCCAAATACACCTGAACATTTGATAATTAGAGTCAGGGAAAATCTTATTCTGTCTCTGTGAAGAGCTGCACCTGCACCTCTGCAAGACCAACAGAGAATAAGTGCCTGGTTGAGGCATCTGCCAGTCACAGAATCTGACACCCAGATGTTAGATGTTTGTGATGAGCACTCAATTTTAACTACAGGGTTTTAAAATGTCAATTTTGAACAACTAGGTCTAGCCACTGCTGACACAGGGGAGCATGGAGTTCTAGGACTGAGATGAAGAGGGTAGAAGAATCCAGTCCTCTTTGCTGTCTCCCAGCAGAGCCTAAATCCTGCCTTGGGCACCCTGGCCAGATCTGGCTGGTGTGTGGAGGCATTCCTAACAATCTCACAGCAGATCCCAACAAAAAGACAAATGGAGGTTAAGGCAGTTCCCCACTCTCCCATTCTTTGATGCTGACCCCTCCCCATGCACCCACACCAACCCTTGATGCAAATGGGTCAAGACTCACTCTCCATACGGGGCAATGAATGCTATTTTTAATTTTTGAAAGTTAAACTATCTCTGAAGCTGGATTAGTGGTGGAAGATCCCCCTAAACTACAGGCACGTAAACTGAGGGTGGACAGCTGCTCTGAAGTTCCTGGCTGGGAACCCAAGCCCTAAACACACTGGATGCACATACACGGCTTCTTGGCTGCCCCTTTTGTGCCCATCTGTCACGATGGCACACTGCCTGCTTAGGAGCTGGTCAGATCTTTGCCCTTGGGTAAGATACCAGGCAAGGATGGATGTATAAGGACAGCCTGCACGTGGGGGCAAGAGATCTCTTCCCCAGGAAAGGCCTTCTCCTGCTCAGCTTGGTGTGGTGGTACCTCCTCACCCTCCAGGTACACCTGTTTGATTATTGCCCTCCTAATAAATGAGGGAGCCAAGGAGATGAAAAGGGGCCTGGAAAGTTCTGGCTGTCAACAATGAGCCAGGTTGGATTACAGAACATTCCTGAAATACATGCAGCCACCAATGGGGGCATCACCATGATGGTCCCACCCACTGCAGCTCTGCATGACAGGCAACAGGACCAGGGGACAAATCAAATTTCAAAGGATTGCACACATCTGAGCCCAAGATACCACTTGTACATTTGCCTCAAGAAGAGAGCCAAGGGACACAACCCTTCCTGATCTTTAGTAGGGTACACGGCGCCCTTTCACATGGGAGCACAACAGAGTAACTATGCCAGGGAAAACTGGAGATTTTATTATGTTTCTTTCAGATATATTCATTTCCCTTTGTATAAAATGGGAGAACCCACTAAATTTGAAGACTGAGGGTTTGTGGGCTTCTCTTTCTCCTTACCCAAATGATTTTTTTTTCCCAGAAGCAAAGATCTCGAATTCGTGAGACAAGTAATTTTTGACTTGATGCTGAAACAGGCATGCAGTGATCTGCCTTTGTATTTGTAACACTCAGAGACCTCAGCTGAGATCTAAGCCCTGGTCACTCTTCAGGGGAGCATAAAACATAAAAACATCATATGGACAAAGGAAAAAGAATAATACTGTCCTGCAACAGACTACCAAGAGTTGGATAAAATGGTTTATCTGTGCTCACAATGGAAAGTTTTATTTTGGTAAAGCCAATTAGATATCAATGAGACAAGTGTTCCTTTCTTAGAATTATCTCAAATATATTTGCACCACTTCAGGCTGGTAAAAATGCTGCTTTTGCTGCTTTTCTCTCTAAACCTTTCCCAGCACACCATGATTACACTTCAAGTTGATCTTAGTTCAGCAAAAGCTTAAGGAAAAGAAAACTGTTTTGATGTTCCCTGGGAAGTTGTCATCAGGGAAACGATCCCCCAAGATCCAAGATCCTGGCACAGGAGAGCAGGACCATGTTGGACCCAGTGAGGGTGCTACAACCCCCTCACCCATTCTACTCTCCTAGTAAATCTGCACCTATTTCCACAGTGCCAGGCAGCCCCCAAGCCCTGTGTGAGCTCCAGTGCCCAAATGGCCTCAGCAGGTCGGTGCACTCAGCTCCTCCACCCCATGGGCAGGCGGCTGGCAGCCCTTCAGAGGCCATTCCTGCACGATGATACACATGTCCCCAAGGGTAGGGCTTGGAAGGGCAACTGAAGGTCTGGATCCCACTGAAATCCTATAGTCTCCTTGTCCCCCCAGGCTTCTACATAAATTGGGAATAACAGGAAATCTCTAGCTTAGAGGAGTGCTGTGAGGCTCTTGGATGCTGATGTAATTGCATCTATTTATGTGCTTCAGGTGGACGGATCTGATGCATTACCCGCCATGGCCCTCTCGCAGTCCAAACCAGCCTCCAGCCTGTGCACACTGTGCTGGAACACTCTGGCCCCTATCCCATCTCTAACAGCTATTTAGAGTGCACTTTGAGACTCTCTGGTGGAGCCTCTATCACTCTGTCACCAGCATGAGACAACATTTTAATGAAAGCACACGTTTTTCTCACCACCAGCAGTGAGGAGCCCTTGGTGTGAACTCCTGGCTCTGGGATTGTGGTGCAGGGTGCTGTCCCACAGACCTCTGAGTCTGGCTCAGCCCCAGGAGCCAGGAGTAGACAACGTGTGCAGTTTCTGACCGCAGGCCATTTCCCTCACTCTAATTAAGTCTGACAAGCCCAGTTTCTCCTTACACATTGAGCTCATGTGTTCCCATATGAGAAAATTTTATTCCAGCTGCCATTGTATAGTCAGAAGTATTATAGGTTTTGTTCTTCCTTGCCAGGTAGTGTTTTTTCTCTAATTGGATCCATAAGAATGCCCTTACCTCTGAGATGAGTCAGACTTTTGCCAAGTCTAATGTCTGCAGAGGGAATCTAACCTCATTTATACCTTACAAAGTCATGCTTTTAATCCAGCAAAATGATTTTATCATTGTGTTCTTTGGAAGAGTGATATGAGGTGGAGACACCGAGGTGACCTCATAACTCTTAAGTAGTTAATGACATGAATTCCTCTTCCCAGAGAAATCTTCCTTCAGTGTTGTGTCTGCTGGCTGTGCTTTGTAAAATGCTGGTCCTGACAGGTGCCTAAACACCAGTGGGTGCACACCTTGGTGGTGAAACAGCCAGAGAAATCCCTGTTGTGTGCAGGCGGGCAGGATTTAGCTGTAGGTGAGATGTCTGGCTGTCCAGCATGTTCCAAGTTTAGCTGGTTGTGCTCAGAGTGCACTTCTTACTGATGTGTGTATATATATACACAGACACTTTGGTGCCCAGCAAACCATCCTTATCTTCTCACAAAACGTGCCAAGGAGTTCAAAATAGATCTATCCCAGCTTCTCAGTCTTTCAGTGTCCTTAGGCACAAGGAATATTCATGTAAAGGACCCCTCCTTCCCTGTCATGGTGCCTCTCTATGTCTTGACCACTGTGAAAGGTATCATGAGGTGAAATCTGAGGTCACACGCCCAAGTCCTCACAAAAATCATGTCCCCAGACTTCAGCTGCACACACAGACAGCAGCTGAGCCAGGGCTGGAGCATCTCACTTTTGCACTTAGGACTACAGGGAGTTTCCTATTCATTTTGTGGAGTGAAGTCAAGAGCACAGATACTTCTTTTCCAAAATGCCTTCTGCTTGTTAAATCATATTTCTGTTGGCAGCTAAAAGCCTTTGACCTCTCTGAGCAGCAAGTTCTTTCCAGAAGAAAGTTTATATCTAGACTGGCTAGTTCATTACCACACAAAGATCACTTCTTTGTTAAGAATAGGTACAGCATGGTTAAAAACAAAGGAAATTGGTCTTTTTTGGGCACGAAATCATGGAAATTCAGCAGAATGAGGTCACTGAAACGCTGCTGCATAGTGACAAGAGACACGAAAGGCACAACACAAAGCTTCAATGTGATGCTGCCAGGTAATTGCCAGGGCTGAAATCACTCCTGAACCAAAGATCTAGGGAATCCAAGGCTAAGGGCTGCCAGTGCTGTCTGAACCCTTTCTCAAAGATTTAAATGCCAAACAGACCTAGGAAAGCTTTTTGAGTTAATGCAGGTTTGAGGAACTCTACCCTACAGAACACTTGCAGGCAGCTATGCTACAATTTCAGGCTGACTATTGGGATGACACAGAAAGAAAGGGGGGAAACACAGGGATACGTCCATGATGTCTGCCTTACACAATACCTTCCAGAAGAAAGGCCAAGATTTCTAACTTCTTGGACATACTCACCCAAAAACTTGCCAAAGCTTTTCATTCTCTCTGCTGTGAACAGGAATAAGGCAATGGTAACGGGAGGTGAAATTCAATTAGGTGGAACAAAAGGGACCATTTATGGATTTTCCATCATAAATCCTTTACTCAGATTTTTTTCGGGGGGGTGGGAAATCATACTGTTTGAAGAAATGAGGCATAATTTATAAACCAGTAACAGTGATTAAATAAACATAAATCTGCACTTAGTGAAAATCTGGTGCAAATGCAATAGCAGCACAATCTGCCATTGTCCTTTTGCCAGGAAGACTGTTTAAAAGTAATGAGTAAAAAACTGCTCTTACTTAGGCATCATCTAGGTACCAGATGGATGCCAAATGGCATTTGGGATTTTAAATCACTGTCTATGTAATAAGTTCAATGAATCTCAAGCAAGGGACCATTTCCATTTCTTAGAACTTCTGCACTTAATTCATGATGACTTCCATCTTTTCCTGTCCCAGTATGATGAGGAATTACAAGGCATAAATCTGGGCTTTGTCCATTGATACTGAGGATGGACTTAAATCCTACTGATGTCAGGGCAGTTGCTGTAAAATACTCTCTTCACTATATTTTCAATTTTTCCAATGCACATCTCAAAACATTTTAACTATATAAATATTGTCACACTGATGTTTTTATGCCACTGTATAAATCAGTGGTGCTTCTACATCATCTGTTTTCTTCCACCCTCAAAAACCTCAAATAGTAAAATGAGGAAAGTGAGCATGAAGTACCCTGTATGTCTGTTTTCTTTCCTTATCCTTGAGTTATAGGTCCAGAAAGAACAGGGTCATGATTCCACCAAAAACTTCTGGTAGGTGACCCAATTTTACCTGGTGCTGTGGCCAAAAGCAACGTGGGATGTCTGAAGGCTTTGGGGCTGCCAGTGCTAGAGAGTTTTCTGCCCTCCTTTTGAGTAGGCCCCTACTGGACCAAGGAGGAGGATGAAACTATCATGTCCTACATCCCACCATCCAGTTTCACATTACTCAAATGCCAGTGATGCTTCTCAAAAAATCTTTGTCAGAGCCATGGCCTCTATGCCCTCCTCTGGAGCATTCATAACCTTTGGGTTACACATTTTCTGCTGCACCCCAACCAAAGAAATGGTTCATTGCTCAGCATCTTTTGCACAAGCAAGGCCTGCCAGATCCCCTGGCACTGCAGCCAGACATGGAGGTGACAAGAACACTGGATCTTCAGGTGGTGGATGAGCTGGACCCATGGCCCCCAAGAGGCATGCAGAGATATTCCATGGTTCTATGCTTATCTCCATGCTGGGTCCTATCTCCCTCAGGAGAAAAGAAAATGGGTTCTGCACTCATTAGTTAGCTTAAATTTCTCTTCCCTGAAGAAGAGAATATGGCAACAAGAATGGCTGCCTTCTTGTAGGGTCCAAATCCCTTAGGTAGAGCAGCTTTTGGACACAAAAATAACACATATGCTTTATTATAGAAAATCACACCCCACCCACTTCAGAAGAAGGAACCACATATTTTTCCTTTCCTTCAAAAGCCCACAGCAGCCCAGGCCTTGGAGGGAGAGGATGTGGGCACACCAATCACCCATCATCAGGCAGCAGTTACTGCTCCTGCCCCCAGACATGCTGGTCACACGTACGTGAGGGCTCAGAGAGCGGCCCATGGCAAAGTGTGCAATTTAAAACCCATCCAGTTACATTCTTGGAAACATTCTCCCCCAAGTCAAACCAAGAAAAATATCTGTTCCAAACACCAATTAAAGGCATAAGGAATTGCTTCACTCTTCTATGGCTCCAGGGTTCCAGTGTGGCCAAACAAATAGGGAGGCATGGGAAGGGCAGCATGCAAAACTGCAGCCCTTATTGTCACCTTAGAGGAGGTCTGGGGGTCCTTGGGTTCAAGGAGGAGGTCACAGCATCATACCACCTATAAAGATGGCAAGCTGATCTCACATGGGACTCAATCTTGTTCTTGGTGAAATCAGTGTCAGGGCTTCTCCTGACTCTCACTGAATGAAGGCTTGTGCAGTGACGCCCGAGTACAACAGGACACCAGTGTGTCCCCAGTGTCCAGCTGTCCTCACAGCAGCACACCTGGGCACTGGTGACACGTTGAGTCCACCACAGACATAATTATACACTCACACATTCACAGGTGTTAGGTCTGCAAAAAATCTGGTTTTAAACATGATGATGGAAATGAGCTGTGTATCTTTAAGAAGGTGGAGGCTTCTCTTAGAGAAACAATGCTTTTTTTTCATCTTTTCAAAGTGTGAACAAAAGAGTGGTAGGTTGAATTAATGTTCTTTTTTGCAGGGGTCATTATTTGCAATTTCACATACAGAGATCTTAAGACAAAATCAGATTCAACCTGTTCTTTAATCGGCCTTTCTTAGAATCTCTCTTTTCTTTGTAGACATGTCCACTAGTCCTTAACCTGATTTATGTGATTGGTCAATTGTGAGTTAATGAAGGGGATAAAATGTTTTCTGGAATGCTAGGGTAATCGACAAATAGCAATGACCAGTAACTGGACCACAGCCAAGACAGGAACTTAATCCCCTGAAGTCCAAGGGTATTGTGAAGTTGCACTGAAGTGGGAACTGAAAGAAACCAGTTACATCATTCTATTTGCTTCCTTAGACTGGGACAATGCACTCACTCCAGAAAGCATATTTGAAGACTAATTATACAGGGAGAAAACATGCTAGGAAGGAATTTCTCTACTTCTAGGCATATGTGGTTTCAAGCTCAGTTTAAAGGGTTTAATCCTCTTCGTTCCTGACAACATTTTGCTGTTTGATGCACTCGGTGCAGGTTGTTTCTCTCAGAGGTCACAAACTCTCATCCCATACCTCTGCCTTCCCTAATGATGCGGAGCAGCTCCCTCACCCTCTGTCAAACATCTCGCCTGAATTCTCAGTGGCAGCACAACAGCTGAATGGTTCAGCTGCAAGAATTGAAAAGGTGGGTTTAAAATGCATGTGCATCCTTTGAGTGTAAAATTTAAATTGCAACTCAGAGACACTCTTGCTTGCTCTGCCGTGGATTTCATGTAAAGGTCAGAATTCATCACTGCTGGAGCCCCACTGAGATGAGCAGGGATGAGCTCCAGTAAAGCCAAGGTTTCTCAGCCTGGCTGTTTCTGGTTTTCAACACACACCTCAGGACACGTGAGGGAGAAGGGGGACAGAGAATATTTTGTTGGTCAATGTGAGGTCATTAAATTGAAAAGTTGACGCAATGCACAGGAAGGCCTGACCAAAGCTCAGAAGCTCAGCAACTCAGCAGGGACTGAAGCACAGCCCCTGCAAGACAGCCAAGATGTGAGTTACCACACCTTTGGGGGTGGACTATGGGTGACCCATTAGTGACACTAAAATATCCCCTCTGCCTGTGGTGGCTGTCACCAGCCCTGAGGAGCTCGCCAAGAGCAGAGGAAAGACACCCACTTTGCCCTCAGCCTCTGGTTTTAAGAAGTTAGAGCAGGTTCCCAGTGAGTTACACTTTGTATGTCCATACAAAGAGGTTTGTTGATTCAGTCCTTGTACTTAGAGTGTGCAACACATCTCCAGAGGGGATTTTGGGGATACTGCAGGATGACCCCTTCAATATCCAGTTAACAACCAGATGTTCAGTAATGTTTTCTCAAATACACATCATCTCAGATCTTAGGTCTTGCTAGAATGAAAAAAATTCCCTACAAACAAACTGAAGTGACAGAAACTCTTCATGGACTTCCAAGCTAACACCCTTCCATGTGTTTCTGTGCTGCTTAGTATCATTTTTCTTTCAATGAGTGGTTAATTTTTATACCATTTTAAGGATATTTTTTCCAACAAGAGGCCCTGGAGAGCCCATGTTGCACATGCAGGTGGATTGTGAGTTCTCTGGGGGAAGGACTGAGGTTTATTTGCCTCATTTGCACCTCACACAGTGGGTCCTGATTTCACTGCTACGACTAATTCATGTAATTGATGGGCAAATAATTGAACAGCTTAAAATGCCTGGGGAGGCCCAGGAGAAGGTTCATGTGGAGCCATTCCTTCCCTTATAGGAACAGTTGGGGTCTGTAATGATGTGAGTGTTGAAGGGAGCAGGAGATGATGTTTGTGGTAATGAGATTTCCAGAGTCAGAGGCCAATGGGGAATTATAAAGGAGAATGAAGTGAGACATGAGGAGTGAGAAGAGATTAATTAGTGGTATGAAACATCCTCTTGGGACACTTTAATAGGCCAGAATCCTCTCTATGTAAGAGCTGTGTTAATAACCCCTGGCAAAGCACCCGACAGGCCAGCACCAAGCTCTGCATGCAAATGCAGAAGCTCTTGGCCAGTCCTGGTGACTCTTGGTCAGTCTCTTCCCCCTGTCTGGCTCTGACCTGAACTTGTGGACAACTCACCACCCCAAGCTGAGTGGCCTTGAATGAGTCAGGTTCCTCTTCCATATCCCCCTTGCTCCTCAGCACCAGTTCCTTTATGCCTTGCTCTGTGTATTGCTTCAACAATTTTACCTCTTCATTAGTATTTCAGCAAGCTAATTGCTGTTCTCCCACGAGCTGGCTGGACAACTGTATGGGCCAGGCAGCTGCATCTCTCTTGTGTTCAGGGATTTGTTGATTAAAACAGTTACCTCATGCAGTGTGACCCTAGGAGCCCCAGCTTCCCTTGCTGCTGATGAGAAGCACATGTTGGTGGGTCTGCAGCACTTCACAGCAGAGCTCATCCACAAGACAAGGGGATGGACAAGCAGCAGGAGGGTGCTGGCAGTGCAAATTCCTTCTTTGCCGTGGGTTCAGGACAGATCCATGGAGACTGATGTCAATCAGCATCATAGAAAACTCTGCCAGTAGCCCAGAGTACCATTTAAGTCAAAATTAATCAGTAGATGTCTTCAGAAGACAAGGTCCTTCTAGAGAAAGACTGGAAAGAATGGTGTTGCCTGGGTGAGGTCTGGGAGGTTAAGAGGTGGTATTTAGCTCTAATTTCTAAAATAGACTTACAAGAATTATTGTAGGAATGTCTTGGGGAGAAATAGAAATAAAAACTCTTCTCATCAGGTTTGTATGTGGTGTGCTGAGAATATTTACTTACTTTTTGTATAATTCAGGAGAGTTCTGTTTGCTAGGTGCATCACAGGTTTCAGAAGATGCTTTTGTTACTCATCAGCTTTCCAATGCCCTGAACAAAGCTGGAACACATTAGGTTACAGCCCAAGGTGCTCAGCCTCATCTCCACACACTTCTAATCACAGAAAAGGCTTGGAAGAGACACCCAGAAATGTTTTAATTATTCCTTTGTTGTCAGTCTTTAAATGCCTTATTAAAGTATAGGCTATTAAGGTCTAATCTGAACTGAGTTTAAATCAGGAATACAACTGGCCTCAAGCTGCACCTGGGGAGATTTAGGTTAGATAATAGTAAAAATTTACTCATGGGAAGGATTGTCAAGCACTGGAACAGGCTGCCCAGGAAAGTGGTAAAGTCACCATCCTTGTAAGTGCTCAAAGACCACATGGATGTGGCACTTGGGGACATGGTTTAGTGCTGGCCTTGGCAGCATTAACTTAATGGTTGGACTTGATGATCTTAGAGGTCTTCCCCAGTCTTAATGACTCTATGATTCTATTAATTTCTCTTAAAGGCAATAAGCAAAAAGCTGTGTCTACAAAAGCTCAGATCAAGGCCTGATTCACCTATTTCAGGTCTCTTAAAACTCCTGTGGGTGATTTTCCCATCTATTTTCTCTCCTGTGATTTGGATCTCGAGTATCTGGAGTACACATTACTTGGGCTGTAGGGTCTGCAGCTGAACAAAGCACTCCACATGTCTCAGATATGCCTCTCCCAATTAACACCATAAACTGGAGCTGCCAAGTGGTGACTTAATAACAAATCTATTAATAGTAACTGCTATCAGGGAAATGGGAAGAACAGCAGACAGACAGAAGAAGGAAAACAGTATTAAATGAGACATTTCTCTGAAAATAGACTCCAGTTTACCCACGAAATACAGTCAGATAGCCTACAGGGTTATGGCTATGGTTGTGTGGGTGGTAAGTCTCCCTTCAGTTTTTACACAGGAAACTGTGCTTCAGATTAACTTTTCAGAAGTGATAACAAAAGTGATTCATTCCTATATGCACAAAACCCCACACCAGCATGTTTATGCATTGCCATGGGCAAAGTACCTTCCAAACACTCAAGATTATTCTCTTCTCTAGGCATTGTGCATATCAAAGGCTGATTTTGTTGCTAACTGGGCTATAGCCGATTATTAAATTTGAAACAAAATCTCAGGTAACCTAAATATTTAGAAACAGCAATCCAGGGGGATTAAACCAACACACAGCCAAAGTCTGACAGGATTTATAAATCCCTGTGTTGTTATTTAACATGCAGAGATAGGGAAGCCAGACTCTGTAGGGCTGTGTTGATTAGAACTAAAGACTAAATGCACATATGAATGGTACTAGGTTCAGGAGAAGGCTTTAAGGATCAGTGTTAGACCTTGCTCCTAAATCCTAATTAGGCAACTCCTGAACAAGGTAGTTCACAAACCCCAGCACACTGAGCCTCTGAGCTCAGCCTAGTGCCTCTATTAACATTTTTTTTAAATGCTGAAGGGGATGAATTTCATGTGGGATTAACAGCTGGAGGTTTTTTTGTTAAATCTAAACACTAAATCAGGTCAGTTATTCCTCTCCCTTCCCTTAAAGAATACTAGAATTGAGGTGTCTTGCACAAAACTCTCCTGCCCCAAATAGTAACCTACACATCTCTGACATGAGACCCCCCTCCAATGTCCACGCCCATCTTATAGCTGGATCATTATATCTTCTGGTGTAATTAAGGGTTTTCCTGCAGAGGGGAAGGGGGTTTGGTGTGGTGAGGAAAGCAGGGAGAGGGGAAGGTCTCTCTGCAATAGCCCATGGAACATGCCCTTCATTTCTCACATGCTCCTCCCATCTGTGGCCTGAAGAAAACCCAAGCCCCAGCTCAGAGGGGGGAGACAGTGAAATACACAATGAACCCTGTTTTGGATGGAAAAGCTTCAGCTCCAGCTCCAGCAACACGCTGGCGTCAGGGGACTGACCAAGTTATAATTGCATCTCTTTGTGTTATGGGTCCCTTGGCCTCCCTAAGCTGCAGCAAGCTACATTTGATTTCTTTGGCATCATGCAGAGTGTGTTCTGCCAGCACTTTGCCCTGGGTGCCTTGTGTAAGCCAAACTGGCCACTTCTGTGACCTCTTGTTCCTTCTATATGTGGAAGACATTTCAGTGAATTTATAACTCCTCAAATAAGGTCTCTTTTATTCTAATCTGAATGCCCTGTTAACTCAATTTTGGATCCTCTCCCAGTCTCCAGAATACCTGGTGCTTTATATTTTGGATATACCAGACTGCCTGCTGCTCCAGGTTATGACAGACAGTGTCTGGTTCATATACTTCCACCTTTAGATGTTAGATTGTTTATTCCAGTTCCTCAACAATACTTAAAAAGAAAAAAAAAAAGGAGTGGGGGGAAGATCATGAAGTCACTGAAAAGTTGCCCATCAGCTCACCTGTGTTGCCTGACCACCTAGCAAAAAAAAAATCCCTCTTGCTGGTCAGTTCAACTTATCCAGCCCATGAAAGTGGACAGATTTTGAATAAAGAAATCTCAGTGTGAGTTTCTTCCACACAGGTCTAAAGCCAATGTCTCAGGCATGGATCCAGAGATGAGGATCTCCCAAACAGTGCAGGAAACCAGCATGAGGGAAGCCACATTTCCTGGAAACTGCTTTGTCAGAATCCAACCTCAGAGGAACATTTGGGGAAGGAAAACTCTCCAGACCAAACATTTTAAAAATACACTTTTCAATTCTGTTTCTTTTTTTTTTTCCTTAAATGAAGAATTTCTTTTTAGTCTAAAGTACCTTTGAAATTGCAGTACATGTACACTTTCCAAGAGTTTTTCCTAATCTTTAGATATCAGAATTGAAATAAACTGGTTCCACATGCTCCAGATTAAAAATTTCTGTGGAACCAACCTGAAATTGGAGGGGAAAAGTTTGGCATAAAGAATTTTACTTGTTCTTCTTATTTATTATAGGACAGGAAAAGCAAAATCTCTGAAACTTCTCACAGGATGGGGAACAAATTTCCTACTGACTTGTGATGCCAAGGTCTCCAGGCAGAGGTTCTCTCACAGCAAACCAGCCCTTGTGAAGGTTTCTTTCCATCAACAGATGGAGAGAAAACACTCCCCTCTCAACTGGAATATGGTCATGGATGGTAAAATGAAAATTGTTGGGTAGATTAAGCCAAATGATCAACCCATTCCCTCTTTTTCAACTCAGCTTCCTCCCATTCCTCCAAATTAATTTGGGTTTTTTTGTACATCTCCTGCTTAGAATCAAGCATGAAAACTGTAGCTCTTGTGGAGGTCAGAGAGGAGGGTGCAGTTTTAGTAAATTATAGCAACTGACCTCAAACTTTCTCTACTTTTTATGCTCTTATGGTTCCTTTAGATTTCTCCCACTGTCACTGGCTTTGGTCATTTATTCATAGCACTTCACCCTAAAAAGGCCTCTCAGTTCCTGAAGTAGCCTCTTGTGTCTCCCTCATCTGCAGATTTTCCAGTTGAAGCATCCCAGACCATGCCAAAGTTGATGTTTTAGAAAAGCCTCCCAGAGAGAAGATTCAAGTGTTTCCCCCGCTCTCCCCCTGTTCCTCTTCACACCTTTTTTTTTTGGTTTGGACTCTGGGCTGTATCATCTTTGCAGCCCAGTAAATTATCCAGAATTCAGCATGTGGGTTCCTGGGTTTCTGTGCCATGCTTTACTGCAGCAGTCAGGAGAAAACAGTGATTTCAGCAGGGAAAAAAAGCAAGATTAGCAGCCCCGAGTGCCTTGCTGGTCCTTGCTCTTGTGATGTTGGGAGGTGCTCAGCAAGGGCTTCTGGACACTGAAGCCTTAACTTTCATTTTGGCCATGACTGCTGAGTTTCCAAAGGGTTGTGAGGTCTTGGAAGTGTGGACAAGGCTGTCTGCCACCCTCATGAGCTGCTAGAAAGCTGATGTCAGTCTCTTTTCAGGTGTTACCACAGAAGCATATGGCTACTTGAGTATTTTCTTTCCCTCCTGAACTTTCTTTTGCTCAGATAATGACAATACAGCTTTTTCTTCTTATTCCTTGTCCCAGGTTTTCAGTCAGAGGGAAAATGACCTGTAGGGGCAAAATAGAGCCTCTACATCTGATGGGACAACAAACAAGGGAAATTTCTCCAGGTACCAGATGTGAGTGGATCACTCCAGGCTGTGCTCCAGAAGTCCTACCATATTTGTAGAGGAGGAGTAATGCTGTGTACATGCAGTACCATCCAGTGCTCTGGGAGCAGGTGCTGCTCATGGAAGTGCCATGATTGACACTCATAATCCTGGGCAGTGGAGAAGCTGAGGTTTGTTTAAAGGAGCTGGGGCTGTTCAGCCTGGAGAAGAGGAGGCTCAGAGGTGACCTTATTGCTCTCTACAACTTCCTGAAGGGAGGCTGTAGCCACGTGGGGTCGGTCTCTTCCACCGGGCAGCACTGACAGAACCAGAGGACACGGTCTCTAGCTATGTCAGGGAAGGTTGGATATTAGGAAGAAATTTTTCACCAAAAGAATAATAAAGTACTGGAATGCTCTTCCCAGGGAGGTGGTACAATCACCACCTCTGGATGTGTTTAAAAAAAGACTGGACATGGCACTTGGTGCTATAGTCTAGTTGAGGTGTGAGGGCATAGGTTGGACTCAATGATCTTAGAGGTCTCTTCCAAACTTGTTATTCTGTGATTCTGTGATTCTGTGATTCTGTGATTCTGTGATTCTGTGATTCTGTGATTCTGTGATTCTGTGATTCTGTGATTCTGTGATTCTGTGATTCTGTGATTCTGTGATTCTGTGATTCTGTGATTCTGTTCCCACAGAAGTCCTGTGACCAGTATTGGTCAATAAGGAAACCCAGTGACTTGACCAGTCCTGGTCATTGGTCATTCTTCATTGCTGTAATTTTGGCTGGTCACAGGACCAGCAAGGTCCCATGAGCAGCAGGAAAATATTTAAAAATGTATCCCTAAAATCCAACTTGCCTTTTCAGCTCTATATCTTTTCCTTTGCAGAGAGAGGGCTTCTCTGGGCACAATTGCAAAGATGATCTCAAAGGGGAGGGAGGTGTAAAAGCTAAAAGGAGGTCAGGAACAGAAAGAGATTGCAATTTGGGACTGGTCTGGACCAGAAATACAGGACAGCTTGGAATGGTAACCTTACCCTAATCTTCCAGGTAAGGAAAATATCCAGGTTTTACAAGTAATCCCTATTTAGAAATAGAAAAAATAGAGATTTGCAATCAATCTATCCCTACATGTCACTGATGTTCTGAAGCTTAAAATAATAGCCTGTAATCCCAAATGAGGAAGCAATTAGTAATTATGAGTGCAATATAGAAAACACGTGCAAAAGAAATCCCAGCTCCTCTTTCCTTTCCTCAGAAATCATTCCCTAAATTTTGTATAGGTGGTTTCTATTCATCAGCCCTCAATAAAGATTTTGAGCAGTAACTCTCAGGATGCCTGTGGATTGCTCTGTTAGATTTGTCTGCATAATTTCCCAGCAAGAGATGACCATGCTGCCCTTTGCCATGCCAGAGTGGCTGCTCCAGCTCCCAGCAGTTCCTGCACAGGATTTCAGTGGTAAAATGCACTGTTCTACAGCATGAGGTGTGCTAAAGGCTGAATGAAATTATTCTCAGAAATGGGTGGTTAAAGAGATTAAAATATTTTAAGAAATCCCCAGTGGCTGCCCCATGTGTTTGTAAATAGGAAATTTGGTTATTTGGTGGGCTCTGGGTTTCTATGGGAACCTGATGAACTTGGAGAGACACAACAAAGTGAGGCCCTTCCACTCAGAGCCACGATGTTTTTGGTCCCAAGCACTGCACGGTGCAGTAAATACAATATTTCAATGCCAGCAGAGCAGTGATATCATACAAAGACATGACAGATCACACTTTTCTCATGTTAGGAGAGAGAGCTGGAACATGTGAGTATGTGTACAGGAGTCTGTTTGTAATGAAACTGCCATTATGGGGCCCTTGTGTGCTTGCAGTCTCATTTCATCGAGTTAAGAGTGCTCACTTTTCTTAATGCTTGCTTAATGTGTTTACTTAAATATATTTAATATCCCATTGAGTCCATTTCCATTTTCTGATGAAGCTTTTTTAGAGCATCATAGTGGCAAAGCTAAATAAGATACCTATAAAAAAAATCAGAAATTTTTACATATTGAAAGCACTAAATGTGAGAGGGCAATATTCAGTTTTTTAATGAAAATAATTAAATAGGAAAAACCTTTGGGACACACTAAAATAGTGCAACCAGACAGGAAGGTAAGAAAATTGTTCTGTGTACCCAAAGGGAAACAGTGAAGAGAGCCAGTTTCTTTTTTTATGATGTTGCTCATTGTGGAAATAAATGATGCCCAGTTTGGGAAAAAAAATTAATAATAGTACAAGATATTGCCCTCTGTGCTCCCAGTTT
Organism: Geospiza fortis; assembly: GCF_000277835.1. NCBI lineage: Eukaryota > Metazoa > Chordata > Aves > Passeriformes > Thraupidae > Geospiza > Geospiza fortis. Next base: position 1,062,077 of record NW_005054479.1, on the reverse strand, counting down.
GCCATCTGACCTCATCAGTATTGTATTCCTGGATGCAAAACAGCTCAGTTTCAAGGAAAATACAGGAGATCTCTGAAGAAACCCTATGACCTGGTAGCTAGGACACTCTCTTTATCTGAAGGCAAGGAAAGTGTCAGAACCCAGGACATTCCTCTGGCTGCCCTGGATGACTCGAGATCCTGGCAAGGGGCTCAGAGACCTTGGCATGGAGTCAAAAACACCTCTGCCTTCGATTTTAGCCCATGGAAAAAATTACCATCTTTGTGTGAAGATTTGCAAGCCACAAAAGTTTGAGTAGAATGATAGTTAATTTATCACAGAGTGAAAAAGTAGAATTTTGGGGATTTAGAATGGGGGTTCAAGAGGCAAGATGGAGGAATCTGGATGTCCTGTCCTTCTTCTTCTTTTTCTTCTTGTCCTCCATCTTCTGCTGCACTGGTGACAGTTTTGGATTGGTTTAGGAGAGAGACAGAGTGTCTAACATAGGTGATAGTTATTGGAAAATTATTGTAAATAAAGTACACGTAGTTCTTGGTATAAAAAACTAACACCACCCCATGGGCAGTCAGTGTGCTTCAACCCAACCTGCCAGACAGATCTCAGCAGGCCAGAGAAAGAATGTAATAGATTAGAGAAAATAAACAACCTTGAAAACCAGAGCTGAGGAATCTCGACTTCTTTGGTCATGAAGCTAAGAGAAAAAAGACTTTTTAATACCCCGGGAGCCATTTCAATCACAAAAACCCAAGAGGAAGGTACAGTGCCTCTTGGCCTCAGAGATCACCTAAAATCTCCCATTTCTCCCTAGATGAAGTCAGTAGCATGCAAGCAGCAGACCCTGCAAGGGCAGTGCTGTCCTGGCCACGTTCTGGGACCTCCTCTGGGAAGCTTTGGTTTGGTGTGGAGCTTTGGTGGCACTGGAGCTCCAGCTGGGACATCGCCACCTGGTTTCACCACAACAGGTCCTGCTCATCCTGTCTGGGGACTGCAGGGAATAATGTCCAGAGATTCCTGGCAAATTTCCTGCATCCACTCTCATTTTCTAGGTCAGTATAAAGGAAAATCCACGCTCAGTGACCTGCAGGAAGAGAGGCAGAGGAAGAGGCTAAAAGCCCTAAGGCAGAAATACCAAGAAATTGAGAATCCACCCTTAAATTGCACAAATGTTGAGGCGATTTTGCATTCACTCCTCCTGTGTTTCCATACTGGGAGTCTGGTTATTTCTGCTGGAGGTATCTCTGTGTTGGAAAAACAGGCTGTGGTGGCAAGGGACACAATGATCTCTTCAGAGAGGTCCCAGCTGCCTTCCCCTGCTCAGTGTCACTCATGCTGCCAGGCCTGGGGAGCCAGTGCTCATGCATGCAAAATCACTCTTTTAAATTTTCTGTTTCAGTAACATGACCTGTTGCTGCACTACATCTTCATGAGGCAGAGCTGTCTGGAGAACATCTGTTGCAGTCCCAGCTGTTCGGGTACTTCCTCTGTTTCTGCCCTGCTTCAGATATGTGCAAATCACTGACAGTAACACATCCCCCAGTTCCTCCTACAAATCCTGTTTTTTCTGCTCTCACAGGGAGAGGGGGGAATAAAGAAACTTTGCATGGTTAAATATGGGTTAGATGCTTTATTCTCACCAAATCGCACCAGTGGGGTCATTGTGGACTGACTCATACCAGACAGACAGTAAAACCATCCCAGTGTTTATTCCCTTTGGAGCCTATATAATTAAAGCTGCCCACCTGCTGCTGAATTTTGCTGTCATTTTTTGATGCTGTGGGCAATGTGATACTCAGTTATTATCGTAAACTATGTTAAGCTCTACCCACTATGGGGTTTATGACAACAATCCTTGAGAAAACTGTAATCCTCTGTGCTCAAGTATATCTCCTTGTTATAATGCTTATGATTCTTGGCTTGAGATGATGGCAGATGATGGCCATGAAAGACTTCCAAATATGGGTGGTGGCAACTTGCTCTCTGCCCAGCATGCCTGCCTTAGGTATGTTGGATGAAGCCATTTCCAGCCCTTCTCTTCCAGCCTTGCAGCACAGCCTTCATTTGTGATCCAGGATGCATGACTGAGAGATTTGACAGCCCCAGGGGATAGTGCCCCTCATCTCCAACCACACAATTCTGCTGAGGGTCCAGGGGGATCCTCTGTGGCTGCCAGAGGTGGAGGTGCTGGGGTGTCACCTGAACAGTTCTCCTGCACCTTTGAAAGTCCCTTGCCTCCTTCCCCTGCCTGTCCACAGCATTTGTTTTCATCCCCACACAAGGGAAAACCTCAGGATGCCCAGCTGATGGTGCTCAGAAAGTCACGATTTGGAGCAATTCAGAGGACTTTGGATGGAAAATTTGCAAGGGCTGCAATGTGCAGAGCCCTTCACTCACACCTCGAGTGAGAGTCACAAGCACCTGATTATCACATAAAAAGTTGTCAAACCCTCTGGGTGTGTTTTAAAAGGAAACGCTGATTGAGTTTTCAAAGGAAGCTTGGACAGAAGAGCACTCCAGGCTGCTGGCCCCAGGCAGACTCACAGAATTCAGGTGCTTCCAGTTTTGATATTTTGCCTTGGAAAAATGGGAATTATTGGCTAGTCTTCCTTACATACTGCGCAGGCATTGCTAGAGGCAAAGACCAGAACATGTCTCCAATGCTACACATTTAATCTGCTAAATTTAAAAAAAAATCTGGCTTATGAGTTCCAAATACTGTGAAATATCCTTGGGACATTGACTGAAAGTATTAAAAATACTACCAGGGGACAGCTCAAATATTTGACAGTCTTGGAAACAACAAAATGGATTTCCTTATTGACCAACACTGGTGACACATATATTAACCAGAATAAAATAACTGTAACTTCCTCACTAAATACAGCAGTCATAGGTTTTGTCTCTGTAAACTCTATTAATGATTTCTGTAAAATTACAAAAGCATCAGGAACATATTTTTATATTAAATTATTTTTTAATGCCACACACACTGAAGATTTTGGAAATTCATATTTTTCACGACCATTTTTTAGAATTCTGAGTAGACAAACATTCAAAATTTAACACATAGTTAGAAAAAGATCCACACCTGGTATACTTGTCCCTGTACTGCTATCTTCAACCACAGTCTCAATAATGAAAAACTATCAAGATTAATAATCCAAACATGTTTCCTGGACAGCCTGGTCATCCATAATTGTTGGAAGCAACCACTTCTCTTTACTGCCAAAATATTGTCTATCATTTGTTGCCTGATACTCCTGGAGGGACTTAACAGTGTTGAGTAAATAATTTGAACCTGCTTGGTAAAATTTCCTTTTAGTGCTAGTTGAAATGTGAATTATTTATCATGATGTTGCCCCCCAACTTTCTTAAGGACAACACATGGTCTTAGAAGCTTCTGAATGCTCGACATGCATGAGTTGGAACCACACACAACTGAATTTCTCTAGCAGCTATAGGACAAAGGTTTGATGTTGACACATCTTGCACAGTTCCTCCAGGATGGTACAAATTTCCCCTCACATTACTCTTGTACATACTTGTCCAGAAAATAAAGGGGGAAAATTATATTCCAGAGTGCTGATGACAGCAGTTGTCAGAAAGCTGCCAGCATCTTAAAGGAAATGAGCTTGCCTCCCAAAAAGTCCAGCATAGGAATCCCAGTGACTTCCATGAAGCCAAGTTTAATCCAAACCACTCTGATTGCCTCATCCAGCACCTGGGGAAACAGTTTCACATTTTAGACAATGTTTTGGAAGAAAAAAGGACAAGTGAAGATCCTGAACAGAGTATCAAATTGGCTGTGCCTTCCACTGACTGAGAAACTGAGCTTGGAACTCAGACACAGCCTCCCCAGTGGGGCTTCCAGTATCCCCATTTTGCCACCAGCTCTAATTTGGGGGTACAATTGTTGTTAGTCTTGCTTTGCTACTCCTGATGCTCTGAAAGACAGTAAAACACAGAATCATAGAATTGCTAAGGTGGATAAGGAGTTCTGAGATCATTGAGTTCAACCATTAATCCAGCACTGCCAGGGCCACCACTAATCCATGTCCCCAAGTGCCACATCTACGTGTCTTTGACTTCCAAGGATGGTGAATCCATCACTGCCTTGGGCAGCCTGTTCCAAAGCCTGACCACCCTTTCTGTGAAAATTTTTTCATAATATTGAATCTAAACCTCTCCTTGTGCAACCAGAGGCCATTTCCTTTTGTCCTGTCTCTTGTTCCCTGGGAGAAGTGACCACAGATGTCCAGTGATTTCCCAGCATCAAAGCAAGCACTGCTGACATAACGAGGAAGGTGATGGCTTTGCACAGACATTAATTTGGTGCATGCATCCAAGTTCACATTTCTACTCTTCCTGCTCTATAAAGACCTTTTCATTTATCTGTATTTCAATTTCTCTTTTATACAGTGAGAGTGATTATTGTTATGATTCACAAGGATGTAGAAATTTTTAGTGGTCAAAAATGTGTAGTGTGAAGATAATCTGGAAATGGAGAGTTACCATTTACCTACACAATATATATCATATTTTATCATAAAATTATTTAATGAGTTGGTTATTTCTAAGTGCTATTTTGACATTGATTTGCCCATGTGATTTTCCAGCTTTTGGTTTTTGGGTCCATTCCAGCAAAGAGGGAAAATCAGATCAAATGCTGCAGGGACTGGCACTTTAAATGCTGACTGCAGAGTCATGTTTGCACAGAGGCCCCAGCAGCACCGTCAAGGAACCAAAAAACAAGTGCAAACAGAGCTGTGCTGACTTTATGGCCCCTTACAAATCTTTTCTGGCATATGGGAGTATTAGGTCTTAAGAACCAAAATGAGAGAAAAGTGTTTTATCACTTCTCTGTGATAGCGGGTTGAACCTGTCCTTACACGCAGCCTCTACAACAAATGCACTTTGGAAGGGAGTTCCAGATAAACATCAAAACCCTCCTCTTGTGATGTCAAGTGGGAGAGCTCTTTGCTCCCACTGAACCATGGCAGAGGCCAGCTCAGGTTCCCCAGCAGCCCAGGGCTTTGGCCAGCAAACAGCAGCTGGAGCCAAGTGATGAAAGCTGGGTCTTGGACCAGCAGGAGACACCACCCTGCCCTCCTCTACCCTCTCATCAACTGGTTTTGTTTCCTATTCCTACAGACAGGGAGTGTTCAGGAGACCACCAGCCTCCCAGGCTGCACAACACAGCAGCATAAGGAAAGTCTCCTCTATTTGCTGACATCTCTACCAGGTTTGGGCAAAGGTAACATAAATGGACACTTCACCAAGTTGCTGCATATTTCTGTATTTTTTCCAGCGTTGTATTTCATTGTCAAAGCCAGGTTCATCCTTTTGTTTCATGGGACCTGGGTAACAAACTCAACTTATCTTGTTGACTGTAGTTGAAGAAGAAACAACATCGAGGGTCTTCTTCTCCACCTAGTAACCAAACCACCTTTGGGAAGTGCCATAGTGTCTCTTCCCTGTTTGAGGAAGCTTATGATTACTCCTTTGCAAATTTCGCCAAGTCACTTAAGAAAAAAGATGAATCTAAACTTTAAAACATCCTTCCTTGTCTTTGCAAGCCAGGCAAGACAAGAACATACTTTAAATGAAAGATGTTCTGCAGTGATGGGCTCAAGAGAAATTGCCTGTTTCACAGTGGGCACTGAGTGCTCTAGCTTGCCCTGGGTCTGAGGAAGCTCCCACAGGTTCTCCAGCTGCCTCCTGGGATCCAACACATGTGGAGTGGCCAAAGCCTTGACTTGACTTGACCCTGGAAACATCTGGTGACATGACACCACTCCCTACCTTTTTTTAATTGCCCCTCCCTACCATTGATGACGCCTCTTTTCACATTCACCTCCTGTCTCAGACAGCATTAGGGAATATATTAGTGTATTTAATTTTCAATGTTAATAAAATTAATATTGGGTTGAACCTGTCCTTAAATGCAGGATAACATTAATATTGACAATACAAATCAAAATTTGCTTTAAACCCTTACCCAAGTCCTCATTAGTATTTCAGATCCGAGCTCCTATTGGTTCCAGGATCTGGACCTCCATCCTTATCTCTCTGATTAAATCATTAGCTTTAAAATCCTTCACAGTTTTCAACCCAATAATAAAGCACAGAAAAAAAGTGGCTGTAAGCTTCATGAATATTTATTTTTTCAGCAAAGAAGGAGCAAGTTTACCCAACAGCTTTTCTAACTGATTGTCTGCAGCAGAAGGAAGCTGTGGCCACGTTAAGGCAAGCAGTAGTAGTTTATTGTTTTAGTAGACACTTCTTTTTCCTTCCTTTTGAATAAATACACCGTGGGGTCTGGGAGGACGTGTGCCAAGAGCATTACTGGGCGCAGCAACAGCGAACAAAGCGCAATCCTAATCATAACAGAGCGAGCAAGTATTGTTACAAATGTTCTCTTTAGTATGGAAATGAGCCAGGGGTAATAAAAACACCATAAAAACGTCAAAATGACTGATCACCATGAAGCGCTCGCCTTTTTATAACCAAAACTTGCAATGAACTTAGGAAAAATCCTGCCTTAAGAGAGATGCCATTTTTACTTAATGTTATTGCTCGACTTCTTCTCACTTCGCTGCACAGTTAAAGGATTGCAGATGAGAACAACTTCAGAAGGGCATCAGTGAAGTCCTGATTGATATTAAATGGCATTCAAGCACGATGGTGGACTCTGGATGGGAGCAAACTGTTAACCAGGGCATTAACATTAACACTGCTACTGGCTCTTTATGAGAATATGGGGCATATTTAGGTGCTAATTGTTTGGACAGCATCAATAACACATAATGCTTTAATAAGATACAAATGAAGAGCTGTGTAACTCATGTAATTCCATCAGAAAATGCTCAGGAACAGCAGCTTGACTTTAATTACTCAGATCAAAGGAAAAAGGCATTTCGAAGTCTTTTCTAAAATGTTATTTATTACTCCTTTCACTAAAGCATAGATCAGCTCGGATAGAAATAGCAGTTTGGACTGGATTTGGTTAGTGAAAATGGGAAAAAAAAGAATATTCATTCCTTTGCTGATATCCATGCATATTGGGGGATATGTTAAGTCCTAATTACACCAGACTGACAGAAAGGAAAAGAAAAAAGAAGTAAAGAAAAAAAGCATAAGCTAAAATGAGGACAAATAAAGGTCATAGCTCCATATATTGCTCACAAAGACCTGAAGATGGTAAACACACGCAAAATGTAAAATGGGCATTCTCTTTTTTCCATACTCTACTCCATAAATAGACAAATTATATGTGCCACCTAACAGTCAATATAACACCGGTATTTTAAATGTGGTTTTATCAGCCATTATTTCCTATTTCCAACTACAGTAATCCACATTTTTGGTGCTGGGATTTGCTTGTGGCTTTTTCATGTTTGTAGCAAACTCTTAAAAGCTGAGAATCTTGGGCAAAGAAATGCTCTGCTGATAAGGTGAAGAGAAATTCTGTGCCTACAGCTCCCCTCTTAGCAGCATTTTCAGCCAGGTCCAGAATACAGGACTGACCTGGCAGGTGGATGCTTCCCAGGACATTTGGATTTCAGACCCTAACCCATCTCAGAACACTTGGATCACAGATTCACAGCATGGAGTGGGCTGGAAGGGACCTTTAAAGATCATCTGCTCCCCACCCCTGCAATGGGCAGGGACACCTTCAACTAGATCAGGTTGCTCAGAGACCTGACCAACCTGGCCTTGAATGCTTCCAGGGATGGGGCATCCACCACCTCTCTGGTGTTTCACCATTCTCATTGTAAAATAATTTTTTCCTTATGTCTAGTTTGAGATTTAAAGATTTAAAGGACAATAAGTAACTGGAAGATACTAATTGGTTGGTGGTCTCGAATTTTTCTCACCAGTTTGGTTCTGTGTCTTGGTGCTCTCTGCAGTTACAGGATCATCAGGGTTGGAAGAGAACCTCAAGATCATCCAGTCCCACTGTCAGACCAGCACCACCATAATCACCCATAAACCATCTCCCTAAGTGCCACATCCAGTCACCTCTTGAACATTTCCTGAAACAGTGACTCCACTACCTCCCTGGAAAACTTACTCCAATGTCTAACCACTCTTTCAGTGAAAAATGTTTTCCAACTATTGCATCTGAACTTCCACTGTTGCAGTTTAAGGCCATTTCCTCTCACCTTCTCAACCCTCACCTCATTACAGCTTCCTTCCAGGTAGTTGTGGAGAGCAATGAGGTCCCCCCAAGCCAGGCTCCTCTTCTCCAGACAAAACCACCCTGTTCCCTCAGTTGGTCATCAAAGGATATGGAGGATGACAGATTCTAACCCACCCCAACACATTGGCTGACAGCCCCAAGCCATGCCAGCACTTTTGAAAGACAGACCCTACAATGGAGGGGTGTGAGTGCCCCTGCTTGCACAAAGGGCAGTAAATGTGGGTGCAGAGCCCCACTTTGTGTAAGCAATGTCATCACTGCAGCACTGAGCTGGGAAGGGCTGGGATCATCCTGCCTGGAGGCAGCTGGAGCTGGGTGAGCAGCCTGGCAGAGCAGCTCTGTGCCCATGGTGCTGTGAGGGTCACTCATGGTACTCACTGCCAGCAGCACAGCCAGCTGCAGGGACAAGCTCTGGCATCTCCTTTTCTCTGCAGCTCAGCTGCATTTCCTTAGGGCCAGGAGGCACCCCTAGATGACCTCATTTGGGCCCCATGAATCCCTTTATCCCATAACATTCCCAAAATCTTTCATTCAGCCACATGCTGTCCACAAAGCACCCAGCCTTGAAGATTTTGAGAGATGCAGTGTCTACATCTTCTTTGGATAGCTCCTTCCAAAGTGTGCATTTCCCATTTATGTGGTTCTGACTTCATGCTGAGGCCATTAATTTCTGTCCCATCTTTCTCTGCCAATGGGCCAGCCAGGGAAAAGATGTAAAAACCTGGGAATGGCTCCACGTGTCTGAGTGATTTCCCACTGGACATTGCAGGGATTTTTTTTCCCCACTGGCATCTCTGAGAGCTGGAACAAGCTCTATATGGGTAATAATTCCATGATTGTAAGGATCTTTTCCAATGATTCCATGTTAATCATCAGCTTTGAGCAATTTGGAGTCCTGGGCATGCTCAAAGTTCCTCATGTAGGCAGAGGTGCTGCCCAGGTAGGAAAGCCATGGTAAATTCCCCATTAATATGTGACCACATCCCAGGGTTTGCTCACCTCTGCATCTTCCCCAGGTCTTTATTCCAATATTTCAAACCTTTCAAGAGTTTCAGACAGCCACAGAAATTGAGTCAACAGAGAAATATTTCCTCTTTCCTACCCCAAATGTGCAATTTCTGCACAGGGATTTTTGGGTCAGAGGCCCAGGTCAGGTCAAGATGAAGTTTGGGTGAGGGCCAGCTTTTCTGAACTTAAGATGTCACAGCTTGGATATTTACTGCCTCTGGAGTGAGTTGTGAGACATTCACAGGTTTGCCTCAAAAGAGGTGGAGGTGCTGAGCTTGACCTTGAAATCCCTGGTCCACTCCAGGTACTCCAAAATTGCATCTTGCTAATTAAAATTTGGCTCCTAGTGCAGTTATAGCATTTGGCTCTAGAGGTGAACAGATTAAAAACTGCCCTTTTTCACTAAAAATCAGAAACCTTTCCCAAATCATTAAAAAAATAATGCCTCTGCTTGATTCACAGAACCCACACAAAATATCAGACCAAGCTGTGGCACACAGGTAACTTTACAATTCTCTTTGTCCTGCCAGCACACACTCCTGATGTGTGCTAACACACACACAGCCACACAGAGCCACACTTCCCTTCAAAACACAGAACTCTAAAACATATTAACACAACTCCAGGCTTTTATTCCTTTTTTTTCTGCAACTTTTATTACAAAGCCACAGACACACTGTGCCATTCTGTCTCCTTTGATGTGTTCAGTTATTGTATTTGTCACCAAATGAAAACCACAGAACACTTTTTATCTTCAATGTCTGATAAGTTTTCAGTTTGAAAGGGGCTGACCACAGAAAGATTGTCCATACAAAGTTAAAAAACGCACAAACTGGTAGGTAAAGCCATGTTTGATCTGTAATGCAAATAAAATTAACAAAGATAGTGAGTTTTAAGCCTAAAATTCCTTTGATCTTCGAAGCTCCATGGTTTTAAAAGTACAGCTGCCTTATGTATCACAGCTTGGCATGTACACCTCTATGCCTATATGCATACAAATACATAAAATGAAAAATCTTCTGTGTTCAACATAGGGTCAGTTACCACAAACAAGACAATGGTTTTCTTTGAACACCCTCTATTTAGGAATGAAGATGCATCCAAATCTTTTCCCACTGAATAAAAAACATATTCATACACAAGTGTGACCTTGTTGAATTTATTTAAACTATGGAAGACTTTGCAATCTATGCAAGGCACAATCAAGCCCTAAAATTCAACAGCATGCAGTAGGGCTTGGGACAGAGTGACTCAGAAAAGGTCTTAGAGGTACCTTGTGAAGGAAGAATAATTCCTCAAAAATGTGAAATCCACCCAGGCACAGCAAGCCAGTGCAAGGCCCAGAAAAAAAAACACAGCCTCTCCTAAACAGGGCATGTGATGGTATTTCCCTTGGGGGAAATCTCACACCATTTCTGGTGGTCAAGATGGAGCAGACAGCCAAGGCAGGACAAAATCCCCATGCTTTCTGCAAATCAAGACCTTTATAGCATCTCTCATGGTGCACCCAAAACCAGAGCTGCATTCCCAGTGCCACAGCTGAGAACTGCAGCTGCCCTAGGCTGATGCATTGCCCACACATGGTAGTTTAATGCAACATTTGCCTTTGGAGAGCTCTGTCAGCAGCACTAGAGATTTATCTCTGAAGGACAGGAAGAAGCCACTCCTTCCACTTGAGTCATCTGACAAAATGGAAGTTTTTGCCTGTGTGATGCAGCACTACGGAGCTGGGTCACAAAGGGCAGGTGGAGAGTGCTACACACAGCCTGGAATTCTGTGCTGCATGGGAAATGCAGGAGTGCTTCTCTTAACCCACCAACCCCTCTCTGAGGCTCAGAGCTGCCACTTGAACTGGTGCCATTAGAAAATCTCTCAGGGTTTGCTTAGGGCTGAACCCCACAAACCCAGTGCTCACCTCTGAGGCTGGTGTTGGTGCTGCTCACAGAGCATGGGTCAGAAGTGTCTCCTGGCTACAACACTTGTTTCCCAGAGAGCAGAGAAGGGCCATGGGCTTACAGGGGAATCCTGCCCTTTGCCATGCCCCCAGTGCTGCTGGAAAGTGCAGGAGTTTGGGACACACCACGGTGCAGTAAGTAGCTTCCCACAGGCACAAGATATGAGATGTAGACTTTAGTATCTCTCATGGAAACATACACTTATTGTCTCCTTGAAATAAAGGCAATGCCCTTAGTGTATAGAGGCTTTTTAATTTATTTTTTAAAATGAAATTACTCACTATCCTTCAGCCATTAAGAACTCCTGCATAAATCATGCCTTATATCCATGCCTTCTATCAGTGCTCGCACTTAAGCTCTTCTCAGCTCTCCCTGAAGCTGAGAGGATGCATATAAAGATATTCTTAACCTGAATT
>NW_005054479.1:994548-1050484 GCF_000277835.1 Geospiza fortis | reverse complement strand
ACTAGTTATCAATGGGCTGCTTTATTACAACCTCTACAGGAGGACCATCATGAGGGATGGTCTTCCTCTAGGGGTTATTACATGGATAACCTCCTCCTAAGGCAAGAAAGGGACTTTTTGGAGCAGAATGTATTGGTGAAGAAAGCAGGAGCTGATTCAGTGTTTCACTGAGTCAGGGCCCCATCTCACAGCACCACGGCTGAGCAAACAGGGAACTGTTTGGTTTGCTGGTGATTCAAACAAACCACCAGGAAAAAATCACTGCAGGTCAACACAGAGCAAATACCTCCATAAATGTTCAGAGAAAAGCAAAGCCTAAAGCACAGCTTTGTTTCAGATTAAATAAAGTGTTTCACTTTTAAATGGAGCAGCTGGTTTGGTGAGCATCTCTTTCATGGAACAGGCTTGAGAAGGAAGTAATTCCAAACTTAAAAATTAGCATGTTTCAAATTTTCTTCTTCTTTATTTTTTTTTAAACCATCAAACTCTAAATGAAAAGAAGATAAACAGTTTTATCATTGCTGAACCTGCCTTCTCCAAAGAAAATGTTGGCCCCTGAAGAGCTGGGTGCCTCTCTGTGGTGTGCAGCAGAAGGAAGGTTCAAGCCCCCTGAAGGGGAGCAGCTCCTGTATTGTCTCCTCCCTGAGCCCAGCTCACCCTCCACTGGCTCCTAAAGCAGCTGCAGCTACAAATTAAGTGTTTCACCTACATTTCATGATTTCCCCTTCCAAGCACCCTGAGGCCAAAGTTCCTTTTACAGCCTCACAAATTGTTATGCTTTGATTTACAAAATTTTCTTTAAAAAAACCCAAACCAACAAACCACTGCAGGTCTGGGCTTAAAAAACTAATGAGTCATCCTCCCCACACCCCCCAGAAATGCACAGTGAAACAGCTTTCCCTGTGAGAGAAGAACTCTGCTGCTGAAGATGGCTGAGGTCCATGAGAAGTGATCTGGGCACTGCAGACCCCCACAGTCAGAACACAGACAGTGGGAAAGGTCAGTTTCTGATGGACAGGATGGCACCAGCAGCACCTGAGGTGACAGGAGATGACACCTGGCTAGTGTGAAAAGGCATAGAGAGGCCACAGGTGGCCTCCAGGTTAGGAGTAGCACAGTTGGTCACAAGCTACATCAAGTGTGTTCTGGGCATGGCATCTACAGAACCTGAAAAAAAAATCTTTATTTTCTTTGATCAAAAATACATATAGAAATGCCTGTTTTGAGGAAAATATCATACATTTTTTCTTGTTTAACAAAATAAATTAAATATACATGACTTCTGTTTAAACTCTATATAGAATTACAAAGGTTTTATATTTTGCAATTGGATTCATTCCCAGTCCATATAGGTATTTAATATGGTCCTTATTTATTTTCTCTTCTTTCTGTTTTTACTGTTGTTTGAACTGCAATGTTTTATCACTTACGAAGTGATATCTGAGGGGAGGGGACAACCACACACAACCTAGGTGGATATTTCTCAAATGCAATTTTTTCCTACAAGATTATTTCACTCTCTTTGCTTCTTACTATTTTTTCTAATGCTCTCGTGTAATTTGCATTGATGCAGAAAATCCAGTAGCTCGTCACTCTAAGCCATCAGAGAAGGACAGTGTGTTTTGCTTTCTTCACCATCAGCAGTTCAATTATTATTATTAATTATTATTATTTCTTAAATATAAATATAAAGGTGTTCTGTACAATGTTCCTTTTTCCTTCTTTCCTTTTCCCTGGCAGTGGCACTGAGTCCTAGGACCAGCGAGTGGAGCTGATCTGCAGAACATCCCATGGGAAACAAGATGCCTTCACCTTGCAGAAACTGAACCAACCAGCTTGCTTAGCTGATTGTGCTGACCACGACTGAGAAGCACGTGGCATTTCACCTTGTGAACAGAAATTGGTTTTTTCAGACCCTCTTGTGTTATTTTATTTCCCCGGAAGAGATGAATGGGTTATGTCTCCTGGTGCTTTGGCACTGAACCTCAGGTATGTCAGAGCTTGAGTCACTCAGAGCAGGAGAGGTCTGGGGGCTTCCACCAAAACAAGTGATGCCCAGCAGGCATCCAGGCCCAGCCAGAAAATACCACACACACCTCTTGCTCTACCTGCTCCCTTCAGTAACACAAGGAAGGAGGTGTTAGGTCACATCCCTGTGTCCCATCTCACTTGTTGCCACTTTGATTAAAATATCCAGGAAGGCTCTGCTGCTGAAGACAGCTGCCTCTCTGCTGTGAATTGGAGTTCCTTCATTATTCCTCAGCTACATCCTGATTGCAATAATTAAAAAAAAAATCTCTTTTCTCTCTGTGTCTTTCTCTATTATATATATATTTATATAGATAGATATAGATATATACACATATATATATACACACATACACACACGCATATACAATTATATATATATGTATATATATATTTAAAATTACATATATAACCTTTTCTGTCTGCTTTGCCTGTTGCTGGCAGTGCTGAGCTGACTTGGAGCAGTCTCTGCTGAGGTACCACGAGGAGAAAAGCCCAAAGGAGCCGCTGTCCACGGGGCCAGCCCTCAGCACTGGTACTGGATGTGCTGGTGCTGGTGCACTTTGCCCTCCACGTGCGAGTGGGTGTGGGTGTGGATGTCCGTGTAAATCTTTGGGTACATTTTGGAGGCCATGGCAGGGGCCAGGCCGGGCCCCTGGGACAGTAAATGCTGCTGCTGGGCCACGTACTCCTCGTAGTTGATGGAGGAGATGCAGTCCTTGTCGGGGAGCTGGGGCACGCAGGCGCGGTCGCGGGGCGGTGGGCGGTGCGCGGGGGCGGCGGCCGGCGGGGAGCACGGCTTCTTCTTGGACTGGCACAGCCACAGCAGGATGGTCCCAAAGATGAAGACAGCCCCGGCCGGGATGCCAATGATGACGGGCCAGGGCAGGCTGCTGGCAGAGGAAGGGGGCACAGGTGCACTGGGAGGCTTGGGATCTGGGCACAGAGAGACAGAAAGAGTTAATGGAAAGCAGGCAAAGTGGATTCAAAACACATGTCACACTTGGGCTGGCTGCTGGACAGACTGTCTGGCAACTCTGCCAGACCAAGGAACAAGGGAGAAATCAAGCTAGCGCATGATGTTTGGTAACTGCTTTGCTTTTCAGTGCTCCTGGAAGGACAAGCAACTCATTTTCTCTGGTTTAGGGGTCAGGAAGGGAGTCTTTGGGGGATTTTATAACTCTCTTATCCAAACCTTAATGGATGCACACTGGAGCCAGCCTGAGAGAGTTTCCTAACGCTCTCACTGTGACAGAATGGGGTTTGCTGCCCAGACTGAAGGACACAACACAGGACATGTCAGTTAAACCTCACTGTCACCAGCCCAGGAGGCACAATCAGGTTGCACAGAGCCACAGCACGCTGCCCACCCACCTCTGCCAGGTGTAGCTCTGCCTGAAAGGGCTTCAGACATTCTCTAGAAATCCTGTCTAGCAGTCCTGGAGCTACCCAGCAGTGCTCCACCATGGCAGGGAGAATGAATGTGGGGTTTTGGAGGTGTTGGCTTGACTTTCTTGTGTGATGGGAGGAAGGCTGAAGGATGGGAAAAATGTAGGGGAGCTGGCAGCCCCTCCTTGGTTCCCAAGCCATGGAGAACTGAAAGTTCATTCAGCATTGAAGTGTGTCCCCAGCCTCCTACCCCAAATGGGCTCTACCTCCACCAGTCTCTTTGGAGCTGCTGCTGGCTTTCCAAGGGCAGTAAATTTAGCTACTGGAGAAGATAAGATGCTTTAGACATCATCTTTCACATCTACCTCCTCCTTTATCTCTGCAGTTGGCAGTCAGTGGCTATCCCTGGATAGCCACTCCAGTTTCTCAGCCTGATCTCCTCATTTATAGACCCAAAAGGAGTCCTGGGATAGGATTCTAGTGGTGAAAATCCTTGTCTAGATAGCTACCAGCTGGAATATCCAATGCCTTGAAACATACCAGGCACAGAATTCAGCTTGCAGGGAGAGACCCAGAAAACTACCAAAACCACAGGCTGTCTTAATCATGCAATGTGTTATATTCAAACATCTATCACTTAACTTTCAAACTAAACTTCTTTAAGACACTAATGTCTTTTTCTCTCCTTGACAAATAATCCTATAGGTAGCTTGAAATGTTAAATATATACCATGTGGTCTCTTTGAAGTTAGGAGGACCTATACTTTGACCTTAATAGATGAAATTTTGATTCACCAACTGAAAATTACAGGATAATTTAGGCTGGAAGGCAACTCTGGTCCAGCCCCCTGTTAAAAACATGACAAGATCAGAGAGCTGACCTATCAGCTGACCACAGAAAACAGAAGTCTTCATGCTGGTTGGCAGAAATCCTATGTTGGGCTGAAAAGAAAGTGTTTTGATATTCATCCATGTTCCTTGGAGCTGTCAATGTCAAATCTGGTAGATTTACAAGCAAAATGGTCTTTTTTAACTCATGGCTTTACAACCACATCTTTGCATCTTAGGGCAAGCTGGGTTCTCCTTCTCCATCACTGCCAATATCAACAGCCCTGTAGGCTCTGGTTCTGGCACGAGGCCTCACTACAGTCCCATTTAAATCCATGGAAATTCTTCCCCTGATTTCAGTGGGAGCTGGATCAGACTCTCATAGGTCAGAAACTTCCAGAGGTTTTGAGTTATATCCCACCCATGCTGCTTTCTCCTTGGCATTTACAGGCCTTTCAGTTAGAGCGTAGTCCTAAATCCAAAATGTTTATCAGGGTAGAACTGCATAGTCAGCAGACAAAGGAGCAAATGACCAGGCAAGGATGGTGTGTCTCAAACACAAATGATACAGTCTCAGCTGGATGTGGTCACCAGCTCTGAGGCTTGGGGAGGGAAGGCAGCAGCTGTGTACAGGGGCCCCAGGGGACCACTGGATAAAAATTTAACCAATCAATCATTCTGTTTTTCACACTCATTCATTTCATTTCTTTGTGACCCAGAGAGTTTTTATTCTTCCCTCATTTTATGGGCCTGTATCATTGTTTCTTTTTACAAGTAAAAGCAATATAAATAAGGACAAGAGAAAGGAGGAATTACAGGGAATGAGGTTGCAAACTGTGCTGTTATTCAGTTCCCCTCTTCCATCCTGCAGCCTATCACCGAAGTGATTTAGTGTCTGCAACTGCAGTAACTTTCCCCAGCTTGCTCCTCTTTCATACAGGAGTAGGTAATTCAATTTATGTCACCTGGATGACTGAGAGGGGCCTCAACAATGTCTGTAAGTATCTGCAAGGAGGTGCCAGAGCATGGACCAGGCTCTGCTCCATGATGCTGAGCAATAGGACACAAAGAAAGGGCAGAAACTGATGCCCAGAAAGTTCTACCTGAACATGAGGAAGAACTCCTTTACTGTGCAGTGACTGAGCACTGAACAGATTACCCAGAGAGGGTGTGGAGCCTCCCTCACTGGAGATATTCCAGAACCATCCTGACACAATCCTGTGCCACATGCTCTGGATTGACTCTCCTTGAGCAGGGAGTTGGACCAGATGACCAACTGTGATCCCTTCCAACCTGACCCATTCTGTGATTCTATGGTTATCCCCCAAAAGGGAGAATAGGAAATACTATCAACAGGATTTCAGCAGGGACTGACTTAAATCAGGGCTGATTTAGTCCCCCATTCATTCTTACCAGAACTGGGCTAGCCTAAATCAGCACAGCATCACAGAGGGCCAGGGAGCCAATGGGCAACAGCAGCTGAATGAATAAATACCATGATGTCACAGACATATTTTATGAAAAATCCTTTCGTTAGGATCTTTTCTCCTGAGAAGCTGAGAGGCCTCAGAAACGAAATGTAAACAATGATTATCTGCTGCTGTGGAATGCAACAGGTGCATCTTTGATTGGTCTCATGTGGTTGTTTTTAATTAATGGTCAATCACAGTCCAGCTGTCTCAGACTCTCTGGTCAGTCACAAGATTTTATTATTATTCCATTCTTTTCTATTCCTTACTAGCCTTCTGATGAAATCGTTTCTTCTATTCTTTTAGTATAGTTTTAATATATCATTTTCTTTTATTATAATATATATCATAAAATAATAAGTCAGCCTTCTGGAACATGGAGTCAAGAATCTCGTCTCTTCCCTCGTCCTGGGACCCCTGTGAACACCACCACCACATTTGGTGAGCCCTGAGTGAGGAACATTGTCACACCATGACACAGAAGACTGATAACAGAGGGGGGAAACGTCACAACTCACCTGGCAGGACTGTGAGAAAAGCACTCCGGAAGCTGTAGCCCATGGTGTTTGCCCCAAGGCAAATGTACATCCCTGCATCCTCCTCCTTGGCTCGAGTAATCATCAGTTTGTTCAGGTAGGAGCCGTCTGGGCGGGACCAGACCTCCCCTGTGGGCAGCACGACGAACTTCTGCCCCCCGACGTCGATGGTGGAGTTGTACTTGCTCTCCGTGCCGTACTCCACCCTCTTCAGCCACTGGATGACGGGCTTGACGTCGCTGCGCACTTTGCACTGGAAGGACGTGGTGCCACCGTAGTCCACCGTGGTGTTGACAGGGTGAGTCCCTGTCAGGATGGGCTTGGACCTCGTCCTCTCTGCACACAAACACAGGGAGCTCCATGGGTAAAGGGGTTTGCCAGCCTCAGTAACTTGCAGTTGTGGAAACATAGGGGAAAGGTGTAGGAGGGATGCAAAATCATAGTCTAGTTCAACTCCCTGCCCCAAAGCAGGCTGAGATTTCTGCAAACTTCTCCTGATACACATTTTGCCAGCCTCTTGCTAAAACCTCCAATGGTAGATGCTCTCCAAACAACTCCTCCATTGTCTGAGGCTTTAGCAAGTCTGTTCTCATGCTCAACCTGAATCTTCCTGTTTATAACAAGGAAGCTGATTTTCTACCTGCGTCAGACCTGGAGAAAAGGATGGTTTCCCTCTGAGTCCTCATATTTTGAAAGAGGTTCACAAGACCATCCTTTCCAGCATGATCATAAGTCTAAGGTTGTGTCAACACCACATAAAGTGAAAGGAAAAATGTACACCTCCTTCTGAGGAATGTTTGGATCTTTTTTAGTGTTAGGATCAGATAAATCAGTCACAGTTTCCAGACAGGGAGGTGATGCAAACCTCTATCCTAGGCACAGGAGAAATTATGGTATCACGGTGGGTGGTAACTGCTGGCAATCATCAACTCCTTTTGATGGCAAACACTGTTGGATTGAGCATGTAACAAAACAGCTCCCACCAGCACCGGCTTTGGAGTGAAAGGAAGGAACAATGGACCCTCTTTCAAAAACTCGAGATACTTTCAGTATTGAGGGCTCTACAGATGTGCTTAGGAAACAAAAATACCACAGTAGTCTCTGTAGGCTTTGCCTTTGGACTGTGAGCAACAATCACAGCCGGGGAGACTGAGACTCAGATAAGCAGGACTTAGGAGTGGAGGCTCAGGGGAGGGGAAAAAAAAGGAGGAAATTGAATAAAACCTGTAATGCTCCACAGAATGATGTTAAAAATAGAAAGATGTCTGAAAACTGCTTAATGCCCTTATCTCCTTGACTCTGGTTCCAGCTTTGGTTACTGTTTTCACTCCTAGCCAGCAAAAGCTAATGAAAACAAAGGTTACATACATCTTTAAGTTGATAAAAACCAAGATAAACAGGGACATAGAAAGGGGTTTGTTCCTGGTGCTGTCTGGTTTTGATGAAGTGAAAATGCCACAGCTGCCATTAGGATGGGGCTTGATTCATTTCCCTGCCTCTGCTCCTGGTTTTAGTGTAAACACATGTTTTTACTGTCTCCACACAGCTGCATCTTTATCAATCCCAGATGTCCAGCAGGTTTGTGCCTTCAGAGCCCAACAGAGCTTCCCACATGTGCTTTTAATTCCTGTGATTCTAGGGAAAGGACTTATCAGAGAACAGATCTTTACCTTTAAGAACAATCTTTCACAGTGGGATAAACTTTCTCATGCTAAAATGTATGCACAGACAAACAACATGATTTCCAAGTGGCTGGAAACAGCCCTCCATGCCCCTGCTCCTCATTAATGAAGGCTATTCAGTCTTCCCTCCACTCACCTCATCTTCTCTTTCTTGAGTTGGCTACTCTGTCATTTCCATGACAACTTATGATGATGTCATAGGCAAAGCACAATGATTTAAGAATAAGAGCTCTTCTCTGGTAAACTTAGGAAGGATTTGAGTATAATTATCCTCAGCAATAATAGGGGAAACAGAAGATTAGAGAGGGAGACTCAGAATAGCTAGATAGTAAGAAGAGCAATTTACCTCACCACAATGCAGGGTAATCCCCCACAGCTCATCTTCTGAGGATTGAATCTTTAAAGCTATGTAGGCATCTAAAGATACAGACAAGATCCTAGTGGATGTTTTTAAGGTTTGGTGGGGTTTTTTTAGTAATTCATTTGTACCTGCCTGGACCTTCAGATGGCCAAACGTTTTTTAGAATCTGGCCCTAAAGCCTTGTCTGGCTTGTCACTCTAATAATAAGATTTCTTGTTTTTCAAGTTTCCCTTGGGAAACTTCTTGATTAAATTTAAAATTGACTGTTTCCCCCATTCTGACATACTAATCTGGACTATCCTACATATTTCCCTCCCTCGGCCATGGTACTTGAAAGAACTTTCTCTGCTAGTACTCTGTCTGTCCTTGAATTGATTCTCTTGTGGAAGACTGAACTGGGCATGACTTTAACCATGCAGGTGCCTGTGGAGATTATTATTTCCCAAGTACCTTTCCTCATTTCAGCTCCTCAATTGTCTTCTTGCTACTCTGTCTTGCCCAGGTTTCAGGCTCATTCTAGAGTTCCAGCAGTGTTTTTTCTAATGTTTTTAGCACTTCCTCATTTCCATGTCCAGACATCAGTATCTGCAAGGAGGTTTCAGAGCATGCACCAGGTTCTGCTCCCTTGCCACCCCACACTGTCTTGACTGAGCCAGTCGCTTTCTCAAAGGCCCCTCTCTGCTCTCCCTCCCAGAGCTGCACTTACGGATCACTTCGACTTTGTACGTCGCGTTGATTTCTCCAACTTTGTTAAACACCCGGCAGGTGTACTTCCCGCTGTCCTCTGGCTTCAGGTTCTTCAGGTTCAATGTCCACTTCTTCTTCTTGTTCTCCCCAATCTCCTGGGGAGTGAGGGGCTTGTTGTCCTTCAGCCACGTGATGTCGGGCCTGGGGTTGCCGCTGGCCACGCACTTGAGGCGGATGGAGCTGCCAACGGGGCGGGCGATCACTCTGCGTCTCATCTTGGCAGGCTGGGTGAACCTGGGTCGGGCTGCAAAGGCATCAGAATGGACTGAGGTGAGTACAGGACATGAGCAGAGAAGGAAACTTGTTATGTCTTATGGCCAAACTTGCTTGAGAGGCAGCCCCATACATGCCAGTGTATGCTCTCCCTCATATCAGCTCAAACTGTTTTCCTTAGGAGGGATTCACCACCCAGCCCAATGCATTTGAATCTCTATGGGACTGCTCTGGCCACTGCATTAACCTTCTACATAGCACAGTCCCAGAATTTCTGTGTCTGTAAGGCAATTGCACCAGACCATCTCACAAAATAATACCAAAATCACGCTATTGCAGCTGAAGGCAAAATGCGGCCCCATAATCACACTGTAATTGTTACCATATTCCACAAACTCCTTGGCCAAGACCAAAGGAAAAACTCAGATTCCTGTCACGCTGACCATTTTCTCAATTTTTTGCTTGTCATATGAAGCTTCATTTCCTGAAGATGTTTTGCCTCTTAGTTCTCAGTGGCTTTAGAGGGACTTAAGAGTCAGCATCTTTCACATGCATAGGAAAGTCTTAGAAGTGTCACAGACTTTTGTACATTGGTCTGAACTTAAATGTATGCAATTCATTCAGCTCCAATTTACAAAACATTCATGTTGAATGGTCCAGAGAAGTGAACAAAGAAATGGAAAGACCCAATAAAACTTTATGAGCTTGTTAATAGAGGATACCCCATGCCAGTCCATCCCAAAACTGGAGAATCTGAAGCAATAGCTGCTGGTGGATAGAAGCATGGGTCATCTTGTCTTAGCAAAGAAATCACCAGTATTTCTAAGAGGGCAGAGACAAGAAACTTAGAGAAATGCAAGGCCCTCATCTTGCAAAATCTGAAATGTAATGTAGACTTTAAAAGAAATAACAAATTTCTCACAGTTACTTTAACTATGCTAGTCCAGGGGCACTTCTAACTAAACCCATCATAGAACTGCTGAAGTCAGAAAAGACCTCTAAGGTGATTGAGTTCAACCATTAATCTGGCACTGCCAGCTCCACCACTAAACCATGGCCTTAAGCAGCACATCTACATGCTTTTTAAGCATTTCTAAGGATCCCCTGGCCAGCTACAGGATGGCCTAGTGGAACTTCCTACTTGACAGCCAGCCCTGCTGCCCAGGGCTGAGGGCCAGAAGCTCTGGGATGTGCATTATAGTGGATCTTTCCTGAATAGAAGAGGCTGGTCTGCAGATTCCTATCTCCAAGCACTGGAAAATGGCAGCCATTGCCCTCTGAGGTTTGTGAGCACACCCCTTAGCCCTCACACCCCTGCAGCCTTGGCCAACATCCCTCCCTGTGGAAGAGGACACCTTTCGGCATACCCCTCTCCACACAGTGCTTTTCCGCAGGGGGAACCATCTGTCTCCACAGCCTTCCCTTGCCCCCCTTGGCTGTCATTTTGGGTCCCAGCCATTTCATGTTATTTCAAACTCCTGCTCAGAAATGCTTTGCTCTCCAAGCAGAGGCTTTCATGTGTAATCCAATGAACCAGAGTAACTCCGGCACTGGAAGTCTTTGCCGTGACAGCTGAGCAGCAAGTGTGACATACTAACCCCCTCCACAGGTCCTGGGGCCTGAATTGCTGGGGTCTTTGGGGTGTTTGCTGCAGGAGGCCCCCTCACAGCAGACACAATCTCCTTCCCTGACAATAAGCCCTGTCAGAGCTGCACACTGTGGGCAACGACATCCCAAATTTTAGTCTGAGCCAAGGGAGACGTGCTGATAAGGGCTGTCACTGTGGAAATTGAGAGAATGTCTGCAAGGCTCATGGAGAGGTCAGGAATCAGCCATGCAATGGGTCTGAACAGTTACTCTGTAATACGGCAGTAATTTACTATGGGACCAGGTCTAAGTAGAGGGGAGATCCTCATGGACAGGATTCCTGAGCTGGGACTAACATACCAAAGAGCAAACTGGAGCCAGGACAGTCACACTCCCCCAGCAGATGGAAAAGTCAAGTTAGTGACTCTGAACTCTTAGAAGGACTTGCTGGCCACCCCTGCTCAGTAAGGGCATTTTAAGACAGAAACCCTTTCCACCCAAAAAAAGCAGGTCTTTAAGGTTTCTGGTTTTCCTCCCACTGTGACTCCCATGAGTCTGTCTGGAGTTCTGCATTCACTCCTCGAACATGGTTGCCCAAATACATACTAAACTACAGGTAAAGCTACACTTTTTTTGATCTTTCAGCCTTTCTTTCTTTCTCTTTCTGTTTAAAAAAGGTTAAGTGATTATGTGGTCTCAAAAGCTACTCCAGGCTGTGTGCAATATGCTGAAACCAGATCCCATTTACACAGTCCTGAATGTTTCCTTGACAAAAGCCTGAATTGGACAAGTTTAGAAAAGCCAGTTAACAAAAAATAAAGGAGAAAAAGAGAGAGAGACATACACATTAGAGAGAAAAAGAGACCCAGCAAGCACAAAGGAGAAAGAGGAGAAGCAGCACTGTTGAGAGACAAGGAAGAAAAGGTCTCTTTTGAGTTGATGCTAAATGTCTGTCCCCAAATCTGTTCCATTTACAGAAGTTTTGCTTGTTGGAGTGCCAGCAAAGGCAATTACAAAGTGCCTCTGTGTTATTCACATGCTTGTTCTCCTCCACATCACTTGGCATTTGCTTCATAAACATGAACCACACATTTGTACAGTATAAATTATGTCCCACTCAAGAGCAAGGGAAAACACAAGTGGATGGGGACAAAGAGACAGTGTTGTGTACGGGTTCCCGGCTGAAATGCTGTTTACCATGAAGATTTATTCAAAGCTAAAGAAAATTAAATGCAGCACAAAGACCTGTGAAGGAGTTCAGTGGTGCCCTCTCCCTGTGGGACACCTTGAGAGGCATGGATCAGTCCCTGAGGCTCCTGTCAGACACTGCTCACACAAAGTGAGGTGATTATCTGAAAAATGTTGTCTGCTGTGGTGCACCACCATTACCCCCATGTAGTGACAGTCACTATCACTTCCAGCTTTCATGATAATTACAAAAAAAGTGTCACAATAGGACTATGGATTGAAATATATTTCAAGTCTTCTGGTTAAGAGCTCAGTCAGTTGTGGGAAGACATGGATGGAGGTCTCTGTCTTTCCCCACTCTTCCCAGAGATACCACTCTATGATGGTAGATGGAAAGTAAAGTGGAGCTTTTGTTTTCATAATGCTTCTCCTCTCACACTTCTCCAAGGGCCCAGGACTGTGACAACACCAACTGCTTCTTCACCCATCATTCTCCAGAGACCTGCAGACACACACTGACCCTCCCTGCACACCAGCTCACACCAGCAATTTACTGGTGAGCAGTGCTGGATGGAAAGGGCTTAGGTGGGTGCATGGCTAGCCCCAGGCATTTCTCTACTTGGGGAGAGGAAAGGAGGAGACAGGAGGGATGAAAAGAAGAAAAAGCAGAGGTTCAGGAACACTCTGCAGCACAACAGACTGGGCCAGGGCAGCACAGAGTAAGACACAACCTGACATAAGACTGTCAATGCCTAATAACTTTAGTAGGGCCTACATCTTTTCTTCATAATATTGTTGTTCTATTGTTGTACTGATCCATCAACCAGCAGCTCTACCAGGAGCACAGTGGTAATGAAAAGTGGAGAGATGGCAGCTTTGTATGAGCCGCTGAATCCCTCCTGAAGTACTCTGACCTGTAGTTTATCTAAGACACTCTTCCTCCAGCTCTGAAATGTTGTCATCCCTCTCCAGAATGAGTGGAGGTTACCTTGCTCTCCCCAGGCAAGCTCAGTCTCAGATAAATGTGGAATTCAAGTGTAGCCTGGACTACACCACAGCACACCACATCCCTGTTTGCCAGCTGCTGAAGAAAACTGGCCTCAGTTTAAGTGGTGGGGACTCACACAGCAAAAGCCTGTCAGGTTCCACCCCTACTACTACTGTGAGGTTCTCCCTGGCCACAAATGTGGTACAAAGCCATCTCTGTATTATAAAATTAAAGAGAGGGATGCACCGCACAAGCAAAATGAAATGCTGTGCTTCATCCACTGAGCTCATAAACTGTCAGGAACGGCCAAAAGCTGTTTGGCATCAGCCTGACAACTTATTGTCCTTCAAGGAGTGCTTGGATCAAACTGGGCCTGCAAGTTTTGCAGTGATTCAGAGCCTGCTCTGAGTGGGATTTTAGCAGCTCCCCAAAGCTCTGCAACAGCTACAAAATCTTATGCCTGAACAGTCCATGGCTTGGAGAAGCTCAGGCAGGTGTCTGAAAGAGAGGGTGATCTTAAAAAATACTCTTCTTGGCTTAGTGCTAATTCTCCTGAAGTGAAGTCAGACCTCCCATTTGCCCTCAGTGGGAGCAATGTTATGCTGGCACTGAAGACTTTTGGAAATACTGCTGTAAAAGTCAATATGCTTTTTATAGGGAGTCTATGAAAGCTGTAAAAGCTGCACATGCAAAAGAAAAAGTCACTGCCCAGAAAAACAAATACAAGGGAGAACCATGCTGGGGTAAATGGCAGGGGGCCCTAGGGCCAACCACAGGCTGCATTTTGCAGGACCCTTGGATGGGATCCATTCACACCAACACATTCAGTTGACATTCTGTTTATTATTTGACCATATGTAGGGAGAACTCACTCCAGTTGCTCTGCCTTTCCTCTCCTTCAGCAGCTGAGAAATGTCCCACGTGAACAGCACTGAACCGAGGGCCGAGAAAAACCACAAAACACTCACTGCTCCTTACCCCACTGCTTCCCAGAATGGTCTTCATATTCTCCATTGGAGCCTTCAGGCACCTGGCTGTCCTTTCCTGAGCTGGCATCATCTGTGCAGGAAAGGAAAGGGAAGATGTTAAGAAGGTCTCCTGCAGGATGACAACAGGAGTTTGCATTTCCTGCTGGAGACACCATGCAACTGAAGCAAACTCAACATACAGTAGGCATCCACATCCTGGTATCTACAGCCTGGCCAGTTTAATGAACAATTTCGTTTCCTGCCTTATGAGCTTTTCAGCAGGCCACCAAATCAATGGGAGTTTAATCAATGCTGCCATTGATAGCTGACCAAAGCCCCTCTGTTTATGTTTGCAGCTGTTACCTAGGAGGAGCTGATCTATGGTACCATCTATGCAAATAATGGCATAAATCAAAATTAAAGATAACTGAACCTAGGAGGTGGGGGAAGACTTATGTGATCAGTCATAGAGAGCATAAACAGTATGATTGTGGCTACTAATTCACCCTTCAGCTTCCAGACAAAATCAGAAAAGCAAGCAGGTCTGGGGTCAAACGTGCTCTCAAGGGATACTGAAGGCAAATTTATGGCTGGCAAAACCACTGTTGATTTGAAAAGCTGCTTGTGAGTATTTCTTTTTAATTAAGACCACCCATCCACCTGTATCAAAACACCACTTTGTCCGTCATCACTCTTGTCTATATCACTACCACACAGCAGCACCAAAACTTCAGCTCTGCCTTGCAGAAATAGAAATCCCTACAAGGTGAAACCCCCATCTCTCCAGCAGCCCCCACCTCAAATTGTCACAGTGATATGGCCACCTGTGAGCTCTCCAGGAGGGCCAAGGGGGCAGGAAAGTGCCCTGAGCCTCCTTCTACAACCTGGGTGATACTGGTGGCCTCACACATCTGCAGCACCCAGATGTGAAAGTTTTTCCTCCTCCAGCTTGACCTCTACTGCACTGATTTTCAGAGACAGGTCAGGTGAAGGCTCAGTGAGGAATACAATGGTGTAAAAAAAAAACAAACAAGTAAAGAGGAGTGGAAGTATCTAATTTAAGGAAGGAATCCCTCCAAATGCCCAACTCCTGAAACTCATAATAAAAGGATCTTGTGAGCAAAAGACAGGACATTTATTTCTGTAATCTCTGCAACAGAGAGGAAAAACTGATCTCAACTTATACATATAAGCATGCTTCCTCCAAAAGGTACAAATAGTAAAACTTCTCTTTACAGTTGTTTTACAAGTTGGGTTGTGCTTAAAACAGTATTTAGTGTCTAAACTTGTGTGCAGTCTTTAAGAGAGAAGAATGTGTTTTTAACCCAATCGTCATCCCAGGTTCTGCTATTTTGGAAAATCATTCCATCTCTTCAGCACAGTGCATTATATGCCAACAGATGCTCTGCTCTCATCAGCCCTGTCCCTTAAGCAGAGAGACTGCAATGCTACATGAGTTTGTCCCCCCTTGGCCCTGAGAGATTTTTCTCTTCTCCTTTTGGCTACTTCGGCACAGTTTCTCCTGGAAACGTACACGTACAGCTATGTACAGCTGTCACTTTGAGGGCAAAAGAAAACTTTGTGGGCAGCAGTGCTGTACTCAAACCTCAGCAGCTTCTCCAGCTGATTGCCCCATCCCACCTCCTGCCACCCTCTGTTGGACACCCTGAGCCTTTCCTGGATGCCCCAGCCAGCTCCCAGCCCAAACCAGGGGCTCACTCAGGAAACACCAATTCTCACACAGAGCCCGAGTGCCAGTGCTCTGCCTGCAGCCTGTGTTACAGAGCAGTGCCAGTGCCTCCTGAGCTGCACTTTGCAAGTTTATTTTTACAGCCTTGGCAAACCAAATGCAGGGAATACAAAAATACACATTATACATGATGGCTTGCATATGACGTTGTCTCCTTTCAGTCAAAATACCAAATTGACTATCTCCTGGCACTTGTACAGTTTTACCCATAAATATCCATGGTGCCACAAATGAGCTCTTGGATGCTGTCTGACAAGAGAACATAGTAAATCCCTCAGCACATTTAGAAAAATGTGTTGAAATAGAGAGGAAAAACTGTGGTCAGAGATGGAGGATTCCTGTCCATTGTTTAACTGCTGAATATCATAGAAATAGTTATGAGATTTAAGTGGCAATGTTCTGCCAATTATACCTTAATCCTGCTGAGTTTGATGTACAAAGAGCAGGGTAGCTCCCTTGCCCACTGCCTCATGTTACAGAAAGTCAGTCCCTGTGCCCTCCTCCTGCCAACACACAGCCACTGACTGTGGACTCCACACCTCTTGACTTGCTGCCAAGCTTTTGATGTAAGGAAAATTGCTCTGAATCTGTTTGATCCTTTGAAGATGCATCCTCAGTTGTTATCCCGACAAATCGCAAACCTCTGGAGTCAGCTATCAAACCCAGAAAAAAAAAATTTTGGGGAAAGAGGTCAGGCTAACTTATGCCACCATGCTGAGCTGATGGAAGAGATGATTTGGTGGAGGAGCAAGACTAAAATAAATAACTGCATGCATTTAGGCACATTGGTTTAACTACACTGGAACTTGCTCCACACGTGTTGGGGACATGGTAACATTAACAACAACAGCAGAAGTCTTGAGGTGAGGAAATGCCATAAACATGGAAACTCTTGTAGAGCAAAACTGCTCCTTCCCACCCCCAGAGCTGCTCATGGAATGAAGGATGTTTCAGCAGACCCTTCCAGCTGCAATGTGCAGTGAACTGGGCTCCTGCCTTACTTGTATCTGAACAAACTCACACTCGACAGCAGTACCAAAGAGAGCTGATTCATGACAGCCAGAAACTGGATGGAGCTTATTTGGGGAAGATTCCCTAAAGCCCCCGAGTCTCCAGTTGAACTTAAAAAGTATGAGTGAGGCAGTGGAGTAGCCAGAGATATAATGATAAAGTGCTGATCTGTGATTTGAGTGACACAGGGTCAGGTATCTCTTCTGCTGCATTCAGAGGGGGCTTTGAATCTCCCCCCTTGCACCTTGGGTGAGTGTCTTAAGTTCTGACCTGTGGCTGCAAAGAACAAAAAAGAGCTGCTTTTGTACTTGGGGAGAGAGAAAACTCAGGAACACCCTGAGGATGGAAGGTCCCTGTCTAATTCAGACATTATCAATATTTGACTTCCACCTGACTCAACCAAAGTCAGTACTGTGGCTGCATAGAGTTTGTTTTTCCATGCTATGAAGAACTTTCTTATTTTTTCAATTTTAATATCAAGTGGTTTCCAAGGGTAGAGAAACACTTCTAAGGTGTTTTACAGGGGTCTGTGATGCTGAAAGCAAAGCTAAATTTCCTGAAAGTTCAGAGGCATCTGGTTCAGCCCAAACCTGCAGTCTGAAGCCTGGTTAATGGTGTCAGATCTGAAGACCTGCTGTTTGCATTTCACTCCAACTGTCACAAACACAACTGGCCTGGCAGTATTCTTCTTAGACAGAGAGAGGACCTGGAGAAAGCAGCCACATCCAGCTATACAGGAGCAGCATGCAAAATGGTGAGTTAGTAGCAGAGATCATGAGTCTTAGCTATATTCAAGAAATGACCTAATAATCCGATTGCTTATTCATGCTCTTGTCAGCTCCCCACAGAGGTGGGCAGCTCGGGGTGATAAGTACATACAGAAAAATCAGCCTGCAGTCAAAGGGCAGCAGGGACCAGCTATGCAGCACTGCCAAATTTGCTGCCAGCAGATTACCATGAGAGGCAGTGCTAAGAAGGATGAACTGCTGAAGTATCCTACAAGCTCCCTTTTCTGTGACCTATATTGGAAGGTCATCCTGCACTGGACTTCTTGGACAGTATCACACACTAAGGATAGCAGCCAGTTGGAATATGAAGTGGAAAACCTGCCTTGAAAAGCAATCACTGACTAATTTTATGTCACGAGTATCTGATGCTAAGAAAACATACACATGATTTAGGTGTCCTTAATGTACAATTTGGCTCCATGGTGTTACAGAGCATGCTGGCTGGTTGAGAAACCTGAAGAGCAAGGCTCCAATATCGTGTCAGGTGACAGACTTGGAGACATGGGACAAACTCGTGTAGGCCCTTCCCCTCCAAATATTGCACATGGCCATGCAAAGCAGGGCCAGGACGGACAGAGGCATCAGCCCACTCTTCAGGAATGTCACCCCAGCGGCATCATCCTCAGCTGTTCTCCAGCCACTGCCTCTCCCTTGCCTCAGGATCTCATTCCAAGCTGGCTTTTAGGTCTGAGATGCCACAGGGTGCTGGGGAAGAGCGGGGTGTCCCAAAGCAGGCTGGATTTCTGCAGAAAAGGGATTTCTGTATGTAACTCCATCAACTGACAAAGCCCACTGAGGAGCCTATGGGTCAAAGACTGCCACATCAGTGGGACATGGTTACTGTTTATTACCATGGCAGAATTGCTCCATTCCCTCTTAAAAGTTAAAGCACATGGAAAATTCTGCATAACAATTCAGCCCTGAGAGCAACTGATGAGAAATATTTAGATTGTTACTGAGTCAGGATCACATTTTATTTACTCACAGGCTCTCCATGAAGGCTACATGTTTTAGCCAAAAGGGTATGACTGGTTTTCAGGCCAATACCATGTGCTGAGCATCCAACCACAAGTCAAAACAACAGCCCAATTTTTGAAGCAAAAATCTAGCCATCATATTTCCCCATGATTCACAAAGTTGCTTCAATTTGTTATCATGCAAGGCCCGTCCCTGCTCTGACTTGATGGGACCAGCTTTGGAGTCTTTGATGTCAGAGGCCTTGAAAGCCCCATTTCACAGATGAGCCAGCTTTGCATAAATAAACAAAGTGACCTCTGAACTGGAGCCTGAGACCTGAGCACACTTCAAAGCCCTGGGGGAGGTGCTGGGGGGGCAGTGGGGAATGAAGCAATCAGCATCCATCATTAGGGCAGCCCCCACTCCACACTGCTGCTGAACAAGGGGTGTAAATAAAAGGAGGGAGGCAAGTGGGGAGGGAGTGAAATGAGGGGAAAGTGATGTAATCCAGTCAGGCTTGAACAATTATAATGAGGCCTTCTCCTTCTCCCATGGATGAATGAAAGAAATCTCTCTGAACTCTGGCTGTACGAGCTGACTCTCGCGTTTACCCAGACACATCACGTTTGCACATCATATCTGCTCCCCAGTGTCCTTCACTGCTGCAGAGTTCTAGGGAGTGACCAAACTCAGGTTGCTTGTGAGACGTGGACCTTGGGCCTTTCTAGGAGTTATATCAGAATTTGTTCTTTTGAGCCTAACCAGGAAAACTTAGACCATAAACTTCGAACAGAGAAAGACTGGACTTATTTTTCAGCAGCCTTGAAAGTGCAGGAGATGGTGGATAAACACACCCAAAAGCAAGTGTAATCTTAAAAAACAGGTCTCTGCAGCTTATCTCAGATGCATTCAGGTTTTCCTGTAATACTTGCTGGAATTTAAAGGGAAACACAAGCCAGAGATCACTCTGTACTTTGTTTTAGGGAGTCTTCTGCTACCCCAACTGATTTATCTGATGCCCAGATGAATGGTCCATGAGCTACACGTGTAGGAAGGCAGCAACAACTTTGTCTCTGGGATATTACAGGGATTAAGGCGCTTGCTTTCCCCAGATCTCCTTAATGTGGGGACTTTAATTAACACTCCAGGTTTCATTAGAATTTCAGTTAATTTCAGAATTAACCCTCAACAGCCAGCCCACTGGCTAGCACAAACACCATCTGAGAGCTACCACTGCCAGCTGACAGGGTTTTATTACTCATCTTGTGATATATGGGATGTTTCTGGAGGACCTTGAACATGATCTTGACCTTGAAGTCACTACTTTAAAACACGGGGGTTTTTTGATTAACTCTCTGTCTCATGCTCACCATTCCTTAACCTACCTGTATTAACAGTGTCACCTACTGTATTAACAGTGCTGATGTTATGAAAAGACAGGAAATCTGTTTAGATTTTATTTGGAAGGGTTCAGTGAAAGCAAAGGTATCAGGAATATTTGGATAAAAAAGACCTCGTGGAGGAAACCCATCTGCTTGGGTCCAGTCAGAGAAAACTCCTCAAGATGGAAAAGAAATCCACTCAGAGGAGTGCATAGTCAAGGAACACTCTGCTTTTCTCAAAGAAACCCCACAAAACCAAAGGAAAAAAACCAACCAAAAAATACCAACAAAAAGACCAAAACCAACCCCAACCCCCTCCCCCCATAAAAAACCCCAAAACCACAAACTCCAAAAACTCCAAACTAAAACCAAAGAACCCACAATAAAACCAACATGAAGTTAAAGGTTACTGGCAGAGAATTTCCCTCTGTGACAGGCACTGGAGCATTTACTACCTATTGCCTTCAACTGCAGTTGGGCCAAAAATAACCAGAGGTATTATAACTGGAATTTCCTGACAATAAAAATAAAAAAGTATGTGTTGGTGGTTTTTTTTGTATTTTCAGCTCTGGCCATTTTCATGAGAATTTCCATGCAAAAATTTTCAGAGATTTCACATCAGGCCCAGGGAATCTGTTGTAAGCAGGATGCTTTGCAAAAGGAACACTTGCAGGCCACTGGCCTCCTGAAACACTGGAGAGACTCCACAGAACACAGACAAAAGCCCTGGCTGGGAAATGAAGAAATGAGGCTTGTGTCCAGAACTGTATCAGTAACTCACATTTCTGAGTTGTGACGATGTGCAGGCCCACTGTATTACCTGTCAGTGACAAAGCTCTGAATTGGTGCTTAGTGCTGCATCCCACATCTCAACAACAGGTGAACATAATCAGAGATGACAGCTTTGAGACCAAGGAAGACTTAACTCACTTTCACAGAATGAGAAAAAGGGGGACTACGGGGTAGCACAGACTTATGAAAACTGGTTTATTTTACAGGCTGGTACCAATCGAGCTCCAACAGCACAGACAAACCAA
Organism: Geospiza fortis; assembly: GCF_000277835.1. Taxonomy (NCBI): domain Eukaryota; kingdom Metazoa; phylum Chordata; class Aves; order Passeriformes; family Thraupidae; genus Geospiza; species Geospiza fortis. Next base: position 1,029,575 of record NW_005054479.1, on the reverse strand, counting down.
TTCTACTTCCACTGAGAGTTCAGCAGCCCAGAGAGAATATTTCACTGCTGCCCATAAGCTCCTACCAACACCTGGACTAAGTCTTTTACTACCAATTTCTCCTGAATACTGCAATCTCTGCTGGGAGACCAACATGGACATATCCCTGCTCTGTACTCCTGCATAAAGAATGCTCTGGTTTATTGCTTGTGCTTGATTTAAAAACTTTGGTATGGAAAGGGATCACTTATTTCCTTAGAGAGGTAAATGTGGAGAGGTGGAACTTCAGAAAAGTGGGGTGTTTTAAGAGTATAAAGGGATTAATACATAAAAAAACTGAGATAAAAAAATGAAAGCCTTTAAATTGAACATATGTGAAAGCTTCCCAAGAGGGGCATCTGCTTGACTATGGAACAGTCGCTCAGTAGAAAAGAAAGAAGCTCTATTTCACAGAATCAGAGGATGATTGAGTCCAACTACAAACCTAACACTGCCAAGTCCCTCTAAACCATGTCCCTAAGGGCCACATCCACCTGACTTTTAAATATCTCCAGGGATGGTGATTCAACCACTTCCCTGGGCAGCCTGTTCCAATGCCTGACAAACCTTTCCATGAAAAAGTTTTTCCTAATACCCAATCTAAACCTCCCCTGGTGCAACTTGAGGTCATTTCCTCTCATCCTGACCTTGTTACCTGGGAGAAGAGCCTGATCTGGCTACATCCTCCTGTCAGGGAGTTGTAGAGACCAGGAAGGGCCCCCCTGAGCCTCCTTTTCTCCATGTTGAACACATCCAGCTCCCTCAGCTGCTCCTCATGAGATGGGTACTCCAGCCTCTTCCCCAGCTCTGTTGCCCTTCTCTGGACATGCTCCAGCCCCTCAATGTTCTTTCTGCAGTGATGGGACCAAAAATGAACACAGAGATGTTCACTGAGATGTGGCCCCACCAGTGCCCAGCACAACCACTACTCTGGTCCTGCTGGCCACACCATTGCTGACCCAGGCCAGGATCCCACTGGTCTTCTTGGCTACCAGGGCACAATCTGACTCATGTTCAGCTGGCTCTCAACCAACACCCCCAGCTCCTTTTCTGCCAGGCAGCTTTCCAGCCTCAAACTTTAGGACATGTAAAACTATAATGATCTAACTATGGCTGAACTATAGATTCTACATTTCCACTTGCCAGAGTTGGCTCAGGTAGCTCTCAAAGAGTGCTTTAGTAACTCCTGGAGCATGGTATGATTGATAAGAAAGAAGACACACAATAGAAAAGGATATCAGTGAAAAAGGAGTCCTTGAAGATTGAGAAATATTATCTTCTGGCTGTATTCATACAGAGGAATTCTGGGGTTCTTCTGAGTTCATGCAGGATATGACCTGTGCCTACCACCCTCACCTCTCTCCTTCCCTTCTCTGTGCCCATGACTCTGCATCTGGTTCAGATCAGCACCTACTTTACAACCTTCCTCCCCTCCTTCCCCAACCACTTTCCATGGTGCTGTGGAGGGAGAATCCTTTCTGAAAGTGCAGCTCTTCCTTGCTCCTTGTGGTCTCTTGCTGCCCACAGAGCTCACAAAGTCATCCGAGACACATTCTCTGTCATGGCTCCATCTGCTCATGGGGATGCTCCAGCTCCTGCTGCAACCACACAAAGAACCACAAGGAGAAACAGCTGGAGTTTTTCACTCAACCACTGCAATTCCCTGGCCTGCCATTACAACAATTACATTACAAAGGCAATCACAGCCCTTCCGCCATGCTGACTCCTCCAGACACCAGGACCTCCCGCCTCACTTCAGGTCTCCATTCCACAGGGGGCAAGAAAACAATCCTTCCTCCTTTGTTGCTGTTGTTGAGGTTGCTTTTTTATCAGCATGCTCCAGCACACACAGACAGCAGCCCCAAGAGCTCTGTACCACAGGCACCAGTCTGCGGTCACAGTCTTGATCTGCTGCTTCAGAGGATGAAAGGGAGAAGAAATCAGAGAACAAGATGAGTGGTTAGGCTTCTGCCTTGTCACCAGCACTTTCTGAGCATGAAATAGCAGCCCCCAAAAGACAGCAATTACCAGCCAGCTGTTCCAGGCCCAGAACAAATTGGTAATATTTCCCAGTGTTTTTTAATGCTAGCATCAAGGCTTTATTAGAGAGACAGGGTCCCAGTATATTGGAGGCAGTTCACAGATGGCACAGAAGACAGACCCTGTTTAAAGAGTTTACTGCCTGTGTAGCGCAGGCACGGAGTGGTTGTCACACATATTAAGGCTCCTTGAAAAACATATTTTTAGCATCCCCCCGTTTTGGCCTGGTGGGGGAAGGGGAATGAGGAGGGTCTTGCACTTTATAGAGTTGAGGAGAAAAGTTTCATTTATAACACCAATCAGCCTTTTGGAATTATAACCATTTCACTGCAATTTTATTTATAAGAATAAATCACTAGTTACTTACAGAAAGTTTATAAATACTGGGAAGAATTCTGTGATTTTAAGCGTTATCTGACAAGTAAGTTTAAACAGTCCTTACTTTGGAAACCTCACTCTAGTGGCCTAGTCCAGAGAATGAAAGAAGGTCAGGGTGACACCTACCTCTCTTCCCTGACTGTGGAAGAGATGCTGGCTACGTAGAGTGGGTGCCAAAAGAGAGGTGGTATGAACAATCCACCCAAAAATACAGGCCAAAATTCCATCTTCAACAATCCTAAATTGCTTAGGGTTGGGGGAGGGAGGCATGCCACTGAAAGGACTAATGCAAGGTTAATGATAAGAAGAAGATTACAGCAGAGCCAAGGATAAACTGATAAGACCTGGCTCCCAGCCTTCTGTTTTAACCACTACACAGCTGCTGTCCCCCATAAAATTATACCTCTATCACTCCCCTCCCTACTAGCGCCGATCGATGTTTATTATTTTCTTTACCAAAATGTGTAGAAACATCACTGATACGTGTTCCATCTCCCTGGAAATTCACATGGCCAAAATAGGCCAGCACAAAGAGATTCCAGAGGGGCTGGAAGGAAAAGAGAGGTCACACATGTCAGTGACTGAGAACAGGCATTATTTTTGGATGGCATTTATAATCAAACAAAAATAATCAATTGTACAGTCCTGTGCCTTCCAAACACTGAGATAATTCCTTAGTGTGGAATTACCCAATCCATCACAATGAACTGGGAATTGCAATACTGGGCTTTACAGCCAGGAATGTGGATCCAGCTGTTTCTTCCACCCCAGAATGAAAACTACTGAAACATTCTTTATGGGCTTACATATTTCATAGTCTTCTGGTAGAAAAGTAAAAATATCTCCTGTGGAAGAAAATGAAACATCCTATGACAATTACCAAATGAAGCAAAATCTCAGAGAGGACTGCTGCTCAACATCTTTAATGGGAAAAGTGTGTTTGCTTGAGGTGAAAAATTACACCTCATCAGGATAGGTCAATAGGCTATTATGGTTTAACTTTGATTTCAAGAAATAACAGCAACTGTAACTTGTAGAAGTGCTAAGACATCAACAGAGGATGATAATTTTTAATTGGACATTGCACAGCATATAACAGTCTAAGTGTCTAAGATGTTCATTATGTTCAGTGGGGCACAAGATGTTGTTAGGGAATCCTTCCTCTCATATTTCAGAACAGAACCACTTCAGAAAACAGTCCATATATGTAATAAATAGAAATTTTAATATGTCATTGGCAGCGGTCAGCCCCACATCAGTCACCATCCCACAACTTTATACTCAAATCTCTTTTGATAAATAGACTTTCTAAAGGTTAGGTAAACCATTAAGTCAGACAGTAAAGAAAAGGCATTTGAAATGGTAGAGAGAAAAAAAATTAGCTTTTTAAACTTAGATTTATCTTTCATAAGCAAACTGATATGCAGTATCAGTGTAACAGCAATATGGAAGTGGTGTAATCTCTCTGACCACTTTACAGCATGACAATAAGGTAAAGAAATTGAGATTTTGGGGTCAATGAAAGACAGAAAGTAGCCTTGGTGTCTGATGATATCAAGACTTGCAACATTGCCCCCATATGCTGTTAAATACATAATTTTATTAATGCAGTGCCATTTACTTTCTGCATAATGTTCAATGAATGATACATATATCTCCAGGTCATTGTCAGACTAATAATAGGCTGGTTTTAGTAGCAAAATGTTACCACTTTCACAATTCTGTCCAAGAACAACCCTGGACAAGTGGCAATTTTGTTGGCTCCCAAAACAAACTGAATACTTGGCACCCTACCTAACGTGAGGATTACAGTATATTACACAGGATAATGCTGGCCTGTGTCTTGCCAAAATTAAACCTAACCTAATTACATGGAGTAAGTTATAGCTTTCCATGTGGGGTAAAACACAAATTGTAAAAATGGTTGCTCCACAATTAACTATATAATCCCAATGCTGTCATTAGAAATTTCTAAAACACGCTTCAAAACAATGACTAGCGTAGTACAGTCATTCCTGTGGGATGGAATTAAATTCCTTTGTGTGTTTCTGTATTTTTTTAATGCCTGTCCTGGCACATGACCAGCAGCCTGTAAGAACAATCACCATCTTAGGATCAGAAAGGACCAGAGACAGAAGCTACATAAGAAAACAGAGAATCATAAAATCATAGGACAGCCTGGGTTGAAAAGGGCCTTTCAAGATCATCTAAAAACATATGAAATTTAAGAATTACTTTAGGTAGAACTCAACAGATTTTGAGTGCTCAGTAGCAGAGTTACTGCATTTTTTTCAGAGTGAGGGTACAGCTCTCCCCAGTACTGGAATCTTCCATGGTCAGAGACAGAACATGTCCCATGTGAATGCACTTCACACCTTGGACCTCATTTAAAGGCTTCACTGAGAAGAAGCAGGGGCAGGGAGTCCTCATAAAAAATATTGTTTCGAAGAGAGGAAAATGCATTGAGGAGATAAACTAGGGCTGCAGGTAGAATTCAGCACTAGTCAATGATCCACAACTACCTAGCACCTAACCAGAGTTAGCTGTCACCTAGGACCTTGCCCAGATGATCCATAAAAAAATTTTTCCAAGAGGTATTCCACCCTCTGATATTTAGAAGCTAAAGCAGGTGCAGTTTATTAGCTTCCTATGCAAGTCACCCCATATGGACTGCTCTTGGAGAGCACTGGAAGCCACAATCTGCACCAAGAGGCCAACTGGGAACATTTAAGTCCTGCATTCAAAAAACAGAGAACATCTCAGTATTATCTGTGGAGAGAATGTATTTATTTTTTTTAATAGTAAAAAGTGCTTTCTCTAAAATCTCTAAATATTTACTCTAACCAGCACTGCAGTTTACACACCTTATTTTTTTACTATGATAATGCATTTTATTATTAACATACTCATATGAATATTTCATGCTGAATGTATTCCACACGCTGCTGACTATTTTAAACAACAGATGTGAGAGGGATTTAAATGCCAATTTTAAAACTGTGCAGTTGATTGAAATCCTGTGAGCCATTCATAGGTTGCCAGATATTCTATTTACATGACTCCTCCCATGTAAAATACTTTAGGGAATACTCTAGACTCTGGCATATGGTTTAGAATGATGATGACTGATGTTGGAGATGCCACACAGACAACAGGACATATTATCTGGTTACATCTATGCGTAAAATGCTTCGAGATTTTTTGATGGAAGGGGTTATGAATGTGTGAGGCTGAGATGTTGCATTTATGTCCCTCTAAATCATGCTCAGAGATAACAAGCAGTTAGAGCCCCATCAGTGCAAAAACAAGCACTTTCATTGCATCCATGTGCTGCTATCCCCCTGGGCAATTATGACTTGTGGGTGAACCTTGAAAAATTGGGGAGGATCGGCTGAAAAGGAGAACTCCAATGCCAAAACACATCCAGAGGTTGAAAACAGAAACCTTGTGAGAATTGCCTGTGCACAGTCGGATTGCAGGGCTTACTCCTCCCTCCTTCCAACACCGGGGAAACCCCTGTCCCTGCCACAAATCTGACTGACTTCCACTTCTGCATCTGCAGCCTCGCAAATCCCACGGGCCTGAAACTCCCACGCTCTATAGCAGAGGCCCTGCCTGACAGATTACATGCAAATGTTACAAATACATCACAGGCTAGAGCAGAGGAATGTTCACAGTGCTGCAGACACACTCGGGGGGGAAAAAAGATCCAGCGAGACCCCTCGGTGCAGTCCCCACGGTAATACATCCTGAATGGGGGGCTCTATCATGTGAAAACATTCCTAATAATTCCTTCTGTTTTCATTAATAATATTAAATTTCCTGCTTCTGGAGTATCTTTTGTTTTAACAAGCACAGTTTTTTTGTCTCGTCTTCTGAAAGATTGCGCCACTGTAAGTCTATTATTACTATTTATGCTGAAGTCTTTTAAATGGGCCAGGCATTCATATCCAAAATCAGCAATTTGCAAGCCATAATCTCATACCAACCAGATTAACATGACACCTGAGACGTGTTTTCTTTCAAGACACAGGAGTCTGAATGGCTGAAAGTAACAGAAATGCATGAAAGAATTGTCTTTCTGCTTTAGAAACATATGCAGTGGATTCTGTGGGGCTTGTGAGTGACCTTTGGTGATTTTTGCTTGACAAAGAGTCAACTAAAATTTGAATCAAATTGTAATAGTCCAATGGTTTGAAATCACTAGGAAAAAAAAAGAAAAAATAAAAAAGAGATGTTCTCTTACTATCTGAAATACCTCGTTCTGGCCCAGAAATAATTAGGGTTGGATAAATTATCTGGCCTGTGATTTTTTCTGGCATATTATTTTACTCATGCCTTTCTTCTTCCTCTGCAGGGGGTGCTTGTGGTCACATTGTTCTTTTATTTATGGCTCACAGCCTTTTCAGCGGCAGCACGCACACCCAAGTGCAGGCCCAGGACGGGAATGCAAATTCCTTGGGAGGTAAATGGGAAGAGAAAAATGTCCACACCATGCCTAATCTTTACAAGGAAGGCAGTTAAACAGAAAACTATACCCTTAAAACCCAAAACCAGGGAAACAACAATGCTTAATTATAAGATCATGGTTTGTATATTTATGAGCTTTGCACAGAAGACCTGTGGAAGCCTAACTGGTTCTTTTGAAATTCTGCTATAAAACAGCACCTGCATTTTCCAGCTGATGCATCCCCCATTTATTTTGCTTGGTGATGATTTGCTTCCACTCCGAGTCAGTCGCTCCCAGGAACCTCTCTCTGGCTCAGCTTTCAAGCTGATTTCTCTGACAAGCTGGCAGCAATAAAATAATTCATTCCAGAGGCTGAGAGAATCACCAGCAGCATATACTGTGAGGACTGCCTGGCAGCAGTACAGAGCCTACGCAATGGGAAACCTGGGGTAAACCCTGTGCTGGGAGCCCTGGATGCCACAGGGAGGAGGGAAGGCTTCAGTAATCCGACCAGGAATAAAGGCAGCCTCATGGCAGAGGGATGGGAGGAACGCCAGAGAGGGGTTGCTCCAAAGAGGACTCGCTGAAAGAAAGAAGGAGCAGCCACAGAGAGCAATATTTTTAATAAAATCAGAATTTCCGTGAGAAGTAGCAATGGGATGAAGCCTGCAATGTGACGGAGGTCTGTGTATCCATGACTGCTTCCAAAAGCACAGGGAAGATAACTCAGGACAAGTCAAAGATCTATGCTTTTGCAATGATTTGGTATAGTTCTGTCTGTCTGGAAATGCTGGGGATCCACAAGCTGGAAAACAAATCATCCTTGTACTAAATAATATGATGTAGGAAGTCTAGTAATTCTGAAAATCTAAAAAACACAAAACAGTGCTACTTCTGTTCAAAAGAAAAAAGGTAAACTCAGAATGTAGGAAGAGCACAGGGTTTTGGATCATATCTGTGGATGGGGTTTCTCTAAGAAAAAACAGGCTTGAGATACTGCATGTCCCTGTGGAAGCCACTGGATCTCTGGATGTCCAAGGCAATCAGGATTTCTCCATAACAGTATGACATGGAATGAACAGCCCAATATCTCACTGAACAATCACCATCCTGTTGCAAGGAACTCTGATTACACATCCCTGTGTACTCCCAAGCCAATCCCATCTGGATAGAGATTTGTCACTGTTTTTTTACTAAACTCCTGGAGTAGGATCAGCTGTCTGATCCATTTGAGGGCCAGGGACCCCCCTGCCTTTGTGTCCTCAAGCCTGTACTAGCACAGCCCCAGATGACTCCCACGTGCTGCACTGCAAATCAGGGTGATTTGGCAAGTTCCCTCTGAGATAACACAGCAGAAAAACAATGTTTGACTGTGCTGGCCTTGCTCTCTGAGCACTCAGAAATTATACTGTTGGAAAACAATCTCAGCCTCAGCACGAACCTCCCTTAATTTGACTCCTGGGTGGTGGAACCATAACTCGTCAGCTTTTCACACGGTGAGGCGTCTCCTCAAGAGGCCTCCTTGCGACAGAGAGAACTGCCCCTCCTGCACAGCCCAGCTGGTTGGGCTCAGAGGGCAGATTTCCATTGCTTCCATTCAAACTTGCCCACATGAAGCTGGCTGATCCTTAAGGATTCCCTGGCCAATGTCAAATACCTGGCCTGAAGCTGGGATGGCTCCACCCAGACCCTGCCTGGGAGGAGATGCCCCTTCCCAAGGAAAAGGCAATGCAACCACACCGTCAGTCCAGCAGGGATGCAGAGCAGGCTTCAAAACATGACATTCAATCCCATGGTGAAACCTTCCCGTTGGAACTGCCGGGCTGGAGCTGGCAGAATTTAGGATTATGTTTCTAATTAAGCAGAAAATTGCTTCTATTTTATTTCTAAGCTACACGTTACTCAAGTGACCAGCTATTCCAAATGAAAACGGCATTGGAAAATTCCCAGAAACTGAGGTGTGGCATTAATTCTGTATAAAGCAGAGCAGAAGGCAGCTGTCTCCCTTCTATAGCATGAGCAGTTAGTTGGTGCCCAGCAGTCTTAAGAAGATTAAATATCACCTTTATTTCAGAAGCCTTCTGCTTTGGCTGTAAAAATGCTGTAACTGCAATAATAATACAACCAATTGTAAAACTTCAGTGTTTGGCTTGGATTAATACCACTGCTACTTTATTCCAAAGGGAAAGTAGTGCAGTGAATCTTATGTGCTATCTCCTCCAGATGAGAAGGGTTAATTACCCAATATTCATTACAGCAATTGTGGTTTTGCTTGCTCAGTGGAAAAAAATTCTGTTTTGTGCTTTACAAACAATGGGTTAATCTTATCAAAGGGAAAAAACACCTCTGAAAGCAGATTTTTTTTCCCATTAGCCTTTTTAAGAAGGGAAACAAGTGGAAAAGCATTTTTGGTTACTCATTGGAAAAAAAAAAAAGTTAAATTATCTGTTTTGGGGACAGTAAAGCTGGGTAACATATACCCATGTTTGTAGGTAAACACACCATGGATTGTTGTTCAGGGCACATCTCAGAAGAGGCCTTCAGGAGCTGTTATCTCAAAGTTATCAAAGCCTCTTCCTTTCCTTTAAAGGGGAGATGTGCAGCAGACAGCACAGCACCAGCCAGGCTCTGGGCTCTCCTCCACCCCTGCAGAGGTGACCTGCCCTGCTGATGGCCCAGGACCTCATCTGTGAACCCAGGAGCAAGGGGTTCCCACCAACTGGGAGTAACATGAGGATAAACAGAGCCAAATTGTGAGTCTCTCTGGTACAGTCAGGGATGCAGAGAGAGAGAAGCATGTTGTTTTAGTGCGTGTAACTCACTCAAATTTACCATGCAGTTTCAGCTTGCAATCCCATATTTCCTGTCCTAATCTCATATACAATGTGGGTTTTGTACTGTTGAACAGTTTTTCTCTGTGGATGCTCCACAGGGATGGGCAAATGGATTTCTGTATGAAAGGACAGACTCTGCTTTCAGACACTTCCAGAGCTTCCACTGGTCTGAAATAGGAGTAGCTGGTGTGCTCAGGAACAACTGATGGAGGATAAGGCACAGGTATAAGGCACAGAGAGCTGATTGCTTCTCACTTCTCCCCAGTGCCTCTGGGTGAAAATGAGGAAGATATTTACTCCTCTTACCACCTCAAATTTTTTACTCATAGTAATATTAATTCTGCCTTTTCTGCTGTTGCCAAAATTACATATTCTTTGGGTAAGGACTGCACAACTGTTCCCAACTATTTGTGCAACAGCACCCCTCTACAAGGAGCCAGAAATGAGAGCAACATTAGCACTCCTTTAGTGGAAAGGCTAAATACAAACTCCTTTTAACAACATGTACAGCATGACAGCAACACTCTACAACTATCACCGGCCTGATCAAAACACACTAAAGCCAATTAAAATGTTTCATTGGCTTCAAAGTAGAATGGATGAAGAATATTAAAGTAGAACAGATGAAGAATATTAATGTTTAAGGATGGGTGTGAAAAACACCGAAAGACCCAATAACCTGAAAATGGTCTCCAATGGCATCTCCCTGAAGGGCTGAACTGCTCTCCATCATATATTAAGGGATTATATCAAGACTGAAGCAATGCCAAAAAAAAAAAAAGGGAAAAAAATAAAGCCACAGAAAGCACAAATTGTAAAAGGTCCTAGGAAAAGGAACAATACTAATTACTTAGGAAAAAAGCCTGGATAAAATTACCACCTTCACCTTCAAAGCTGTTGCCTGAAACCAAATCTAAATCACACCTTTGCTGCACAGGGGTATTGCTGGATGGGAAGGTGAAACACCTCGTGAGCAGCTGCAGTGCAAACAGCAGCAGTAAAAGATGCAAACCCATCTGCTTAGGAACATGTTTGCCTTAGGACAGCACATGTTGTGTGGTTATTTGTGTGACTTCTTTGATACCTTATTTGATCTACACCTTGGGGTGTTTTTGTGAGTTTAACAAGCAGTAGGCCTTATGATGAATCCTGATCCTTACATGCAGTCAATTGACCCATAGGCAATTTGTGCTGGAATTTAGGGAACATGGCTTTAAAAGTTATCTAGATTGTCTAAATGTGTTCTGGCTTGCCTGTGGTGGATAAGCAGATCCAGGTTTGTGCTTCTGTCATCTAACCAAAAGCCAAGCTTCCAGCACCACCTATCAAATGAGACAGCACACAAACAGTGTGCCACTGGGAAAGGGACTACTCCATGTCAGATTAACACCACCTGGCCCTGAGTGCTTTTCTGTGCTTGTGATTTCTTAAAACATCCTTGCCATGGCCAAAAAAGTGTATTTTTCAGGAACCTACCCAAAACTTCCTGCCTTCCAGAGCTGGAGAAGTGACAAGTGGCATTCAGCAACAATTATCCCATTGGAATGGTAGATAGTGTGAGGCCACTCCAGCACAGGCAATTCACCAGACACAAGGAGGCAAGGTTCCACTGGGAACAGATGAAATGCTGCTAGGATTGTAACTCAGCAACTTAGTGCTAGAGAGAATGTAATTACTTAGACAGCCTTACTCCATGCAAGGAGAGAGACTGGACACCCAGTGTAACACCTCCCACCTTTGCTATTCCATAGGGTGAAAGGTAAGCTGAAGGGTTGCCTTTTCCAGCAAAATCACTGCATTTCACTCTGGGTCTCAGATGCTGGATTTTTTGATCATACATTCTCAAGATCCAAGAGCAGGAGATGGTTATTAAAATGGCAGCAGCTATGACTGAACACAGTTGACAAGTGTAGCCAGGGAGGGTGGGGAGAGCTGGCTTTTATGTCATACATTACTGCTTCTGAGCAAGGAAATCATAATTGGCAATAAATTAAAATGAAAAGGAACAAGTTGATCAAATACTAAAATTGTCATCGAGAAGGAACTGATATAACCATCTGCAGTGCAGTGCATTGGGGCACAGGAGCTTTGCCCCATGAAAAGCAAAGGAGATGCTCTTGGAAAATGAGCTAAATACCTCATAACTTACAGAACATAAAAGCAGAGACACCTGTAGTGTAAAGTGACAGCTAAAAAACGTTTTCAGCAGCAAAGCCAGCCCCATGAATAGCAGGACAGAATCCAGGTTTCTTCCTATGCCTCAACTGTTATATAAATATATATAATACCTACATGAGAAGTTGGTACCTGCCTCCTTCACTCCTGTCTAGCCAAGCTCAGAGCCAAGTGAATGCTCAGAGAGAAGTGGGGCATCAGTGAGAAATCAGCTACAAAAAGACTTGTCTTAAATCCTCTGGAATAATTGAGCAGGTCTAAAGGCTCTGATTCACAGTTCAAGCAAGGTTAGATTAGACAAATTCTACAGAAGCCAAAAATTAGCAGAAGAAAGCAAAAGAAACCAAAAGCCAGTGCAGTTGCTCCAGAGGAAAGGCTGTTTGTTGTATTGGCTGCCTGTAAAAGCAGCCTCTTTGTCCAAAAATTGTTGGCAAATAACTTCCTAATATTGCAGAAAGGATTTTTCTTTATTACTGCAGAAAGCATTGGCAAGGTGACAAAGTTCAAGGCAAACCTTCCACCCCCAAAACTCCTCACCTCTATTATAACAATTCCTTATCTTCCAAGAGATTCTGCGCAAAACCAGATAACCCTAAATTCTGGGAAAATTCAAATCTGTTGCTATAGGACACAAAATCAAATCAGGCGGACGTGCAGCTCTACAAGGTAAAAAAGAGAGCTTTTAATTTCTGACTCTAACATTTATGGATTTCTAAAACTGACAGTGGATTGGAGGGTGACAGTGCCACCTCTCCAATGACACTGGACAAACCAACAGTCCATCAAATTTCTCTTCTTCCATAAAAAAATACAAAACACTAAATTATTTACATAAAGTGTGTAAAAAAGTTTGTTACAAGAATATAAACATCAGAAAAATTTAAAAAAACTTAAAAAAACAAAGCAACACAAATCTATCTTAAAAAATGGCAGACCTGCCTGCCTGTATCAGACTTCCAGCACCACCAGCAATTATCTGCCCCTGAGTGCAGCTAAAGCAGCTTTTCTCTCTGGAGCTCTGTACATGGTGGGTTCCCCCAGCGCAAATCTATTAGCACAACATGCAGGGAGTGCTGCGGCACAAAAGCGGAAGGATTATGCTACAAACAGTTCAGCAGCCTTCAAAAGCCTTCACTATGTTAATAGCCTTTAAAGTGACATTTCAGAGCACCAGTGGCACCTGGTCCAGCTGCTCACAGCTCTGCTTGCATCTGAACCCCTCTCTGCTCATCTCCCCACCCCATGGGCCAAGGTGAGGAGGGCTGGTGCCTGCCTACTCAGTGCTAAAATTTATGGGTTAGGCAAGAGGAGAGGACACAGGATTCTCCTTCGGTTTCTTGTGCACATTCTCCTCTACAGCTGCTGAACGTAACTTTAGCAAACATCAAGGAGAACAGGAGGCTTTACTGAATTAAAATATTTAACATACTGGCTAGTCATCATTCCCTTTGAAACCAATACCCATCTGGGATTTGACTTCATGAAGACTGCTACAGTCTTTCCATGCCATGTCCCAAAAAAGTTCAGAAGGGAAGCACATTGTTGTATACTTTATGTAGGCCCACAGAAAGATTTGGTTTGGAGTGCACATGGACACAAAAGCTTTTCATCTCCAAGGACCTAACCTTTGATAACTGTCATTGCAAGCATTTTATTTTGCTCGCTTAAGTAGCGCTATCAATAACTGCCTTTTGCTCTGAAGGCAAACGTGGTCTGCTTTTCCAAGCAAATGAAAACAAATTAAAGACTTAAAACACCCATCAGTTGTTCACTTCAGCAATTTGATCGCTATCTTTTTTTTTTTTTAATTTATTTCCAGAAGATCCTTCAGGCCAGATAACAGTCACTCACTGCCTGCAATGCTGCACAGCAGTCCAGAGCATGTGTATTTTTTGAGAGCTTCAGTGAAATATGAGCAAGAAGCACAGATTAAATCTGGCCTGGAATTACAGTTTGAACTCTGCAAAAACGGATACAGCAGGTCAAGTTCTCCTCTCAGTTACACCAGAGCAGCATTCCAACAAAGAACAGAAAATCCATGTTTTTTGCCCTCAATTTTTAGGTTATTTATACAACCTAGAATGATGAGGAGAGTTAGAAGGATTAAAATTGTTTGTAAGAAATCAGTGGCAAATTGCATGTGTACAGATCACTGGTGCATCAGCTGAATGCTTGACTGAAGAACAAAAAAGTGAGTCTCTGTCATTTGGAAGAAGGCAGGTAGGTGTTAGTGCCTTGCAAGTCCTATGTCTCTCTGTGGCAATTTCTGGAGCCTGAATGAGTGTAGAGAAAGTTTTACAGGCAGGAGAAATTCAGCTGCAGCAGCACAGAGCCCAGCAGGGTGATTTTACTCAAATACTCAAGATTCCTCAGTTATTCTGATTTACTCTGCCTAACAGTATGATAAGACGCACAGGCTTTCATACCACCAGGGCTAGGTGGATGCTACTCCCCAGGAGATCTGGTCTAATTGCATCTGTCAACACTGAAGACAGTTGTGGATGCACACTCAAAAACAAAAAAAAACAGCGAGGGGAATTTGACATTTACCTTTAAATGGAAAGAACTGACACAAACACAGTGGTAAATAGAACCCTGTGCAATACAGCCTGGGGAGTGCTCACAGGGGAGCAGTGCAAGGTATTTCTGATGTGCATTTGGTGAAAACAGCATTTGGGGCTACAAACATGTGTGAACATAAGTGCATGCAAGGGAGTTCCATGTGAGGAAGGGAATGGGGCATTGGAGAGACAGCATTTACTGGCCCTGCTCCTCCACTTGCTTATAGTGGGGATGCATCAGGGATAAATTTTATCCTGTGATTCCAAGCAGCTGGCCAAAACCATAAAGCTGCAATCTGTAAACTTGCTGAGACTTTCTTTTCCTTGTCCCCCACAAAAAGTTAATAACTCCCTCTCACATACACATTGTTCAGAAATATTAGCCATTTCTCCCCTGCTCCAGCTCTGGTAAGTCAGGTAATTGAAGCTTCAAAGGAGAATCACAGTTTAATGGAGCTGTGCTTGCCAAAGAAGACAAAGGACTTTGATTAGATTTCTTCCAGCTTATTTACATGACTTATCTTTTTATAAATTCAACTTCCTTCCAAAGTTGATAATGAGATGCCTTGGAAAAAAGGAAAAAATGGAATGGTTTGTTTTGTCACAAGACAAGTGATTATTTTTGTGATAGACTATGTCTGGTGTAAAGTTCAAAAACAATGGAAGTAATAGTCTTTAGGCAAAACACATAACTGTTCCTGATAACAGTCTGCGAGGAAAAAATGGCAATTTTCGGAATTCTGCATAATAGCATGGACAAATAACCTTCCAGGAGCAGCTGTCATGGTTAATTTCTGCTCTAAGATATAAAAACAGGGATGGCTTTTTGATTAGATGTTATTCATAACTTTTTTTTGCATTGAATTTCTTTTGCCTGAGTAGAGAATGGACATTTCCGAGACAGGAAAGACCATTAGCATACTAGATTAAAATGTTTCCATGCATTTCAGCCCCTGTCATTCTGACTTGGACAAAAATATATCCAATTTCTCCACTGTGGAGTCCTCAGAAAATCACAGGCATGCTGATATTTTCCTAAAGTGGCCTATAAAGTGTGGCAATGATCCTTGTAAATATTGAGATTTTAGTGAAGGAAAAAGAGAGTAATTGCATAATTTGGAATGACGATGGAAGTTACTTTCTAGGCAATAAGTGATACAAAAATGGACAAGGTGATTTGCCCTGATTTTCTATTCAGCAGCTGGGATGCATGGGGAAGACTTACCCAAAAGAACAGAAGGATGGGGACAGATGATCAGAAAAAGGATGGAGCAAAGCATCCCCCTCTGCAGGGAGTCAGCTTGAACACTTAAACTAACTGCCTCTTTAGGGTTTGCATAAAACCCTGACAATTAAGTACTCACCCAGGGCATCTGACAATTTAATCTGGGGGTCTACCCATGTGAATTTATCCCAATTAACTACCTCAGTTAAATCATGCCTTAGCTGAGTCTAAATTGTCTTGAGAAGCACACATTTCTGGCCTCAAGCTTTTCCAATATATACATCAGCAAAGAAAAGGCTTGTATGCTTGAGGTTTGCTAAAAAAGAAAAAAATATATATATTCTATGTCATTAAATAAAAACAACATTAAAGCAAAACTATGCATGCAATAATTAAACAAAAATAAAAAGCTCCAGCATACTTCAGCCGCAAACCTATAAATAGTTTCCAAAGAGATTCTCAACATTTCTAAAAATAAAAGCTGTCATAATAAGAGCATGTTGCAATAGCAAATCTTGCTGGAAAAAGTTCTGAACCTTGTGTCTGTGAACTGAGAGAAACTAAAACAAGAATTTTTACAAGTCACTTGACTCAATATTATGGTACATTAACCTTGATTTTTATTACCTCTCAGCATTTTTGCTTTTGAACCAGACCAAACCCCAGAAATACTGAAGAATACACACATGGGGGTGGGGAGGAGAGAAATGGGAGGATTTGGGTTGTAATCACTGAAAAAAATGCAGCTTCAGTTCTGTGCTAAAACCTGAGTGGGTTTTCATTTTATCTGACTGATTGGCTCCATCCATAATTAAAGCCCAGCTTTTCTCCCCACGGGCTATGAATCAAAACTTGAGTCTGAGAACCGTAAGGGAGGCACAGCCCATGATGGGATGTGGGCTCAGCCTCTCTCCATCAAGGCTAGACTCCAGGAGGAAAGTAACTTGCCAAAACACCTATTTAACTGACCACTTCTTATTCAGTGGAATATCACATGTTTGCAAATAAAAGTTGCTAAAAATAAAAAGTGTAACTGCTCTGCCTTTGCACTGATAGGAAAGGCAGATGTTGCCTGTAGCTCTTACCCACCACAACTTTATTTTCAATTTATGCACCACCCCCTGTTTTATGGTTCACCCTGCAGTAAGATACTGGAAGTCAGAGCTGCTGATTGCCAGTATGAACCTTGTTCTGATCTTTTTAGTGCCTTGTACCAACAGCCTTTGCTGGAAAACAGTTTGGAAAATATTGGGCAATATTCTCCAGTCATTCCAGGGGGGCCACATGAGAGCTCTGAATTAACCTTGGCCAAAAAGGAAGCAAAAAGGGAAATAAAAAGACTAAGCGAAGATAGCATTCCTGATAGTCCCTTTAATTTATGTGACTAAATCCTGCCCTCTGATAGAAACAGGCGACCTAGTTGTTAAACAAATGCTTGAGCAAAGAATTTGGCACCCACATTTCTAACCACAGGTCATGGCAAAGCAAATCATCTTTGCTGCCCTTGGCAGCACTGGAAAAGGTCATTTCCCAAAGATGCAGAGCCCCAGGGCTGTTCCAAGGGGCCAGGACACCCCAGAAGCCCTGTGCCAGAGCACGAAAGGCAGCACGAAGGAGGAGCAAAATCAGTTCATCTAAGTCTCTTAAGGCAACTGTGCCTTTTTGCATCATTGCAGGGATGGGTGATGAAGAGCTGCTCATGCTTGACAGAATGGGATGCCAATGGTGTGGCCAGTATCCCAACCTTTCCAGGCTTTCTCTCATCTGCCTCATTAGGAGTCTCATGGTCTCATGATCATCCCAGTGGGATGCCACTTTGTAGATTTAAACACAATGCAGATGCTCTTTCCCACCCTATGTTTGTGTCCCTCCTGGCTCAGACACACCTTTGCATTTGTCAGCAGTCAAATGTCAGAATGTTACCATGGGACTTTTCTAGAATAAACATTTGAATTGTGATTTCTAGTAACAGAGAGCTCCTGCACTGACTTGTGAACACTTCTCTTCTACACGGTGTAAGATCACCAGCAAATGGGAAGGTGCCTTTTGAGGAACCCAAACAGCCTGGAGCAAACACACCAGCACCCAAAACTAGGAGCCAACATAGCAACAAACCAGGCCAAATTTCTTTAGTCAAACTGCCATGTGAGGGGTTCAGCTGTGGCTCACCTCGAGTGGAAATGCAGCATATGCTGAGTATTTCAGGGATGTGGTGAATGCAGTCAGGGCAGAAATGCAAGCCCAGAAAACACATGGCTGGGTTTACAGGAGAAGCAACATGGTCTCGTCTCAGGCAGCCTCCCTCAACTTCAACACACCTCCATCTATCCAAATATGTTTTAAAAATGCCAAAATTACCTAATGGTCAGCTGTAAATTCCCTTCCTCATAAAAGGGTCCACACAAACCCCCTTGCCCACAGAAGTGCGCCTTTCCTAACCAGGAAAACACAAGTGGGTACACACAGGTGAAAATTAACAGTTGGAAATTCTAACTTGAATTTTTTTGTATTACTCATTTGTGGCTCTCTCATGAAGCTAAATGATTCAGATGCCTTTCTGTATGCTGGCTGGCGTGGTGAGGCAGTGAGACTGGACCTCCAGGCCCACCAAAACTCCCACTGCTCCAGAGGAAATAGCTCTGACAGCATCTGTGCTTGGAGTTGATTCTGGAAAAACTGTTTTGCCGCCAGTCCCGTGGCAATATTCTTATTCATGAGCTCTCAGTCCAAATGAGGAATAACTGGTGAGCTCAGACCTCTGGAAAGAGGGGTTTCCACTCCAGAATTGATGTTTAACGATGAATTTATGCCAGAATATCTTTTCCAGAATTTCCAAGCAAGGGAGGCAAAGTGGGCTCCCCAGATGGCTCTCTGTGCCAGTGAAACCTGCAGTAATTCTGCATTTGATCATATCCACCTGAAAGAACAAGGAGTGTTTTGACTGCAAAAGGAATTTTCCAAAGGAATAGCAGGAGGCAAACCATGGAGCCTAGACTTGCCTGTTATAGTGGCCAGTACTCATCCAAGGTTCCCAGCAAGGACAGAGGGAATTTACCTGCACACAAGTTTCACATTTTGGCCCCAAGGGACTACTGATACCAAAAAGACAAAAGCCTTTCTGCCTCCAAAGTAGAAGCATTTGGGAATCAAGGGGAAATCTGAAAGCTCCTAACGAAAGGAAACATTTCTATGGAGAAACACCTCGGTGCGAGCAAATTAGAAGTGGAAAAATATCAAAGCACTGGAGGGTTTTATGCAACAGTAGCCAAAACCTTGAAAGAAAACATTGTTAAAGGATGGGTTTTTTCTCTTTTCTTTGGGGGGACTGTTTCTTCTGGAGTGGCCTACATTCTCAGGCCTGAATGCTCCCAAATTAATTGCTTTGCGTCCTCTTCCCTCCCCCCATCCCTTTTCTTTCTCTCTCTTTAGCCTAGTCCCAAGCCAGTGAAGACTTGGCTGGGGCTTGTAATGAACTGGCAGAATGATAAAGAGATGCTGGGCTGGAGGGAGGTGGGGGGACCCAAAGCCCACTAATAAGACCAGGATCCCCTACTTACACCGTGCCCCACCGCGGGGAAGCCATTAAAGACCCACAGAATAGAAGAGAAAAGGAAGAAAGTTCTTACAAGGAGCCCTCCCCTCCCCGGGCCCTCTCCAGCCGTTTCTGAGAACACAGCTCTCAACATGGCTAATCCTTGCACCGCTTAATGAACTACAAGCTTCCTTTTCACCAGGACAAAAGTTTCTTTCCTTTCTCGGGCCTAATCGCAGACAAATGGTCCCCCCACCACGATGCCTGTTAAAAACCCATTCCCTTTTTTGAGGCTGTGAGGCAGGAGGAATGCCACTGGCAAGAATAGGTATCCTTGAAATGAGCTCCTTCTGCACTTCTGAAAGAGATAAGTGGGAGATGACATTGGAGCTATAATGGAAAAAATATTTTCACAAGGCAGCATCTGTTGTTTCAGTGGATGCAGCCCCATTTTTGTTCCAGAATGCTTCTGTGCATCTGTCTATATCTTTTCTGTCAGTGAAACAATTACTGCCTGCCCGCCCTCTCTCTACACACACATACATTACTGGTAGGAATGTTACATGGCTGCACAATAAAGCTGCCACAGCCTGTGCTGAGTTTTGTATGGACAACAGCCTTCTGCAAGGAACAGCTTTCAGTTTCCTTCCCAAATGAAAAAGTAGGCATGACTTGTAGCATTTATTACTTCACAGTGTGTGGGTGAGCTCAGATATTGCCAGTTCCATATAGGAACAGGAAGATACGATGCCTGATTGTGTACAGAATCTTTGAGAGCATCCAAATTTCATTTTGGTACGTAAATAATTAACTTTATTCCAGGATAATAAAGTGTTTGCAGCGCTCACTTCTGCTAAGCAACAATGAAACCAAGCCATTTATTTTAGTGCCTGACTCTCCAAATATAGTATGAATCTTTTGTGTTGGATGAGGTTTTAGATGGCCATTCAAGGTTGTTTTGTGCAGGTTTACACCACACACCAGTACTGGACCCAGGAATGTGCCAGGTCTGCCAAGCCTCTCTCCAGAGCTATGTCCTCTCTGTGTGACAAGAAGATATATGGGCTTTACACAAGTAGGGACTGTTTGAACATCTAATCTGAACTCCCATCTAGTCAGTGCTGCTGTATTTGGCAAAAGCATTTTCCAGGAAAGCTTCCAGAAACGAGCTGAAGACATCAAAAGATAGAAAATCCATGCTTTCCCTCAGCAGTTTGTCCCAGAGGCTTTTCACCTCCACTGCCTGTCTAGATTCTACCTTGCTTTTGTCCAGACTCACCTTTTAGCTCTATCAGCTTGTGCCTTTCTTTTCCTAAATTAAAGAGCTGTTTAATATCCTGTATCTTCCGCCCATGAGGTACTTACAGACTGCAATTAAGTCACCTCTCAATCTTCCTGTTGATAAGGTTTACAGCTGAAAGTCTTTAAATCTCTTCCTTCAAGGCCCTATCTTCATCTTGTCAACATATCAGTGACTTTTTGTATAATCTCCATGATATATCAATGTGCTTTTTAATGCATGGGCCCTTAGTTGTGTTTAACATTCCTCTGTCTCACCACTGCTGTTCACGTAGCAAAACAACCTCTCAGTCCTAACATACAAGACCACACTAGATGCACACATTCAGTGTTTCCTTTCCCATTACAAACCATCCCAGCAACAGCAACTGCAGTTTCCTGACAGGCCCCTGAGTAGATACCCAGAGCTTTGGAAACGCCACCAGCAGCCCAGAACCTGTCAGGGAACACACAGATGAATTTTTCCCTGTGGCTCTTGCTCCTGCTCTGCTCTCCTACAACACTTCTGCCTGTGCTCTGGACAAACCCAAAAAATGCAGAAGCAATAGAGAACAGAACAAGTAGGACCAGTAACATCTTCAGAGTAACATCTTCAGAGCTGTGCAAGGCAATTCCACATCACTGTGTACTGCAGAACAGAGAGAAGCTGAAACCTGCTGGTGTGCAAAGTAGCACTGTGGCTTTGAGCCCACCTTGAACCAGCACATTTATCTAAAACAGGGGTGATGACACACATTTGGATGAATGAGGCTTTAAACTGAACTAGTAACAGCTACACAGAACCAGGGAAATGCGTTTTTGACAGAAGAGGTCTCTTCTAAGGGCATTTCCCATTACAACAACATTGAATTATGGCTCTCCTAGGAGAAGGTCTCCCCATTCCAATGGCAGAGCCCCCCTGATATCTGTGTTACTCCAGTAGCATGGAGCTTATCATCACCAGCTTGCAGCTGAATTCACACCCCAGTCCAGGTGAATCTTTGCCAATGTCTCCAAAGCACACGAGCTATGAGAAATGACAAGCAGTAGTACTTTCAACCACGCATTTCTGACTCCCCGGAGCAGGCTCAGTTTCAAAGGGCTGGATTCTGTTATTATTTCTCTCAAGCCTGTCTGCCCATTAGTACTTGCAGGGTCAAGCATGGGAGGAGGGAACTTCTACTCAGAAAACCAAGCAGCTACAAAACAAAAGGAATCCCGCTCAATTATTCCAGCAAGCGGATTAAGCAATGAAAGCAGCATATGAGTCTTTTGTGTGGTATTTTTGCAATTATGTTCATTTTTCCTACATTACTAATATGCTACTAGAAACCAGACACCATGCCCAATAATGTGAAAACTAGGCAAAAGAATGGAGCCAAGAAGGGGAAGAAACAGAGTGGAAAATGCAAAACAGTAAAGTATTCCTCTCAGCATTTGCTAAGTATCAGCAAGGGCACATTATAGCTGGGTCCCCAGATTCAGGCAGCACTGAACTAAGAGCAAAGCGGCAGATGGTCATGCAGCAGATTAGAAATTGCTAATAACTGCCTGTCTGGAGAGCTCTGCTTGGGATTATGGACTTGATGGTAGAGTAAAAACCTATAGCAACAGTCATCAAAATGTAGGCATCCTTGAAACGGGAAGGGCCCAGGCTTCATGAAGATTTAATCTGCCTGTGTGTACTCCGCCCTGCCAGTGTTGGAGAAAGCAGATTGAAAGGTTTTGTGAATGTGTTACTACAAAAAGTAACTAGATCATGTTACTGTTGTGAATCAGTGCAGCTGTGCTGGCACCAGCAGATCTGAGTCAAAATGTACTATCTGAGAGTCAGGCTTCAGAGACCAGGGAAAACCTCATGAAAATAGTAGTCTCTTAATATGTTTACAAAAGATTGGAAATTAAGAAACCCATCATGGTCTGTGTCGGTTTTAGAAGGAAAAACTAAAACCAGTTTGTTTTGTTGTGGTTTGTTTTTTTTTCAAAGATCACTTACATCTCTGACCAGGTAAGACTGAAGCAGCTCTGACAGGTCTCACAGACCTTCTCTGCCCTTTCATAGAGTGTGGAGTGTGTGCTGAACTCTCCATGTATCCCTCTGGTTTCTGGCCACAAGGATTCAACACTTTTCTCCTCAAGTGTTGATAAAACAATGTACGACATTTGAAGGATGATCATCTATGCTGTTGAGTGCTTGGAATAGTGACTGCAGCACAGCAAGGGAGAACAGAGAGAGCTGCAGCACTACTTAGTGTGTGGTGAGTGTCTAAGAAACTATTTCATTCAGAATTTCATTCACAAGGTCACCCTCATGTTAAATGGTTCTCAATTAAATTCCTGATAACTACCAGCAGCTACTAGTTTATCAGTGTATCTGTAACTACAAGGTGACAGACAACACACATAAGCGTGAAGTGAAGAGGGCAAAGGCACTGGCTTCCCATTTTACTGGGTATAGCCTTTCCCTTGTATGACCAGAGGTATTTACAGAGCAGAAGTCAGATGAAAGCTTGGGAGATGAGAGCTACTGTATCAGGATGGGCAAATGTGCATATATTTATCCCTGCAGTCCTCCCAAGGACTCCCTGCGCCTTCTGCAGAGGATAGAGTTTCTTTACTGGGTGATGTCCAAGCATCAGCTTCTGCTGTTGGCTTTAATTAATGAAAGGCTCTGACAATAAACTGCAGCAAGCCACATGCTGCAGCCACCATACTGAACCAGTGTGTGGTTTGCACACATATTTTTGAAACCCCATTTTCCTTGATGTGCCTGTAATTTGACTCAGTGGGTCAGTGCAATGTGCACTAGATGAGATGGGAGAGTCCTTCACGGTATCACTCACATGGCCAAAGATCTGAAGCAAATCTATTAAACACATTATGTTATTCCAGATATTTAGCTGTGGAAACAAGATCAGGACCTGGCTTATGATCACAAGAAAAAAGTTCCTTATGACCTTTGTCTTCCAAGAGTGAAGGGGAAAATCTGCCACTCAAACATATATAAGGTTTACTGATATAGATTTCAACCTGGAGCAAAAAAACCCTAATGAGTGGGCCAAATGTTAAATCAAAGTAAGTATCTTAGAGCAGTTCAGATTTGGGGTACCAGTTGTCAGTTCAACCACACGTTGACCCCTTCCCTTTCTATTCCAGCATCTTCCAACCAAAGCAATACAGGATTTCCAGTCTCTCTCGAGAATGCAAAGCTCCAAATAGCCTTGGAGCTTTACTGTACAATATCTACATATATATACATTTCAGAATTGCACCTTTGCCTCAGTATAATCCCAATTAGTCCACAAGAAAGTATCTTCAAAAATAGTATTTTTAAAAGTGTGATAAAGGGAATCTTGTCGCATAAATGATGGAAAGAAGCCCAGACCTCAGCATGAGTCGTCTTCATTGTAGAGGGCAAAAACTCTCTAGTTTAGCACTATTTAATGCCATATACATACATATATATATATAGAGGGGGAGAGAGAGAGAGAGAGAGAATGTATATACATATATATATATAGTGTATATACATAGAACGATGTGTGTGTTTAAATGCAATGGTTTAATTTGACACAATTTTCCCTCAGTGCAGGTGCTCCAAAAGCTGGCATTTTTCACGCTATGTTTGTCAACCAAGTAAGACTTTGCTGGGAAATAAATAATGCACACAGGATATCCCACACTAAGGATTTTTCCAGTAAGATTGGAAAATCACCCGCAAGACCTGTCACCACTTGCAGCCATGGGGCACAGTTAGTGGGTCAGATCCTGACATGCAGTGTACCCCACCAATGCACACTGGGAGCTGTGGGAAGGGAGTACTCAAGAATTTATTTCCATTTCTGTGAGGAATAAACCCTGGCTAGACTGGCCAAGGTAAACACTGGCTTGCCCTCCCACCTGCCCCAAAGGTCGGGCCTGGTGGGGCCCTGCCAAGTGCTGGCTGTCATCTGCTGAATGAGTGCCATTCCCCATGCAGACGAGGCTTTTCCAACACACAGCTACAGCCAGGCCTGGCAGATGCTCTTTGCTGGTGATTCCAGGACTTTTGCCTTGGCTTGGCTTCTCCCCTCTGGATGGGAGTCATCTTTAGCTGCAGACAGGCAGACGCCTGAGGAGGGTCTGTCCTGCAGGCAGGATGTGATCCATCAGGGATGACCAAGGGCTCCCCTTCCCATGGCGTGCAAGCCCACACTGCAGCCCCAGGGAAGGAACAAGGCTGTGCTGCCCAAAGCTGCTGGATCTACCTCTCACTATTCAGCAGACAAAGGTGTGAAACGGGGTCACTTTATCCACTGCAGAGATCTCAAGGCTGTAAAACAGCAGAGCTGGCCAAGTTCCCTTTAAAAGTGCTGCTCTTTGTAATGAAGGCAAAAGGAATCTGTTAAATGAAAACTCCAATTATAATGGTCTTTCTGCATCAAAAGAAAATGTAGTAACTTTCTTTCTTCCACAGTAACAGCAGAAAAAGAATCACTTCTCTGGAGACACAAATTAAATATTTGTCTTCTTTGCTGATAGAAAGGGTGAGGTTTCTCTCATCTGCTGCACAAATAAATTGTGAGCACTGCCCCGGTGTAACACTACCCCTCTCTGCCATCACAGCAGCGTGAGGAGATTCTAATCACTGCCCCTACTTGCTCTGCTTACAAGTCCTGCCTTAGAAGACAGGTCTCCCTTTGGAGATGGATTTTACTGTCAAATCCCTCTCTTCAGTGCCACACCCACAGCACAAGATCACAAAGAAAGGGGATTGTTTAAACACAAAACCACAACTGTTTGATCACAGCAGTGTTATCACGTATAAATGCTGCAGAATCTTTCAAATCTCCAGGTATTCATCTAAAATAAATCTGTTCCATGTGTTAAAGACTTTATTCCCTCTTCACCAAAGACAGTCAACTTAAACTCAGAAAATGAGAACGGCCCTTATATACATAACACACATAAATATATTATATTGCCCTTTTCATACATTACAGATCTACTCAAAGTTTGGCTCAGGCCAAAATTCAGGATCTAAAAAATCTCAGGTTGTGCAAACACATGGATCCAACAGAATTAAAGACAGTTTACAGTAACATATCAATAGGGTGCAATGCAGCAGAGAAATTAGAGACCCCTTCCTTCCCTGAACTAGGTATGAATTCCAGCAAAGCCCTTCCTTCAGGCTAAATGGCTTTCTATCAGTACTTGTGTGTCATATTTGATGCAAACCTTTAGGTTCATTGAACTAAACAAGGAAAATGGAAAAATTTAGGGAAGAAATACAAAAAGTGTCTTGAAATACACAACATGTCTTGAAATAACTGTATGGCTATAGCCTAGTGACATTACAAAGATGTAGGTTAAAAGTAGGCAAGAGCAACTAACATGAAGCTCTTGAGAGAGATTTGAGAATTGAACAAACTGAAGAGTAGAGAAAAACAAGTAATTTAAACGTTTGAAGGTTCTTGCTGCATTAGTGGAAGCAACTTAATAGACTATTGAGCTGACTCAGAACATAGTTAGTTGAGTCAGATTCAGCAAAATAACATATCTTTTTAATTATGCATACTCAAAGTTTTGTTGGGATTTTTATAATATTTTTAGGATAATCAAAGATTCTCTGAATTATTGTATTTATACTGTTTTGGAAATTCTGTTTTTCCATCTGAAACTATTGCTGGGAAAAGTTTCCAAATGCATTTCGTATACTTTGTTGGTTAAGGAAGCAACCATCTTTCTGTTCACTGGACACTGGGTCCTGCTTTGAGCTCTGGCTCTTAGATGTTCCCTTTTCGCCAATATAATTAAATACTAGAAAAAATACACTCCCAGTGCCTTGTTTTGCAACATCTTTTTTGGTTTCTTGTGGCATACTACTTTCATCTTCAAGCCATAAGTCAATTTTACTTTCATGAAGTTTCCTGCATTGCCAGATAAAGAACTTTTCCCTGGATCACAAAAGAAGCTGGCAAGGCTTGCTACCCCTGGCAAAACTTTACTAAACATGGCTCAAATGCCAAATTTACTATGAAAATATACAAAAGAGAAGACTCACATTGATTTCTTGTACTTTACCAACACATCATCAAATAAGTTTTCTGTGGCTAGCAACTCACAGGCAGGGGAACAAGAGTTATGTTTTATGCTGGGCTTCATTCTCATGGCACACACCTACTCCTCCAGGCAAGGTAAGTTATCTTCTGGGCCTGGGGGGAAGTATTTGACAGTAACTGATCAGGATGAATGGTTCCTGTGTGCCTCCACGAGGCAGCGGAGCACGGTAATGCGCCATCCAGGATTTGTAATTCCGCGGCTTAAAGCACATTAGGAAAACAGCCCGATCGATAAAGGCCCCGTGAATGCACCAGCAGATCGCTGCGTTACAGCACGAGTGGAAACAACAAATGTGTCACTGCAGCGATTGTTGGATGTGAAATCATGTGGAACGCCTCGTTTGGAGCACGGCCCGGTCGGGCCCTGTGAAAGCGATCTCCCTCGCGCCATGTTAGCCAACGCCGGGGCGTGAAATCCAACCCCCATCTGCTCTGCCGCCGCCGCGCTCTGTGCCCGCTGCGTGTCAGCGTCTGTTTTTATTTTCTGGCACCTTGAGCAAGTGTTAGAGACTCTAAATAATAAGTGACATACGGACACTTTGCTGGAAATGAGCACCTGGGCTGGGGCACGGCATTCATTAAGGCCTGACACGCTCGCCCTCTGCGCGCTTTTCGGTCCCTTCTTTTCTTTCCCTTACCACACGATTACTCATGTGCCTACTGGCAATGTGAGAAATGGAAAATGCAGCATGCCCCATTGGCCAAACAAATGGACCATGGTTCCAGAAAAACTCTCCTCTTTTATGGTGCCTTTCATCCTTTTAACACAGTACACTGAATAAAACCACAGGCACACCTTGGTCAGCTTCCTCATTAGAGAAGACTAGGCACTTGTTTTTTCTTCACTGCATAAAAACCAGGGATGCCATACACAGGTGCACTCAAGCTAGAAGTGTATGTGTGTTCTGCTTTAGATGAGAAAACAAATTTCAGGGGAAGTTAACTCCATCTCCACAGCTTCATAACAAAATGCAAAAAGCTTGAATTTTTGATGCATGTTAAACTTCAGACAAAATAAGAGCAATGTGCACTATGAATGATGTTTTTGAGACTTGTGAGGGTTCTGTTGTCCTCTGCAACTAACCGCGTTACTAGGGAAGTAAAGGAAAAGGCATACTAGTCAATCACTTCACAAACCTGAGGAGGTTAATTAGCATTGAAATTTGTATTCTTGTAGAAAACAAAACAAATTTACCTTGTCAGCTTGACTGGTCTAGTCTATGGCATCCCAGTTTCTAGTACGGAGTAGACAAACCAAAGGTCTCACACTTCACAAATGAAGAACCTAAAGTGGCTTTCACATTTAAGTGCAGATCCCAGTTTTTATAGATGATGAGGCAGCAGAAACAGGAAGATGCAGAAGATGTTTGTTGGATAACTTGTGGGTGCTCAGGACATTGCCAGCAGTCCCACTCTCCCTAGGATTTCCTGAACTGAACATCTACCACCCTCCACAGAGAAAACTGTGCCTGGAAGGGTGGAAGGACAGTAATGACCATGCCACAGTGCACTGGGTAATAACAGGACAAGATGGACATTTTCAGACTCTGTGAAGGAGGAAGAGAGACTTACAACTTTTACCTAAAGCAAGCTGCCATTAACAAAGACAATGATTGCTCCTTAAACTTCTAGTAATAATATGTGTTTATTTAATTGTGGGGGGAGGGGGTTTGTTTGTTTAAAAAAAAACCTCCAGGGATTGCTGGAGTAATTTCCCTGGGCACCCCATGCTGCCTGACCTTCCTGGTGGCAAAAAATTGTCTTGGCTGAAATGATGTGTGAAAGTAATACTAAAACATTAAAATAAAGCATACACACACACACACATATATATAGGTTCCCTGAAAAACAGAGAGAAGATTAATGATGAGGAATGTCATTAGTCATTAAGAAACACAACCTGCAAAAAAGTCAAGTTAAAAGAGTGAAACGCCAGAGACTCATCAAGCCAAAATCAATAAAGCAGCAGTTAAAAATCCATTTTCAGTTCAGGATAAACAGTTGCTGTGTAGGGAGGGAAAAACCATCAGTGGTAGCACAGAAAAGACAGAAGCAAAACCAACTGTGAGAATGTATAGCCTGAGGAGAGAGATGACAGAGCATAAACTGCATCACTCAGTGAACAGGTAACCATTCAGCAGGGCACATGTGTGTGAGTCTGGAAGAGAGCAAAGTTCCAGGCTGTGAGACAGAGCTCAAAAGCAGAGACTGCAGGATGAACAGCTCAACTTGAATTCTCAGGCAAAACATGTGGCAAAACCAGCAAATGCATTTTTTGGACACAAGGAGAATCCTTCATAGAAGTGGGTAGGCTGTAAACACAACAGTATCTGAGACAGCATCTGTATTTAGACTTGATGTCATGGCTCAAAAATTAAATGAGAAAAATGAGACAAAAAAAAAGTTAAGAGTAAGCCAAAATAAGTAAGAGAAGAGGAGGAAACACTTATAAATGTTAAAGTACTCAATATACACTGATAGTCAGAAAGAAGGCTGAGAAGTTAGTCCTCCTTAAAAGATAACACTACATAAGCAACATGTAAAACTGGTGCCTCTGCAGTCTTGGTGAACAAGGCAAAATACCAGGCAGTGGCTGGTGGTGGGAGTTAACAAATAGCAAAGGAGCATTTCCAACCTCATTCAGAAGCATCTTCATGATCTTGAGTAAAGAATTTCCCAACCTTTTCCTGG
This sequence comes from Geospiza fortis, assembly GCF_000277835.1. Taxonomy (NCBI): domain Eukaryota; kingdom Metazoa; phylum Chordata; class Aves; order Passeriformes; family Thraupidae; genus Geospiza; species Geospiza fortis. Next base: position 1,000,292 of record NW_005054479.1, on the reverse strand, counting down.
ACACATACATAGATGTGGAGCTGTAATATGGGACCAAAGAAACTGACTGTTCTTTCCAGAAAATCTTCTGTGGATTCCTAAACCTGTCATTTTTCATTAACATTAACCTCTGCAGGTAGCAATGTTTAACACTATCTTCTCAAAAAAAAAAAAAGAAAGAAAAAAAAGAAAAAAAAGAGAGAAAAAAGAGAAACAAAACCCCAAGTCTTAATACTTCACCATTTTAAAACATAAGGAACTAGTGTAGTGGAGGTAGCAACTGTGATGACATTTGAGATTAGCCTATAATCCCCCTTCAATCTTCCAGCTGGAGAGTGGAGACTGTATGATTTGAAATCTGTGAAGTTATTTGATTTTAAAGGCTTAGCAGGCAAATAAAAGACAGTATAGGCCAATGAAATCAAATTTGCTGTATGATGTGTAGTACTCTGGATCCAGATTTTATACGTGTCCTCTGTGTGCTTACTCTGATATAAACAGTTACAGCAAACCAGAAATATGTGCTGTCTGTGCAAGATGGACTGGAATTCTGTCCTTGCTCATGTCTGATCTGCTCACACAGAAGTCAGCAGGATCAGCCAAAGGAAGTTCTCAAGGCAAAAGGTATTCAACAACAACAAAAAACAACAACAATCATAAAAAAATTGATCATGAAGGAAGAAAGGTCATGGAGAGCAGAGTGTTCATCTTTGTATTCTTTGTATCATATTGTAGTGTGTGACTAGCTCTTGTCCACTAACTTAATCAGGAAGATATATTTTAGACAGTGACAAGCAGTAATGAATACAGTCAGTCTTGTTTTCACCACAGGATACAGAGATTGGCTTTGGATGTCTTCCTGAAACATTCATTTGCTAGGCAGAATGGGAGCCTGAGGGCAGGAGACTTCAAAAAAGAAAAATACATATATCCCAGAAGTCATGTAAAACACAGGGCTACACTGTCAGTTAGTGTAAATGAACGTAACTCCACTAATGAGAAGGAGCATCTACAGTGTAAGCCAGAGGAAGATGACAAACTGAAATTGTGCCCTTGGTGACATCTGATCTATTCACAAAAATATGCATGCCTTATGGGGCAAATTTTACTATCTGTCAAGATTGTTTGGGGAATGTGGGCAGCTCCATCGGCTGGGAGAATCATGAGGGGCAGGGGGAGTGCTCTTGCATAAAAAGCAAAATTAAACATCTCAAGAAGCAAACTCCCCCCTCAGCTGCACAGAGGACAATTAGCCCCTCTGGAGCTCTGCTCTAGATAGTCATTTCAATGCCCAGTTTTCACCCTCTTGTCGCAAAACTCCTATTAAAGCCATGCTCTCCTGACACTGTGTTGGCACAAAATGTGAGCAACTTTGCTGAAATAACCATCATGGCCATAAAGCTGAGCTGTCTGCCAAGGGGACTGCAACTACAAATTGAGAATTATCTGTCATGAGTGGCAGCATGGTCCAGTTCAGAGCAAATTCCTTGTCATTGACACATATAGCTCTGTGTGATTTCAACCTTAGCAGAGTCACTAGTAAGTCAACAGTAACAGAAGGGGCAGGGGGAGGATGATTTATTTTTCCTTCCTTCTGCTGCAGAGCAACTGCATATTTTCCTTGTCAACAGCTGTGGCTCATATACACTGTAGAGATAGGTAGACAGATGGGGAAAACCCCACCCAACAAACAAGATGTAGGACTCCCAGGAATCATTATTACATGCTGAGCATGCCAATATAATGCTATTTGCAGTCTCCTCTCTAGGTCAGCAGAGATTCCAGCATCCTTTGTCCAAAGCAGGTGCTCCTCCCCAGGAGCACGTGCAAACCCTTGTCTTTCTGCCACACTGCCAAACCTGATGAAGGTTTTAACCAAGGAAGGGTGAACATGTTTTACTCACACACCTGGCTGAAATGCCTCTGCTCTTCACATCAGACTACCATCAGAGCTGCTGTCTATCCTGCCAGCTCTTTGTCATAGTAAATAATCACTCAGTCTGGCCCAATGAAAATTAAAAACACAAATGACTGTGAGGGTGGGGAGGCCCTGGCACAGGTTTTCCAGAGAAGCTGTGGCTGCCCCATCCCTGGAAGTGTTCAAGGCCAGGTTGGAGGGGGCTTGGAGCAACCTGGGATAGTGGAAGGTGTCCCTGCCCATGGCAGGGGTCAGAATGAAATAGTCTTAAGGCCCCTCCCAATCCAAACCATTCTATGATTCCAGGGGTTTTTTTTATAAGAATGTCGTTTCAGCTTCCACAGCTCAGCTTATGAGGGGTAGCTCATCAAATGGCAATCACACCAGCAGGGTTCTACCAAAGTCTGGGATTTTAGTTTACTTGAATTCAGCAGTAGATCCACTATCAGCTTACTGATACAAAAACACAAATGCATTCAGACTCAGCCCTTTGCCTCAGCTTTGATCTGGGAAGGGCAGCAAATATTGTCAGCTGTCTGTGAATATGAACTGAATATGAGTGCTGACCTAAACCTTCGCCCACCCTCTGAGACAAACTAAAATTGTGTTCAAACAGGTATGTAAGTCCTTGGTTTACTCTAAAAATTGAATTATTGAATTAATATGGCACTTTTCAAGAAAGCTGATGTTACAGTTTCATGACAGAGGCCGTTCACTGAAATGCTGATTAACATTTGTGTTGTGGTAGTGCCTCGAAAAACTCTCTGTCAAGTCCCCATTGTCTGCAGAGTCCTCCCAACTGACTGAAGTTGGTGAGGACATGAAATTAAGGTCAATTATTTCAAGTTCCAGTGAAATCCAAGAGAAACTATTTATTTTAGAACCTCAGTTTGAAGCTGACTTTTTTTTTTTTCTGTAGAGCAGCTCAGCAGAAGTTGAGGTCAGTAGAAAGAACTAAATTCAATTTTCCACTTTCCTTCTTTCACCAGAGAGACTTCTCAGGGAAAAATAACAGTATCTGAGTGTCCCACAGCGACCATGTTATCCAAGTTTTTCAGTCTGAGATCTCATTTCATGTTTGTAATATTGGCTCCATGAATGGCTGTTGGAGAAAATCATGTTACAAATATAAACATATCAGGAACAGATGCAGTCCTGCAGGAAAACATTTCCCAGGTGGAAAAGCAAGCACCTAGAGCACCCACAATAATTGCAATATTCATCCTCATAAATAAATAATGTAAAATATTAATTGACAGTCATACTGGTCTTGCAGCCAGGTTGAAATCTGATTTCAAACTAAACACTATGGAAAAGTGAGCAGCACTGCTGGCATGTCCACAACACAGGTTGGAAGGAACACCATAACCACTGACTGACACTTGACTCCTTCCCAATAACCTTCACAAATTTCACAAAAACAACATCTCTCTGCACCCACTCTCCTTCCACTCCCACTCCTGTTGCATCCTCCCATGTGGACTCAAGTTTGATCCTGGCAGTCGCACTGATGAGAGCAACAAAACACAAAGAATTCTCCTCTCCTGGGCCAGGCCCTGAGCTGTGCCTACGTGTCTGGAGCCAGAGAGTTTCCTGCCTGGCTTTCACAACGTCAGCTCCTCTTTTGTTGTGCAAGCTCCTCTTGTGCCGTCCGACACAAGGAGCTGGATCTGCTTTCATTCCCAAAGAAAGATCACCCACAGAGCGGGACCTCCATGTGCCTGGGGGGGAATCTCCCTCTTTCACTTGCTGGGGTTTATGGGGGCTATCTTCCAGTTTGCACAGCAAACATATGTCCCAATCCAAAGATCGTTCAAGTCAACAGAAAGGCTGCTCTTGATTCCTACAGGCTTTGGCTCTTGCTGCCCTGGAGAGCAAGGAACTCTCTTTTGGAAAGGGCCAAAAATAGGGTCACACAGATGACACGGCTCTCACCCCATCCTCATGCCCCACCTGCTCCTCCAGGTCACAGCTTTGTAGCCACAGGAAGATGTTTACATCACTGTCCTATTGACGGAGGTCAGAGTTCAAGGAAGCCGAGTAAATCATGAGTCGAAATAGGGTAGGGCTGGGGCCAGGTGGAGGAGAGAGGGGAAGTAATGAGAGCAGAACCATCTCTTTGAAGAGGAACAAATGTGAATGTTTACAGTCCCCCTGGTGCATTCTCCCTGTGCTGAAAACATGTTCAGATGCTGATTGGTTAATCTGCCTTCTGAGAAGTTGTGCTGAATGGCAAGGAGCTTATTCACACCATCAACAAGATCTCTGCCTGTGATACTCTGCAAAAATCCTGGTGGCATGGAAGGGAGCCAGTGCATTGGTCCTGTATTTTCATATGAGCTGCATCAAAGAGGTTCAACTCTGTATTGTGTATTCCCACAGGGTTGGTGAAATCAGACTTAGTCCTGGCATACAGTAAGATTCTTCTCAGAAAGGAGAAAGAAAAAAATAAAAGCCCAGTTAGCAAACAAGACAGGGCTTGTTTCTGCACTAAACCACAGTACATAGTTTGACAATGTTTCACAGATCTTCTTCATTTATTGTTAATCTGAAGGCATCTTCTTTTTCCCCAGCAGAGGATGTCAGATCCAGCTCCATTTCTGGAGCTACAACATTTCTGGGTTTCCTATGCAGCCCAGAGGATCTCGGATATTCCCACTTCCTGTAGATACTGCACAGTGAATTAGCAATTCACTCTGTCACTCACTGACTTCCTCTGCCTCATTAAGACTCCAGGAGTGTCTGATAAGAGCATTTAATTAAATTTAGTACAAACTGATAACAAGGCCCTGTGATTCTTTTGTCCATCTGTTTGTTGATCAGTAATTAGCAAACTCAAGGGGACAGTGCAGGACAAAAGGAGTGGAGGGACAGTTAATAGAGAGAGTCAAAGTCCAGGTGTGGGACATTGACCCAGTAAAACCAAATTTCACACTGAGAACCACATAGAAAAAGTGGACACAGTATTAGGAAAGTTTGATATTTCTTCCTTTTAAAAACATGTTGTCCATGTTTCAAAGATATCTGAAAAGCATTTGTGAGACAAGACAGTGATGTACACAGGCTTCTAAAAGGAGGTGTGATCACCCTGACAGGCTCCATCCACTTAGCAAACATAATCCAACCTGTCTTCAGCACAGCCTCTTTACTGTTGCCTCATCTACACCAGAAACATCATACTTGCATAGCTTTATCTCCAGACCCTTCCTTGCTCAAACAGGCACAAAAAATTATCATATGGATGAAATCCTGCTATTGTTAGTAAAATTGATTTATTCCAGCTGAGCAGCTGGTCTAAGGTTTCATTTGCCCTGCAAGAAGGTCCCAGCAGAGGTTCACACAAAGAAAATGATGCCCAGGTAACAGGAACACTCACTTGGCTCTGTGGCCATCGCCTTGGCTGATATCCCTGTTATTAGAAGGCTGTTTCAGCAAAGAAACCATGTGGGCAGTCAGCCTCCCACTCTTGCAGCTTTCAGTGAAATCTCCTACTTGTCTTCAGCCTTTTTAAACCACAGACATTGCTCCTGATCAAGTTTCTTTATACATTGTGAAGGCAGCTACTGCATTTTGCAGCAGACAGTGGTGGCCTGACTTTGCTGTTCTACAGTCAGACAAATTCTTGCCGACAGAAGCTGAAAGGCTCCTCTCTTGAGGCAACCACAGAGAAGTCTGTGGGATCAGACCAGTCTTTTCTACATGACCTATACAATTAGATGTTGTAGCTGTAGATCAAGAGAGATCACAGGCACACCTGCACTGACCACCATCTACTCCATGGTATGACACATGGCCTAGATTGTTCATTGGAAATGCAAAAATCTTAGCTAACACACTTTCAGATTTT
>NW_005054479.1:971811-994503 GCF_000277835.1 Geospiza fortis | reverse complement strand
GTGAAAAAGAGGGTCAATTGCCAGAGGTCAGCCCCAGTATTTGCAGTATCCCTAACTGAAAACACACAGAGAAAGTATCTTGACAGATCCCTGAGAAAGTCCTAAAGAAAAAAATCTGGCTCCAACTCTGGCAGTGGGGAAGATCTTGCTGTGTGAGAGATATGCAGAAGAGAGATATTGAACTCACTGTAATGCCTCAGAAATAGGACAGCCTCCATTTTGTTGGTAGAGCCTACTGGATTGGGCTAGAAAATAGGGTAATATGAACTATTTCGTGGAAGTAACAATTTTCCTTATGATTTCCTGAATTTTTGGGGCTAGGCTGTCAATTTTAAAAATGTAGGACCATGGTAATTTCAATGACTGCTGGTTTTGTTATTTGTTATTTGCCCTGTAGACCAGAGACTCCATTCAGGCCATGAGACACAGACCAGGAGCACAAAGCACAAGGTGATATGATTACACAAACAAGTCAGATGTCTGATTTGCAGGTTTTGAGATGTTATTATTGTCTTGTTGTTGGGTAATTAACCATAAGATTATTAACCAATGGTATCAGTCATCCTTCCTGGCACCTGCCTGGCCACATGAGTGATAAGTACAGCCCATGGTTTTGTTTTTAGTAAGGGACAAGCACAATTCCCTCCTCTGGCTACCACGAACAAAATCCTTCAGTCCTATCTGCATAGGAGAAAAACCTTGTGTTAGCAAACAGAATTATCAGCACAACATATGACATTATTTGTCCTTCTGACCAATGATTATTGCTTTAAAAAACACATTAAGTGATTTCAGGTATTTCACAGAAACCCAAGTGAGTGACATGTTGACATTTTTAACTGTGTCTTGGCTCAGGCCTTCGGGGAAGTCAAGGACAAGCTTATCTCTCTACCTGGAAATTACATAACTACCTTTACTTTTTCAAAAACAGTTTGTACCACTTGGTTGTTGAATTCTCTGCTGCTTTCCACTCCACGTATTCTGAGGCTGCTGCAGGTGTTTTTCAGGACCCTCAGTAGGAGACAGGCACAGATGTGGATGAGCACCCAGCACACGGTGCTGGCCATGACTCTGCTGAGAATGAAGCTCACCAGCTGCAGCTGTTCAGACAACTTTCCTAACACCATCCCATGATGCAACGTCTCCTGCTCAGAAATTACTCAGAAATCCCCAATTACAAAACAGGACACAGGAAGAGTGGGTTTTTTCAGGACACCCAGGACAGCCTGGCACAACCACAGCTCTGTCAAAATATGTGTCCCTCTGTGGGCACAGAAACACTTCTGCATGGTTGAGTGAAACGACCTGCCACGTTCCAAATCAGCACCAGCTGCAATTTTCTCCATATTTTTAAAATTACATGTGGCTCTCAAGAGCCTGGCAAATTGGCAGCACAGCCCCTAGCCTGGTGCAATTTAAGTGTCCTTAATCCAAATGGTATAAAAGACAACATTTACAAAAACTCTGAAAATAAAGGATGATGTTGGGTTGATGGTTTTCTAAATATCTCTTAAAATCCTGGGGATGCTTTCTGTAGACTTTTATTTTCAGGCAAAACTTTAAAATCCTGAGCTACCATCACTTTCCAGGAGAGCTAGCTAAAAGGCTATATTTAGAAGATCTTGTCAAAATAGTTTCCTTTAAATCAGGCTGCTTAGTCCTACCTATGAAAAGATGTCATTTTTTACTCATTTGCTTTACTTCTAGCTATTTCCATATGTGCACATTTTTAAAGGAGGGAGATGACAGAGCTACCTCCTAAACTTAAATTAAACCATCATAAAAAGCCTGCAGAGAAAATGCCAGCTTTGTGACTAGTAAAAAACCAACATAGTATTTTCCTGGCACAGGGCAAATGACTGATCCAGTGGTTGTTATCTTTGAAAAATGCTCAAACTATGAAATTCTTGGTTGGTTGGCAGACACCAAAAACTTGTGGGTTGAATCTGGCTTATGTGATTTGAGCGCTGCTTAGCATCTGTCATGAGAAAGCCTTAGGCTGAGTTTTCCTCCTTTGCAGAAAAGCCATGGAACTGGAAGAAAACCTGAAAGCACAAGGGAGAAGCACGTGAACAGAACAGCTAAGATACTACTACTGAAGTGTTCTGCAAGTGTCTTTAACCATCACAAATGAATGTGATCCTGTCTTCTTGGGGATGATTAGATGACCTCTTTCTGTAAGCCTTTTCCAGCTCTTACATCTATGATTCATCCCTCTTGGGCAAAACATAAAACCAGTATGCTGATCATCCATCATCGTTAAAAATCTCATTGCAGTTTTTCAAAAAAAGAGTTTGTTCTAGCCAAAATTCCAATTTGTAATTACTGTACACTGCATACCTAAAAAACTCCCTTTGGTTTGAATCACAGAAGCATTACTCTAGAATATCTTCTAATCAGAGGAAACAACCTTCATCATTCTTCACTTTCTTGAAGACTGTGCAGACACCTACCCAAAGTGGATCTGAAATCCTATTTACACACATTCTGTGTAGCCCTACTGGGTAAAGCATAATACAAGATACTGTGCAGGAGAAAAATAAGCATTGCAGGTGGGGCAAGCCATGCGAGTGTAGGAACAAGCACAGAAAAACATCTTGCACACCTCCTTCTGCTGCAAAGTTAAGAACTTCCATGGTGAGTATGGGGCACAGACCTCCCAGGAGATCTTGCCCTATCCTGGTCCCTCATGGATATCAGCTTTTCTCCACTTCCTTTGGGCAGGGTTTGCTCAGAAAGGTCTCTCAGGCATTAAACAAACTGTTCAAAATGACATTATCTGTGGAAGTACTTCCCTTACCATTTTTCTTATAGAAAAGTGATTTTTTTTTTTTTTTTGGTCACAGAAATTATATTCTCACAGAAAATTATCGTTCAAACTCTAGAGAAATTTAGAGAAGAAAATTTAGGGCTTTTTCTCAGCATGACCAGTACTCTAGTCTTCAAGGGTTTCTTGTGAGAGGTGAAGGAGCACCTTTTGCTCCAAGCCACTGCAGCCCTCAGCTGCAGCCCCAATGCTGCTGGCAGCTATGGAAAGGAATTTTCAGCCACTGCAGCCCACTGTGATAGCAGAGTGAAGTCCACTGCTGCTCTCACAGCCAGTGAATTACATAGCACAAACCCAGCCACATCTCCTATGTGCTAAACAGGGACATTTTCTCAGTTTTTAATTCTGACAATATTTCCTCTGTGCTGCTAATGAACCAGCACAGGCTGGGTCCAGTGCTCTGCATTCTGTACAGACAGTATTTCTGTTTCAGGGAATTCCCAAGGATCAAATTGCTGGAGTCTGGGCACTTGTGGCAGGGGAATACCAGACAATGCTGCCCTGGGTGCCCACTGTCCTGGCAGTCACAGACAGAGATTGTGCTGGGCATGTCCATGTCCTGATATCCCATTCCTAAGGCCAGCACAGGCCCCATCTAAGGACATTAACTCAGTGACAGTAAGGTGATAACATGGTTATCAGCCATAGTACAGATAATTTCATAGCACAGTGTCCAGTACAGGTTCTAAGCTCAAAGATTAAAAAAAAAATCATAGGGAACAGAAATTATATTTCATTCATTGTAATAAACCTATGAAGGCTGTGAAATCCTAAGACCAAACTGCTGCTGTAGAGGGTCAACAAGATTTACATCACCTTCATTGGACTGGCACACTCTCAACAGACACTTCTGGTCCTTAATTTAACAACAAATTATGGAAAACCCCATGCATGTAAAATAAATTTGGACAAAAAAAAAATCCCACCAAACTAAGATACAAATTAAAATGGAAAATATCCATCATAGTCAGGGTTCAGTTTAGGCAGCAGAACTTTCTAAATTGTAAAAATATTATAACTGCCAATTTGGTCCAGTTATGTCTGTGGAGGTACCCTTGTCCCATGTATTCTCCTCTTCACATTGAGACATTCTAGCTTGCTTTAATATACTTTATAAGCCTGTCTGATTGGCAAATTTCAATACACAGTGTCTTCCATATGAGTTAGAGAACCTGACAGTCATTGCTCTCTATCAGGTATATGCGTAGTTAACAGCAGAAAGCCAAATCAAAAGGGGATATTGAATTTTTGACAGTGTGTCTACCTCAAACTAGCAGAATGAAATTAAAAAAGAAAATATTTAAGTTCTATATAAAGAAATAAAAAACCCAAAACCCTCTCTGGAGAAAAATAATATCTCCTATTAAGTTTTGGAAACGAAGGAAAGACTTTTGATTATGGCACCTGGACTTGTAACAGGGGGGCTCAGTTTCTAGTGTCTGTACAAACTTCTTTTGGGACTTCAGGCGAGTTTCCTCACTTAGTAAAATGGGACAAGGCCCATAATGTCACTCATTATTTGTCTGTACAGTTGACTTACCCTGTAGTATCATAGGGGTGAGATCTATTTCTTGCAACATGTTAGAAAAACAACCACCACAAAATGCCTTTGCTTTCGGTTGGCACCTCTGAGCACTCTGACACAAATAAGGAATGATCCCCACATATTTAAAGCTGCTTGGGAGAAAAAGAAAAAAATTGGCTGATGAGGACAAGACAGTAATTAAAAAAAAAAAAAAAAGAAGACCAATTCTGAGGCAGGAAAGGTAGAGTTCATGGCTGGAACAGGCAGTAGATCCCTGGGATCTTTCTATCCTGGCAGATCCCCTTTCCTCAATTCCTCAACAAGGGTCTATGGTATCACCTGCCTTTTTTCACCCAGTGGACCCAAGCGTCTGCTGCTGTTTCCTCTGCTGCTGGTCACCATGGGAGAGGTGTGAAAGGGCATGAAGAAGATAATTCCATAAGCCCTATTCTCCCATGGTGTAAATCTTGGATCCTGAAAAAAATACATGCAAGGTTTTTCCTGCAGATAGAAACAGATTTCAAAACTGGAGAACCAAATTCAACCTTGCCATATTCCCAAGCAAATGGACAACTCAGACTAGACCAAAACTCAAGGGACTGCACAAGGCAGCTTTTCATCAACACTTCTGCCCATCACATCACCACACTTCAAATTAAAGGTCTGCAAAAGCCTCCACTTCATAAACCTCTGTCATGTTCTTCACATCATACCAAACTGCAAGCGACAGAGAGATGTAAGTGGAGAGGGAGGGAGGAGAACTAATGCACTAAGGAAATCAAATGCTGTGCACAACTGACACAAGCACTAAATATTTACCTCCATTGAAAAACTTTGGCTATTTTCCTTTTCAGTCCTATCAAATCACCTTCCTAATCACAGGCACTTGTTATTTCTCCCCAAGGGCATGAACTCAGCTTGTAAAACACGTACTTGAGGAAAAGCAAAGTGTTGCTGGTGTGACATGAATTGCTGTGGAAATGCTGCTCAGGGTCTGGCCCAAGGCAAGCTCGAGCCATGGGCTCACAGCAATACTGCAGGCACGAGTTTGAATATCACTCCTCTCTCCCTCTGTACCTCCTGATGCAGCCCTAACCTGTCAGACCATCAGAGAACCCACATTTCACTCATTTCCTAAAACATGAGAATTCTAATGAAAACCTCAGCTCAGCTGCTTTTACCCGAGCCTGAGATAAGCCACCTGAAATAAAGGGACTACTTTTTCAATTTGTATTACATTATTTTTGCAAGGAAATTGTTTTAGCAGAAGCCACACAAATGCTGAACCTTTTGCAAGCTGTGAAGATCCACAGGAACTGAAGAAGGTTTCTCCCATGACTGTTGCATTGTTTTACACAAGGAAGGATGGCAAGAGGTCAAAAGCAATGCAGGAACAGAAGCCTTTGGCCAACTTTGTGTGCTGAGGACTAGGAAGTCCCAGTACAATTTGCTCTGCGTTATACAGAGGGATACAGATTCTTTTCAGTGTCCCAAATCCTGCTCCACCTCCTCAACAGTGGCACATTGTCTCTAGAGTAAGAAAAAATCGCTTTGAAATATTTCACCCTGGCTGAAGTGTTAAACCAGGCTTCCTTCCACCATTTAAAGCTCACTGGAAAAAAAAAGCCCCAACCTCACTGCAAAGACAAAATCCAGAAAAAAAGTCTTTGAATTATCTAACATCCAAGATAGAAAGAAACAGAAATAAACTGCTCTGTCTCAAGAATTAGACATAGAAATTAACATTTTAAATGTTTTTAAATAGTCTTCTGTAGTTTAAGTGTGACCCTGCACTAATGACATTCTTAGAAACCTCATTAAAGAACTGCAAAGTATTACTGTGGCAGCATTAATAGCTCCATTGTTGTAGCATAAATAACTGTGTGAAATAATTCCAGATGTAATGCGGATGGAAAGGAAGAGGGTGCCTCACACTCCTTTAGAGCTGTATCTTTCGATGTCTCTTTCCAGCTGAAATTTCCCATTCTGTGTCCCAGCAGTGGAGGTCTGCAGTGACTTACACACTGGAAATGCTAAAACGAAGCCCACAGTGAATAATAGGACTTTTGTTTCAAACATTCCCATGGTTTCTTTTGAGATCTCTCTCTCCCCCTCCACAGACTCTATATTTTGCTGACTTTTCCTTATATTTAAGCATCAGCCAGCAAGGAATTGGCAACAATTGTGGAACAATTGCTTCTTCTCATCTCCCTCTCGCTGGGAAAAAAAGAAAAAGAGAAAAAATAATTTAAAGAGATAGCCTGTGTGAAGTGGTGAAGCAAGCTGCACCATTTTGGAAAGCATCACAGAATCATAGGATGGCTTGGATTGAAGGGGACCAGCCTGAAGGCAGAAGAAGGGATGAGCACCAATAGACCTGGGAGCCAGAACAGCAGGAATCATTCACTGAACAGAAGAGAGAGGAAAAGCTGGCACAGGCATCTCTGCCACCTTAGACTCCATAGGTAGGAACTTGGTCCCTTTCTAATCTTTCACACAAAACTCCCTGGCACAAACTGTCTGGCTTATTCACTTTCCTAACTTATTCCCTTCCATCTTTCCTAATGCCAGTGAAAGCCCAAGAGGCCCAAGAAACAGCTTTGCCATTGCTTTAACATGAGCATGCTGCTTGCACACAGGAATGAGAATTTAGCCTGGAGACATAAACCCAAATATACAGCTGTGTATGGTATGCTGAAAACCAACCCAGCACAGAGAGCTGCTTTTATGGGCAGGATTTGTTTTTCCAAATGGGATTTATTTAAAAGAAAATTGAATGGTTATAAAGAGCTCACTCTAACAATAACACAGAAAATGAATCCAGTGTTCACTGCCGGCTTTGCTTCACAGTACAATCCAGACAGAGAAATCTTCTTTAGAGGGTCCTGGCTGCAATGACCTGCCCTGCAGAGTAACCCCTGGGGAAACAGCTGGCTAAAAACTGGGACTCTGCTAACGACTGAAATAAAGGCAGGAATTTCACTGGGGGAGGGTGCTGCAATGACAGTGTGAGGAAGTGACTATGGGAACACCCTGTTTCAATAAACCTTTTTCATATCAATAGCATGGCAAGGCTCTAGGAGACACACAGGACTTCATTGTCCAGGAAACTGTTGGCACACTCCCCATTTCACCATCTTCATAGGGGCCAGGACTTCTTAAGTCCAAAGGTGTCTCAGCTTCCCTTGGTGCTCCAGCCAGTATAAAACTTCCTCTGAACAGCCTTGCTTCAATTCTCATGCTATTTTGGTAACCTCTATGGGTACCACAGAAATTTTTACCAATAAACCCCTGATGTTTTAGGTGTCAGCATAAGGTGTCTGCAACCTGCCCCACTGAGTCCCTTAAAAAGAAGCACTCAGGACCTTTTAACCATCACTCTCTTCAAACCCTCTTCTCTGCCTGCATTTCCCAGTGCAGGACAATGTGTTGATGCTTCCTTTGTCCTGCTTGTCTCCTTCAGTATGCGTCCCAACAGGCCACTACACCTAGTCACAGCAGTTGATCTGACTGGCTGAAGGACAGAAAAAAAATGGTTTGTTTCTGTGGCAGAGCTGTGCCAGCGAAGGTTTAAACTGGACATCAAGGAGAGTTTCTCTACCAAGAGGTTGGTCAAACACTGGAACAGGCTTTCCAGAGAGGCAGCCGATGCCCAAACTTGCCAATGTTCTAAGAGATGCTCTTGACAATATTTTAGCTTTTGGTCAGCCCTGAATTGATCAGGCATTGGACTAGATTGTTGGTGTAGGTCCCTTCCAATCAAAATAGCCTATTCTAATCTAAAAATATTTAGCCATGACCATTAATGCTTCTGATTCTACTTGCTTCAGAATTCCAAACCTACTTCAGTGACTAATTAGAGAGACCATCTGATGTCTTTCATCTGGGGCACATCAAAGCCCTTCCTTCTCCAATTAGGCACTGGTCTTCATCCAGTCCTGTCCAGGACAGCGAGCCATGCACTGTTGCACAGATGTTTTCAAGTCACAAAGCAGAGCGGGTGTGGGGACAGCTTTTACAGCTCTAACTGGAAACCTATTAAGGTCATGATATTGAGAAAGAGCTCAGTATGGCCTTCATATTTTAAGCTTTGGAAATATCAACCCCGGAGCTGAAAGATTATTTATACTGGAAGCTGACTACCAGGCAGCTGCCAGGGGAGAGCTAATCAGGGGACTGACTGGGCTATTAACCCTGACATATTCCCCAGCCCATCATCTCCCCCTGGCCTTCCATGGCTGCTTCACACATAAACCAAGAAGTTCTGATGAAATACCAGACAAAACTAATTTTTTTAACCTGTCCCAACTAAATCCATGCAGGGAAGACACAGCTGGTTATTTAACTCTTATAGAGAGAAATTTAGACGTGGATTAGTCCTGGGAGAACCTTTCCAGACTCTCCAAGAGCTTCATCAGCTTTTCCTTCCTAGAGAGACATCAACTTTCCAATGCTCCCCACAGATGCTCTAGTTTTAATCCAAATTAGCTCCCAGCATATCCCATCACTGCCCAAGATCTCACTAACATTTCAAGCACACTGAAGCATCCTTTCCTTCTCCTGCACTCCAACACTCAGCAACCACTCTGCACCTGAACTAGCAGCCTCCATTGTGTCTATCTCACATTACCAAAGCTCCATCTTTTCCCCAGCAAACCTTGAGGTAAGATTAAAGGTGAGCCTGAAGCCCCATGCCAACACAAAATTTACCAGACTCCACTCTCCTTTATACATACATATACATATATTTATACTTATTGTATTTATATTTATTTTCACCTGCCTAAGTTGACTGTCCTGCTGGCCTCAGGTTGTGTTAGGGGAGGTTAAGATTGGATATTAGAAAAGATTTCTTCACCACAAGAGTGGTCAAGCACTGGAACAGAGTCATTACTTGGGCTCAATAACCTTAAAAGTATTTTCTAACCTAGACACTTCTGTGATTCCAGTTTGGAGAAAAGAAGGCTAAGGAGCAACTCATCATTCTCTAGAGCTTCCTGAGGGGAAGTGGAGAGGGAAGAGCCAAGCTCTTCTACCTGGTATCCAGTGCCAGGACATGTGGGAATGGATCCAAGCTGCACCAAGGGAAGTCTAGATTGAACACTGGGAAGCATTTATTTACCCAGAGGTTGTCCAAACACTGGAAAAGACTTTCCAGAGTAGTGTTTGATGCCCTGGGCCTGTCAGTGCTTGAGACATTTGGACAATGCCCTTAGCAGCACATATTAACTTGGTCATCCTTGAATTCCTCAGATGATCATTGCAGGTCCCATGCAACTGAAATAATCTCTTCTATTATATGCTATTCCATTCTGGTACATTATGCAACATGAAAATTAAACACGGTGTATGAATTATATGACAGAAGCAGATTTCTAAGACTGCTGTAGACAACTTGCAAGTTAATGTTTCTTTTACAATTACATTGGCACATTTGCTGAGAAATCCACTGTTACCCACTGCTAAGGAAAGCCTGTCAAACAGCTACCAGTGTTAAAAAGAGGAATTTCCCTTACTTAACCTTTTGAGGAACAAGAGGTTAACAAAAAAGGTAAATTGTAAATCTTTCCAATTTAGAAAGTGAGACCATTTCAGCAGTATTTTCAAGGAAATCTACAGCCAGTGTGTTCCCAGAATTAAAATGGAAAACCTGACACCTTTAATAATTTCCTGCCACTGTATAGCTGTCAGCATTGCATGGATTCTATCAACCCAAAAGTTAAGTTTCAAGGTTAGGAAACCTATGCATTCATATGCTTTTGGGTTGTTTTTGTATAGTTTTCTTCCCTCTGCAGCCCCACGATACCTGGCTGAGGAAAGGCAGCACTGTGGATTTTTACGGGTTCTTCCTTTCCCCATAAAACAGCATGCAATAAAGATCTGAACAGGGGACTTTTGGACCACTCCCATAGCTCAAATAAGTTTCCCTTCATGTCAAGTCAAGAGACACAACTTTCACTGGGGCTGTGAAGAAGCAAAGTGTGGCTGCAATGAAATCCAGATGCCAAAACAAAAACCAGAGCCCCCCGAGGATGAACACGGCCCCTCCAGGGGTACACGTGTGTTGTATATAAGACCCAGGTAGAAAGCAATAACCAGTGGCACACATGGTTAAATGGTCTGCTTAAATGCAAGAACCAGGATTAAAATCCAGGTTTTTAATTCCTTGCCTCGTGTCCAACATGCTGTGCCCCCCCATCTCTGGGGTAATGTGCTGACCATAATTCAGATTATGGAGGACTGAGGTGAAGTTATATTTTGCTGGGTCCATACCATTCATGGATGCACACACCTTTACCAGCTTATCAGTCTAGATAAAGTTTTAATGAAAATCGAGATTTCTCTATTTCTTGGCCTCTTCCTCACATGTATATCAAAGTCAAATTAGCATCACCAAGATCACAGTAAGCATTAAGAGTCATCAGCAAGGAAAAAGGTCCCAATATTCTGCTTCTCTTTTCTGCCTATTACAGAAAAAAAGCTGGTTTTCTTCTCCAGAGGTGTTCTAGAATATATTATCAGCTTATTTAATCACTGTGAAGATGTTCACATGCCTGTGTTTCAGCCAGAGATGCTCAGGATACCAGAGTACTACAAGTTATTATTTGATGACTTTTAATAACAAAAGCAGTCTAACATCATAAACACAACCCAAAAAGCACTCCAAAGCACATAAATCACTGAGAGGAGAAAAGCAGCAGATCTAAGAGGAAGGGAACTCACAGGCAAGGAAGAGACTACGACTACAGAAAATGTTTTATGGTGCTCTTAATTATTTTACTCCCACAATCCCCTACAACATGCTGCCTTTAAATTTTCTTTTTCACAACAGAGAGAGCATTTGAGACAGGAGCAGGCATTTAGTTCAGCTGTCCACTCTCAGCCCTGCAAAACCACAGGGCACTCTCTGTATTCCCACCTCCACCGTGCCGGGGAATGACATCAGCCCTGCTCCAGAGAGCTGGCAGGCCAACAAAAATAACTGTTACTGACCAAGAGCACTGTTGCAAGGAATATTTTTGGAACTGTACTCTGCATTCCTCCGAGTCCCCTGCTTCCTAGTCCAAACATATCATGGCCTAAAAATTCCTCACATTTTCTATGCAGTGTTTCCTTTGGGCTCGCACAATGGGGCAGTTCTTCTGCTCAGCAGCACTAGTGTTCTGGAAAGGGGAAGGGAAAAAAAAAAGGCTGCAGCACTAAATAACCCTAATGGCAACCACAAGGGCCACAGTGTTATTTTTAGGTCAGAAAAATGATGCAGAAGGAAACAGAGTCACCTCAGAGTTACCTTGCACTGGCCTTTAGTGAACAAAAGCCCAAAGAATTTGGTTATTTCTTCCATGTGGTGGTAAGGGGACTCACCTATGCTTGTGGTGAAGACTCAGCTATTTAGTGGAGTTCTGCATGGAAGAAGGAGGCCAGGAGGATGTGGTATCTCCCTCTAACAGCACCTCCAGGACTGTGCAGAGGTAACAGAGACCCAAAGCCTCCTCAGCTCTATGCTCAGCCTCCTCATCCCTGCAAGAGGCACAAACCAACAGAGGCAAGTTCTAGGTTGTGTCCAGGGGCTGTGCAGCTGGCATCATCTTCCCAGAGGAGAAGAGGCGAGTGGTCAAACACACCCCCAACATCCCACCCAAGTGACACTGTGTGATCCCTTCCACTCCCACATCTGCCAGTGTATTGGCATAAGGTCATTTTGGAAATGACCAAACAAAGGAACTGGGCAGAATGTGTACAACTATAAATATTCCAGCCTAGGCCAAACATTGGGAAAAACCTTTTATTCCTTCTTCATACACATTTCTACCATTTCCTTTTCTCCTTCACTGGAAGAATGCAACTTTCCTTATTATCAAGGTAAAAGTCATGGCTGACCTTGCAGAGAGAAGTTACATCTACTTTCCAGTCCATGTTCTTCTCCAGCCCTGTCACAAGCACCACGATTTGCCCAGTCTTGGAACAAATTTCTATTTGAACAGAAACAGGCTACAAAACAACATGTGCTTCACTGGCCAATACTTTGTTTCCTTTTTTAGCTGCCCAGATAAGAAAAACAATGCAGAGAAAAAAAACTAATAGAAGGCATAAAGAGGCCACTTATTCTACCAGTGTTCTGCACAAGGTTTAGAAACTTCAACCTTTTAGTACCTCTTACTCCACCAGTCCTTGATTAACTTTATCTCTTCAGACTCTAAAGGCTGGGTCTTGCCTTCTGCTCTGCCCTAATCTCCCCATGCTCAGTTGGGCCTGGAAGCAAGTGTTTTTTAAAAAATAATTGTTTCAAATTTTTTAAAATCATTTTTAAAGGTATTTGAATTCACTTCATGTTCACAAACAGACTGTTTGCCATGAAACAGTTTTCAAACACAGGGAGAGTAAAGCAAATTCACTCTTTGGAGTGTTATAACTGAGAGACGAGGAATGGGCTGGGGAAATTAGTATTTAGGTGGAACTAATTAACAACAACTGAAAGCTAAATGACAATGTAACCCACAGCCCCCTTGTGGGATATTCTAAAATGGCTGTGTATGTCTGAAACATTTCAAGGACTTTCATTATCGGCTTGGTCTACCATTTTCACAGCTCAAATAAATCAGTATTTTCTACCACAATGTGCAGCTTGGTGCCCTGCAGAATAATTCCCCAGCCATACGTTCCAGAGATACAGAAGCACACAAAATATGATCTCTTTTACTAGGCTAATAAAAATCAGAAAGTGTACTGTATAAATTTTATAGACCTCAAAGGTCTATCTTCCATAGGAAGAAACTGAGACTCCAGGCTACTGTCGGGCACCATAACACAGAGAAAAATATTTATCAGCTGCTTTGGAAAATCCACCAGACAGAAGTCACCAGCAAAGCAAAATAACACAACTGTAAACTCACCTGAATCTTTCCTCTCTGAGGAGCTCTTTGGCGTTTCGGTTTCCACTTGCAGATTAACGCTTGCAGAGCCACAAGGGAAAAAGGGCCAACCAGCAAGGAAAATACCTCTGCCTCTTGGAGCCTACCCCGAGCAGGCAACTCTAGACGATGAGAATGCAAAGTGCCAGGGCTCTGCACCGCCGTGCTGAGCCCGCTCTGTGTCCTGAGAGGGGTCACAGCTCCCTCCAGCTCAGCCGGGCTGGGGCCGCTTCAAGGAGAGAACAGAGAAGGAGAGAAGGCGCCTGCTCCGCGCAGAATGTCCCTCTGGTTCCCTAGGGGGATTCATGGAACCTAGTTGTGATCCCTTCCTGAAATGCACCAGCCCTTGAGGTGCTACAGTGGCACTGAGAGCTCTGGGGTACATCAAGCACAGCCCTCATGGCTGTGCTGCTCCTTGCTGAGATGGATACAGGAGATGGGAAACCCAAATGCCTCCTGAAAACTCAATTCCAAGCCAAGATGGTCTCCACATGGATACAGCTTCTCCTCAAAGTGAGGGGAGGCAGAGTGCAAAAACACAGGAGGGAAGAAAATGGAAAGATTCATGCAATTTTTTCTCTAGGACAACCAAAGGGCTGAGCTGATGCTTTTATAAAGCTGAATGACTGGGCAAAAAGTGGGAAGAAGAATCCACTGACTGCCAGATTGGTGAAAGTGGGGAGATGCTGAATTCTGGAGATCTATTTCAAAGGAAGATGTGTATTTGTTGTGACTGGTTCCACTTATGTAATTTGCAACTAATTTAGTCCCAAATTCATTAGCTGATTTTCTATGTTTCTGACAAATGAACAAACAAAATCCCTCCCTGGATTTGTAGAGTGGAGGGAGACTTCCATAACCTTGTCAGGTTTGGGGGAAACAGAGCGAGAAGTATTGAGACAAAGTTCCTCAAGTGAGATTAACCTAAACAACCTGAAGTATTCTGTCAAGGAGAGACAGGGAGTCACACAATCAGCTTAGCCCAGGTTAGTGAGATGAGGAATCCATTCCCACAGTCTAGTGGAAAAAATCAGTGGGTGTCTTCAGCCCAGCTTTAGTCCTGGTTTCAGTGCTAAAAGACAGAACAAATTGATCTGGCTCATGACTTTGACATTTGCTCTGCTATCAGCATCAGCTCTATCTGATAGGATGACAGTGCTTAAGCTGTGGTAGCCAGAGGAAATCCAATGCTAAGGAAATGGACATTCATTTAATGTTTATCTAGGATCAGCTCCACCAATGAATTCCAGATGTTGGCTTTAATTGTCGCATTCTGGTATGTTTAAGCAGCAGGAGTTCGTAAGGCCGATTTGTAAATCAATCTGGCAGACTCATACTGAATCTCATCTCTGCCAGCTTTTCTAAGTCAGGGGATGCTCTTAAAATGTTAAGTACTTAATGTGTCTGCAATGCAAAAAGGAGGAAAGATTTTTTTTTTAAACATCCCTCCCTTAACGTTTTTTTCTTTTACTCCTTCTCTCCTTCACTTCCTTCCCGTAAAACAGCAAGACTTGCCATTCCCTTCAAACGAGTCCAATGAATTTCCAGATGAGTCCTAAAGCTAAGGAGGGCAGGTATGAGGATGCAGTCCTGCAACACGGGTGGGGCACCCTGCTCATCATTCACATACATTCCTTCTGAGTAACTCCATCAATTTCCCACCACAGCCAATGGCAACTGCATGCATGGACTACACACAACTGCAGCGCTCCTGATATTTGAGCCTCCAGTTTTCATAAACTGGGGGAAAAAAATTGATTACGGCAACATTGGGACTGTCTCAGTTCTCAGCTTCCATATCCTTCTAGCTTGTGTTCAACTGTTCCAGCTCTATCCAGAGGTGGTACAGAAATGGCTTTCCAATTCTGAATCCCAAAGCATCCTATGAGCTTCAAGTCAGACACCAGCAAACCTAGCAATGGTTTTGTTCTCAGCACGACTTCACACATCAGCTGAATGTGCTGGACTATTGTTAGGGAATTGCTTATTGCCACAGCCAACTTCCAGTCATGCCTTGCTTACAGGAGAGAAAACTATTCTAAAAAATAGCTTTTAAGTACCATATCCCTACTGACTAGGGCAGGCACTATAGCTCATTAAAACTGCTTTTGAAACCAGTTTTCTCAATTTGCTTTCAAAACACCTGCTTCTGAGAAAGCACCTCAGTATTCAAGGCATGTGAACCTTACTTACATTTTCCCAGGAATGTGTGCTTAGTACACACATTTTTCAAGAAGTGTCACTGGATGGTTAGGTAAGGTTTCAAAGCTTTCAGCAATGGCAATATTCATCCCATGGAAGTTCATGGGAATTCTTCAAAAGGGGTTGACTCAGCCTCGGCTGACTGCTTTTGAAAAACTCCCCTTTATCTGCTATCTTTGATGGTCCCAGAGATAAAATGCTGAAAGTTCACTTTACCATCCTCCTTTAACACTACAGGCCTCTAAGAGGGGTCCACTTCTCCCCTCAGCATGAACATGAAAAGTGTTTTGCTCTTGGCCTGAGTCATACTATATTTGAAGAGAGGCTGGAGAAAAGCAGTGGCTAAAAATCCACCTACTACTCAGAGCAGAAACCAAAGTATCAGCAAAGAGCTGGCCCTATCATCTCCCCTTAGCCATGGTTTAGCATTTGAGGCTGGAGAAAAATCCAACTGCATTACAATAGCAGATGCCCCAAAAGAGGCAGGGTGAAGTAAACAGTCTTGAAAATACTTTCCAAGTCCATGGGACCATAAACAAGCAACGCCCAAAAGCAACACCATCCCCAAAAGTTAAATCATTATCATTGCACATCCTGCAGAGTGCTGGGGTGGCACCAGGTGTCATGTCAGATCTGCAATATTAAAAAGTCAGAACTCCATATGGGAATAAACAAACTGGTTATTCCTCCACAGGAAACAGGCTCCCTGTACCAAGTGTCATAAAAGCTGGTACAGAGCTCCAGGGGGATAGTTGTCAGTAAAATACTCTAAAAAACAGATGACCGCAGAACTAACAGGAATGACATGCAGGCATCTTGTTGACTTTTATTCCTCACATCTGTAACTATTTCTGTGGTCCACAGAATATGAGAAAAAATTAATAGATTTGGCCCAAAAGACAGAAGAGTGCTTTGTCCAAATACGAGATGGGAAGGATGTAGTGAAACTTTTAAAGAGTTTCTCCTTCAGGATATGCCAAGGATATGACATGGCTTTGGAGTAACAGAGGTGCTGTCACAGGATCTGAAGTATTCCCTCCCTTGCTGAAGATGCTGAAGGGTGGCAAAGATGTCACTTGTGAGCAGCCCAGTGTGCAGCCCATCCTCCTGATAAGTGTGGAGCTTTGAACACAGCAGGGCCACAAATTCTGAAGAAAATTTAACACAGGTCAAACAAATGAATAGTAATAATCACATACAAGGCACAACTTGTGTATTTAAGATTTAACAGGCTAAGTCATCATTGAATATGTCCATGATGCAGCTTTTGCCTAGACGAAGGATAAAAGGTATCCAAATCATTCCTTGTGAAGGGATGTGAGATACACAGGAGCTCTGACAGTACTGAGGATGTTCAGTGGCCAAATTCCTCTCTCATACAATTCTATCCATCTACCCCTGAAAGATGTTGCTCTTTTGTCTGTTTATCAAGGCAAGTTCTCAAGGGACCACCACAAAATTCTCCATAATTATCCAAGGACAAAGCACCCAGAAAACAACACCATCTTTTGAAGGTCACACAGGCATGTTTTTACAATGGTTCTTGGTCAGAGTTTCTCAGACACCTCCCTAGAGGCTCTGAAAACCATCCCAGAGGAAAGGGAGTCCCTACAAATGAGACCAGTGTGAGCAGGACACAGTTCCAATGCCAGGAACATGCTCAGCACCTTGCTTGCATTTCAAATCAAAGACACACACTAGCTTCTCAAAATTCACCACCAATATTTTCACTTCCCAGAAGTGAAGGCTGCTGTATCTTCCAAACCACCTTGAAGGAAAGGGATTAACAAAACCACACAAACCAAAGCAGCTCACAAGAGACCTTGGCTGACACAACCCTCTTGATGCTGTTGCCACAAATTTCTCCTGGGTTGGAGTTTCTCCTGCCAAAGAACACGCCAGGACTACCAGGAGGAGCTGCAGCGGGCTTGCAGTTGTCAGGAGACACTGCAAACAGAGCACAAACACTGGGCTGTGCTGGGGACTGGGGAGGCATTGTTCTTCTCCTCCATGAGATTCCTGGAATTGTTCAGCTGGGAATCCCAGCCTGCATCTGAAGTGGATCCAAGTCTCCCAGTTGCCTACCAGTGACCAAAGAGGACTGCCACCAGTTCTCCTCCCTCCTGCCAGCTGCACATTCTCACCAGCAAAGGTGAGACAAAGATCCTGGTCTACTTCAGTGCAGAGGTCACCGTAACTTTTTCCAGTTTGAAAAAAAACCAACACAAAACAAACATGCCAGGTCACATTGCTTCTATTTAAGAAGAGAACCATTCAATATTGGATTAAAGAAAACTCAATGAAGAATTTGGTGGTGATGCTTTTCCAAATCAAAATAGTTTCACAATGGATGATTCAATGCCAAATATTTCAAAGCCTTTGGTTGACAATCAAGCAGAAAACTGACTCAACTCAATAGTTCAAATGACTTAACAACATTTTTCAGGGAAACAATGAACTGGAAGCAAAAAAAGCAATGAAAGTCCTATGTATCATTTCAATTGTGTGATAAACTCAGACTTAGTGGTTTGGTTGGCATGAAGAGATCAGAAAACCATCCATATTCTGCATTTTTTGCTCTATAACCTAACAACCTTCAGTGTGTCTATAAGAACTTTATATACACACACAGGAACAAACATATCTGAAGCAAGATCAAAGAAAAGAAGAAAAGAAGAAACACATCAACTGTCTTTGTTGCACTGGATCATTGCAATGGAAAATAAAATAATTTGCTTCCCTTTAATTTACATGAAATATTTTCTGTACCAGCCTGTTAGTAATTTAGCTTGATATTAAACAACAGCATTGTTTTCACTGTTCGTCTCCCTATTGTTCTGCCACTTGCAGTAATTTAAAACAACCCAGAAAAATCACAGACAGATGCATTGTGCAGAGGACAGATGTGCTGACCTACACAGCACTTTCACAGCTACGCCTGCAAAGTGTATTTATGTTCCTTGCTTTTTGCTGCATATTAAAATAAGGTTTTCTTTAAAACATTATCTCAAGAGCTGCAAAATACATCATGGGAATAGAAAGTGAAGGGATAAATTCTGTGTTATCTGATTCCTTTTACTGTTTATTTCTCCCCTCTTTTCCTTGGCTTCGGCACGAGGAACAGGTTCCATCCCGCCAGAGCAACCAGAATAAAACTGACATTTTATGAGTGGAAACAGTCCAAGGATGGTGGCTTATGCTCTTAACAGCCTGACATCTCAACCTCTGAAAGCAGCAGTGGTTCTGCTTCCAGTGGCTGCAGAACACCTTAAAAAGCAGCACAAACTGACAATGAAAATAAACTACGGTTGCTGCACTGCTGGAGTCTGGCAGCCCTTAACAAATACAGCAGCGTCTGGGTGTTAAAATACATAAATCTGTCATCATTACCAGGCTAAGGGGTCGTCATCCTATTCTCAAAATAAAAGAACTGTGCATAATCAGTAGGGCAGGGAGTTCACAACAAAGTATGCCTTTTACAAACTCTCAACTGCTGATAGATGGATGTTTGCAAGGGACTTAATGTCTTTAACAGGGTACGTTTGAGAAGGAGTGTAGGTTTCAGAACTCCTGGGATTAGTACTTTTTTTTCCTCTTCTTTTCCAATTTTATTGCCAAGAAGTGTATAATGTAAACACTCAGGTCTTCTGACTATGAAACCCGCATTATTATAAAGAAGGAAGAATCAAAGCTTTCTAGCACAATTATATTATTCATGGACAACACAGAATATATTCCTCCTCTCATCAAACAAAAATAAATTGGATTTTAGAATAGGTCTGTACACTAATTTTCAGCAGTTCTGTTGATTTTTACTTTCCTTTTTTCATCTTTTTCTTAATGTGGATGCCAAAGACAGCACAGGAAAGGCAGAGAACCAGACCCTACAGGAATGTAAAAATACAGCTCCTCAGCAACCATACATTTTAACAGGCAACATACCTACATGCATGGATCAAGAGGCAGCATGTGAGCAATTGGTGCTGTGTACGTGCACTTACACATAAAAAAGCAGTCTCCAAAAACAACATTCAAGCTACACGTTATAAACTGGTCCAACTTGGCACTGCTCACTCTATAATAAATATTCTTCACTGTGCTTTAATTTACAAGTGTGCCTTTTGGGTATTTCTGAGTTAACTGATACCAAAGAGAAAATTTGGCTAAAACCCCACTATCTGTGGTATTTACTGTGCAAACTGAGGACAGCAGAATGTGTGGTGGCACAAGGGAATGGGGCACGGTGCTCTGGCACAGACCTTCTGGAGACACTGTGCCCATGAAGTTCAACTCAGCTTCTGTGGTCCTCTGAGTCCAGTGAGGCCATGCTAAATCCTTCACTCCCAGCTTTCAGCAAGAAGCAGAGGGAGGAGCACAGCTTCCAAGGAAAAACTGTCAGGAATAGGAGAGGACAGCAGTAGTTGTAGGGAAGTTAACAGACAGACCCTACTACTTAGAGAAGATAAGCCAGCTTGGATGCTTGGCAAGGTGGTAGATATCTCAAAGCTCTTGATGCCCAGGCCTGTAATTAGCTTGATGGCTTCTCATTACTTGGGGTGATAGTAATTAAAAGACTCCTAAACACTCTTCTGCAGTCAGAGGAAATCTTGCCTGGGAATCTAGACCACCTTTGGAAAGTCTGCCTTCAGATCACCAGCTTGGAGCAGGGACTGCCTTGGCTTTACTCAGGAACACAGCTACTTCTCAGCATTGTGGATATGCAGATGTGGACAAATCTCTGGCTGAGCACATCAGCACTGCACTGTCAACAGAGAAATTCCACCCACTGCCCATATGGAGGATTGCACCAAGACAGCTCTGATTAAGTCAGAGATGTTTTTAGCCTCAGACAAACTGACGAGAAAAACCCAACATGAACACCACAAACTCGCTGGGATCAGAGGCTCTTTCTATTAATATAGTTTAACAGAAGGAAGCCATAAATTGCTCAGATCAAACTGCCGGGGATTTACCCTGGCTGCAGCTCTGGTTTGCCACAGTCTGCCACAGGATGGAGTATGGGGGGAAATTATATATCCATACATATATGTATGAATTTCATGCTTACATCCATGGAAAAAAAAATCTTTTCATTTCCTTTAAATTGTGAACAGGTGTTGTCACCTTCTTAACTTGGCTTCTATGTTACAGCTTCACGAAGGGAAAAAAGAGATCTAGCCGAAACAGTGAGGCTTTTGTTAGCCAGAACATGATGTATTGATAAGCATACTGTAAAGTTGGTTATAAAATCAAATGAAACTAATAAAACTGAACAAAGATCTTGTAAAAACTGTGGACATTATACAGCATTAGCACTGAGCTACATAATAGATCTGGACTTGGAAGAAACAATACTGCTGCCCAGTTGTGGTATTTTCCAGCCTTTTACCCCCGTTCACCAAGACCATCAGTCAAACCACTCAGTGTTACATTTTTGATCAGTCATTTTTAGGATAGTTACAGCCAATACTGGCACTCACATCATCACCTCTTTATGGAGCAAGCTTTTCAAGAACAAATTGTTATGGGCTGTTGTGACATCACTCTAGTGCAGCACTCATCAAAATGATGAAAGCTAGTGAAATTGTTTCCCTGTAGCAATGCAGCAACAGTCACCACACCTTTTCATTTCAGCCTATTTCTTTCTCCTCCTTTCCTCTCCCAGGACAGTGGACATTTTACAGCTGTGTATATTGGACAGGGAGTTTGTTAGACTCTGAGTTGGATGTCTCAAATGAGGAAGAAGTGAAGAACCCCTGAAACTCAGGGGGTAGGAACACAAACTAACAAACTTTAACACAAACTAAACAAACCTTAACAAACTGAACTGGTTTTAGATTTCTTTTCACATGCTTGTGCTGTCCCTGAGCAGCACCAAGCTTGGCCAGGGTGTGTGTCTCTATGCCTACACTAATGAACACTGAGGAGGAAGAGCCCTTGCTTGGGTGAGGGCATCGTTAGTCAACGATGAGTCACTTCCAGTGGAAAAGGAGCTTCACTTCCAAGTGAACAGCTTTTAGCTATGAGTTTGCACCAAAACATGAAAATACTCACAGTTCACTGACTCCTCTACTCACTGGGATCTGTTCATGCCCATTTCCAGTCTCTTCCCACAGGCTGGCACACAGGATTCCCTCACCAGGCAACACCAGTAAGGCAGCTCTCATTAAGAACCAAACCCCTACCTACACCTCCACAGAGGGTGACACAGTGGCACCTCATCACATGTTGACAAGAAGTCCTTGTGCAATCATTCCAGTGGCTGGGTCTTGGGAAGGCTCCCCTCTTCTGCCCAGCTCCCAAAGGCCCAAACCAATCTGAGCTTTAATTAGCACCACAACCATCACTAAGCATCAGTGGCTATGGCCAGATCCTCATCTGGTGTTAATCACCCTGCGTGTGCACAAGAGGCCACCAACGTAGATCCAGCTGCTAGATTTGGGGCCTTAACAAACTAAACACGAACTTTGTAACTGTTTATTGTCACAAGGAACTCTTCATTTCCATCTAACAACTGACTAATCATCATTAGCCATGATTATATGCCCTGTGATTGTGTTAATGGTCCCATGCTGGATGGACTGCCCTTTGCACTTCGTGTTGAAGTAAATGCACTAAAGACATTTTGCTAACTCCATACCATGATCAGCACAGGCAACACCACCTTGTTCTCAAATGCAAAAACTGCATATTTTCTCCCTTTATTTTTGAAGTGTTGACTCATTTCAATTTTTGCTTAGCATTAGCAGACCCTTGGAGCACACACTGCTGACTCAGTGTTGATTCACATCTTCTTGCTGAGCACATCTCCCTCTGGTCCCCAGAGTTTCTCAAGAGGCCAAAACCCAAACATAAATGAATTTGTCATGCTTTTCTAAGATGGCTGGTGGCACCTGACTCTGGGCTAGAAATGTTTTCTCAGCTTTTGCACTGTAAATGAGTTCTGAGACACAGATTGATGACTTCATTGCAGAAGTGTAATGCAAACCATGTTTTACTGTACTTGATTTTTTTTTCACACAGTATTTTCTACTACTACAAGCAGAAAAAAGAATGTAAGAATAAATATCCATTCAGACAAGGCCATGAATTTTTTCAGGATACTTATGCTGACTGTTTAAAAAAATGGTTATTTTAATGCAAATTTTTCACACATGCCTGTTATCAAAGAAAGCTGTCTTTGGACAAGCTGTAAAAAAGCATAAAATAGCAGTTGGCTCAGCAGG
>NW_005054479.1:964533-971793 GCF_000277835.1 Geospiza fortis | reverse complement strand
GGAAAAAGCTTCTTTAAAGATAAATCATCTGATGTCAGGGCAGATTCTTGAAGCAATCAATTGCAATAGACAGACAGCAGACATTTAACAGCAAATTTGATTTGTCTGAAAGTGAGATGTAGCTCAAATTCTGAACAGCCCATCAGCAGTTTAGGACAACAAGCTGCCCTTTTCCTCCTGCTCTCTGCATCAATACTTTACTATTTCCCAGCCCAAATGGGGCCAAGTGGCTGGGTCCCTCAGAGGGCCAGGCACCAGAGGGGGATATGAACAGGATAGATGATGGATTCTTCACAAAAATATTTCTAAAAAAACAAACAAACAAACAAAAAAACCCACCCAAATAACAAAATAAACTTAACTGCAGCAGTCAGAGATATAGGGCAAGAAAAATAAATTCAGGAGAAGCTGTTTCTTGGACTTATATGTTGATTATTTTTTGTGCTGAGATGCACCCGAGCAAGATGGGTCCTTGGCAGTTTACAAACACCAAGTGAAGCAAGAAGGTGACAGTCCCAAACTTTAGCTGCTGCCTTTTTTTTGCCTTTGCTACAGAAAGCAGTAAGAAACATGGATGCAGATGTGAAAATGGAGACAGTTTGATCTTTCATCACCTGGTTGAGCAACTGATGCAAGAAGTATTTACTGGCAGCACCTGCAGCAATAGCCCCACATGTTGTAATGCTGGCACACCTTGCAGGATTTGGCCTACAACACTTCTGCAAGTGAAAAGTCCTCTGTGTTGTGTATTCGTGAAAGAGGTCATTATGTTACTGCATAAATATTTACCCATAGTCTTTCCTACAGCTGTTCACAAACAATTTTCCCTTCAGAGAATGTCCAGACTCCTGGAACTTGGGATACTGTTTATTATTGCAGAGGGAGCTGTAATGGAGGTCCTCCAGCACCTCCATGTTAGAATATTTTGTTTTCTCAGTTATTTTTGAGTCAGGAAAAGCTCACCCATTTGGGCTAGGTTTTCCCAGGGAGGGCCTGATGGCTGGAGTGCCATTCCATGTGTGCCAACTCACAGTTTGGCCAAGCTGGCCACAGCTTGACAAGAGCCTTCAGTTACACCACCACCTGCTATGTTTTTTCTGCAGAACATGCCTCTCTTCAGCATACAAGGTGGACAGTTTTCAAATAAGGAGTAGCTATTCAGCACTTTCTTTCTTCCTCTTTGGCCTTAAGTTTCCTTTTAGAGCACACTGGCAAGGAATTTTTTAATTACGCAGTAAAGAAACCGCAGGTTCCAACCAACCATCTATAAATTAAATAAAGTTACTTTTCACACCTTTAGAATTAATTCAGTTGAGGGAAAAAAGATAAGATTTAATGAGAACCATTGTAAATATAATTTTTGGGGAAGGTATAGCACATTTGTTTTGATGAGCCACACATAATTCTCCAAAATAAGGAACCATTGTACTTAATAACTGCAATGTAATTAAATACTGATTAAAGTTCCTCTTCCAGCATTTGTAAATCTGTCTGCAGTGTAATTGGCATCCCAAATCTTGTGGTGAGCCACAAAAACTATTAAGGATAGCTAAGAGAGGAAATTGTAGTTTTGACTTATATTGGTAATCTGCTTTTACTGGCTTACATTTCACACAGGGCTGTATTAAAGCAGGATTCCTTGGATCTCTGGGATCCAGGCCCTGCAGTCTGAGAAGATGGGGAAATAAGCAGGGCAGAAACCAATTGCTACCATCTGGGTTGGCAAAGCCTTTGTTTGAGAATGATGATCAAAACCCCAGAATAAGAGAAGATTCACTTCCAAAAGAGCAGCTAGGAAGATGCAAGATTAGGAGGAAAAGACTTTAGAATGTGTTATGAAGTAGGAATCGTCTTTTAGGGAGAGATTTAAGAGATTTAGACTCAACTCTGAGCCTCAGCTCCTATTTTATGTGGTCTTGGCCTAATCACCTGGTCTCTCTTTATCTCAGTTACCATCTGTAAAATCACTGTAATCCATCTCATCTGCACTTCCAGACTGAGAGGTTCCCCAGCTAGGCAAGCTGGAGTCCTGTCTCCAGACATGCAGAGGCACACCTAAGTCTGCTCTGCTCGTGCACTGAGCCGGCTGGTTGCAAGCAATATCTGTCCTGAAGTCACAAAGGGACATTCAAACAGTCTTATATTTGAATTATTACATCTCACAGAGTCCAGCTGGGGAGCTCATCTCTGCCATGTCTGCTGGACTCCCCAGTGTTGGAGGATCCACTGACCTTTTTATTCCTTTGTACAATGTTCCAGATTTCTGCTGGTTCTCTGTACTATTATGCAATACAGTGGCTAGTAAAAGTTAAATTAGTAAGAGTTACATAGCACTGAAAGCAGGCAGAGAGGTTGGATACTGCTGAATTTAGTCACAGCTCTCTGTAGGATTTGGCTAAACCATCACCTTATTCTGCTGCAGCCTCCATGTAAATAACATTGGGGTGACAGTTCCTCACTTGCCAGTGGTGTGGCAGAGCTCAGTTAGAATTATACAGCATAACTACAAAACTTTGCAATCAGCTACTGAATATTTTCCAGATATTATTGATTAAATTTCCAGAATGCTCTCATGTCAACATGAATTATATTCGTTTAAGTCCTAGTGTTTCATGAATCATTTAATGCTGTTCTAGATCTAATATCTTAACCACCTTGCCCATGTCTGACACCTGTTGGTTTTACATGTTTGGAGTTAGCAGTAAAGCTGGAATAAGAGGGGTTTTTCTCCTTTGAAGGAGTGGGAAAATAGAGAAGCCATATGGTGCAAGAAGCCTAATGAAGTTTTGTGCTTTCCAGAGCACAAACAAAACAGCTCCATCAATTTGATCTCCATCATCAAAACTGACACGCAGTTGGTTTTAAAACACTGCCTCCTTCTTGAAAACCAACAAGGGATTGATTTTCTCTCAACCAAAAGTATTTTCACCAAGACGAACACGAGCATCTGGTCATTGCATTAAATGTCTGGGTCCTTTGAAAGAGTAAGTCAGTGATACTTTGTGTTTACTTGCAGAGCTTGACAGGAAAGACACAAGGGGAACATTTGTTTTCAGGGGAAACTGCTCCAGTGAAAAGCAATTTGGTTTGAAATGCTACATGAACACAACTGCACCACTAAAGAGAGGGGACGTAAGCAATCCATCAAAAACGGTCTGAGCAACAAGAATGCACAAGGGCACACTGTGAGATGAGGAAAGAAGGTGCAAAACAGTATAAGAAGTAGTGGGTTTATCCAGTATTTACAACAAGGATGCATGGAAATGAATGATACTTCAGCCCATATGTCTGACACAGATTTACGTTAAAGCCACCCTTTGCTTGGCACTCAGGGATCAATATTTGTTTGCACAGGGCTCAATCTCACACCCACAGAGGCCAGTGGGAGCTTGCCATTTCCTTCCATAGATGCCTGATGAGGCTCTAAATAACTAGGGTTTCTGCCCAGGGCTTCTCAGTGCCAAATATAATGAATACTATTGTTCTTGCACACAATTATATTTGATAATCCAATTTCCCTGAGCAACTGAATTGGAATTTTTGTCCCAATCTTTCCTGAATTTTAGTCCAACATTTACCCTGTGCCTCCTGGCTTTTTGTTTTCATTTGCTTCTGTTGTGCTACCAAGAATAGGCAGAGCCTCTTTGACTTACAGATACCTTGATGCCTCTACCCTGGAATAATGGGATACGGCTTGAGTTTTATAGAATAAAGGATGACACAACAGATCAAAGACTTTGGCAACTTCCACATACTGCAAAAGCACAAGCTGGACTAAGCAGTTACCTATAGCATTAATTTCTCCACAGCCAAGAGTCTGGAGTCTGTATAGACATGACTCTGTAAGACTATTTCCACTTCACCCTGTTTGTTCAGTGTAGCACAGAGAAGCGGATGAATGTGGCTAAGAAAGAGGTGAAAGGAAAACCAAATCCTCAAACTATGTATACTATAAGACAACTTTTGCAGCTCTATGCCACTGATGCTACAGGAGTCACCAAAGGGTTTCCCCTCACAGAAGCATCTCCTTCCAGATAAGATATTTACATTCTGCACTTACGCCCTTTCTTATACTGGCTGAACAGCAAAGTGCATTCTCCAAGAATCACCCTGCTATCAGGTGATAATCCTTCATCAAGCAGCACCAAGTGTCTGCCACATGCCCTGAGCCCACAGCAGTTTCCCCTCCTACTGCAAACAGGAAAAAGGAGAAACAGAACAAAACCAGGCCAAGAGCCAACCAGGAGGCAGCTGGAAACTGCCCTAAACTCTGTCCTTACTCCCACCATCTCAGAGAAACAGAACTTTGTAGACCAGATGCTCAGGATGCTGATCAGGCAAAAGGTGAGCAAGATATCTGATTTCACCCCCAGCTTTGTAAACCTCCCCTTGGCTCCCTTACACCTCTAACACACTGATTTTCACCCAGCTCTTTTCCTTCTCCCAGCCAAGCACCAATGAGCACACTTCTGTGGTATCCCCTACAGAGGAATCTCTGATTACCCAGAGAAATGTCTCTGGGAGTCTTAGGGAATGCTCAGCCCAGCAAATGGCCCCAAAACCTCATTGCTGGGCCAAGCAAGCCTTTTGAAAATGTCAAAAGCATTGCCAGTGAACCCACGGTCACTGAGACAGCATCTGAAGCTTTTTTAATCCTGCCTCCACCAAGAAGATTTCTCAGGAGCCGAGCATCCCTGGGTTCCATGCCAGCTCAGAGCTTTGTTTCAACCCAGATAATATTATTCCTGAAGACACCATGCTTTATGACAGCTCAGCACATGGATCTCCCCGCTGTGCGTTTTCATACGGGTGCTCCAACATTTGTTTTGAGAGCTGTCCTGTTCCAACAGCAAACATAAAGATCAGTGTGACCTCTCCTTATCACACAGCCTTTCCTGTGTGGAATTCATTGTGATCTGGACCCCGGTGGCTATTGCATCATTTCTATTCATGTGTAACCTCTGGCACTCTGCAATCTTATCAGCCTGCAGCCGGCTGCAGCAGAAGATGCGCAGCAGCACCGCCAGCTCTGGCAACCCTCAAACACTGTAAGGGGCCAGCTAAGAGTGGAGGCCAGTGAATGATTAGCAGGGCAAATCTGCAATCACTGACAGCAACATGGAAATCAGCTCTGTGGTCCCAGAGCAGGTGAGGCCTGGCTCTGCCCTGCGGCACTCACTGATGACGATGAGGGTGTAGTTCACGTTGGTGCTGCCGAAGCCGTTGGTGGCTTTGCAGATGTAGGTCCCTGCGTCTTCGCTCTCCACCTCCTTGATCTTCAGCCCTTGCTGGAGGATGCGGAACCTCGTCCAGCCGCTGTGGATGGTCCGTCCGTCCTTCATCCACATGGTGAGGGGCGGGGGGTCGCCCTCCACCGGGCACAGGAGCTTGATGGTTCTGCCCAGCCTCACGGACTGGCGGTGAATCACTTTATCAGCGATCCTCGGGGGGCCTAGGAAAGAACAGAGACAGGAACAGCTGTGATGACTTTCGCCAGTGACACAGCACTGATTCAAAGCTGTGTCATCAATCTGGCCACTACACTGACTGCAATACAGAATAGAAGGTGCTTACCAAAAATCACTTACAACCAAGGCTGAAAATGTCAGCAGTTACAGAGACTTGAAGTTGTAGCTTTGCAGCTCATGCTGACCCACCAGGGAAGCCTGGTTCTGAGGCTTTATTGCTTTTCCAAATTTTCCAGCATTTTCCTGTCACAAGAAGAAGCCCAACACACAAACTTTTCTGGTGTATTTGAAACTGTAGTTTCTGGTGTAAAGAAACTGTAGTTGTTTTAAACTTAACACCTATCCTGAAGGTAAAATTAGTAACAGGAGTGGTACTTACAACAAAACACTGCCCCACACCCCCCAGATGTTTTAATTCTTTCATGTTGTATGTACAGTAATTCCCTTTAATAGTCACCAGATGGGCTTTATCTGAGATACATAAGCCTGCAGTTGTTGAACACAGAATATTCATTGGTTAGTGCTTCAATAAAAGACACAGCTTAGCCTGACATGTTAACATTGCTTATAGTCCAAAAGAGGATATTTTTATAAATTTCCTTAGCAACCCTGCCGGTTTGACCCACTTGACAAATATTTGCTCTTTGTAAAAGGTGATAATTTCATACAAAAGAGAGTGTCCCTGGAATGTCAGACTAAAAACACTGTTTGCCACATGATAACAGGATACACTTGGACAGGCCAACAATCAGAAAAAAGAAGTGATAAAGACTCCAACAGTGGGAATGCTCCCATAGCTGAATTCCAACTGAAATTCCTTCCCAAGGCTCTGAAAAGTTGAGAGACTTTTTCCTGTATCTGCCTTTTCATTAATTGCACAAGTTCTCTACACAGATTGCAATAGCAGTGCTCTTCCCAGAATAGCCTATTAATGGGTGTGATAATAAGTGCCCTATTCTTGCACAAGGACAAAATGTTTTGCTAAGAATTGCTGATGCTGAGTTGCACCCAAAACCCACAAGATGTTTGTGGGATTGGAACTGTTCCCTCATATTTTACTCCTGTTCCTAATGTTTTGCAGGATTGGACCCGCAGGGGATAAACTACAGAGCT
Organism: Geospiza fortis; assembly: GCF_000277835.1. Taxonomy (NCBI): domain Eukaryota; kingdom Metazoa; phylum Chordata; class Aves; order Passeriformes; family Thraupidae; genus Geospiza; species Geospiza fortis. Next base: position 965,212 of record NW_005054479.1, on the reverse strand, counting down.
CATATTTGCACTTCCTCATGACTAATTCCTATTATTCTGAAGTCTGCTTGATTTTTCCTCAGCATGACTGAGGCAGTTCACACAGTCCAGCTCCTGAATGACTCCAGAGCTGCTGTTGCAGTTACTCATGTTGAATCCCACTCATGAATTCTGCAGCTTTGCTGGTGAAAAAAAATACTGTTCAAGCTGAGAATAGAGTGGTGAAGTAACTTACTAAAGAGTTTAACTAAGAGGCTGGTTAAATCAATGAGTCTTAGGCACACTCAGATTCTGATGAACTCCTGATGACCCAAAGTAAGGACCTTGAGAGCACTTATTCTGAAGAAGTCAGAGATAATAAAGATAACAAAGAAGGCAAAGATAACACCCCCCCCCCCCTTCCCACCTTCTGCAGTCACCTGTGGGACAGATCTTGGAGGTGATGGTATCCTCCCATACTCCAAGGGAACTGGCAAAACACCATGAGAAATCCTGCCTGTCCAGATTTTCTAAAAATTCCAAACCACCCTTATGTTCTTCACCTTGTGAGATTTCCAACCATCTCTGTGAATGGAGAGACAACCCCAAGACCTTTTGAATGCTGGTCAGACACAAATTGCATAGCTGAATATTTTAAAATGAAAATCCACCCATGAAGAAGGGCTCTGTGTGTTGGCTTTGATAAGTCAGAATTCACAAA
>NW_005054479.1:927772-964499 GCF_000277835.1 Geospiza fortis | reverse complement strand
ACAGTGCAAAGGAGCTGAAATGCCCAGACAAGTCCACAGACTTGTTGAAATTCTGGGTTGGCCCTTGGAGAGGTTCTTTCTGACTCAGAGCCCTATCAAACCAAGTCAAACTTTACGAGTAGTTTCACTGTAACCTGCCTGTGAGCCAGGACTCAACTTCATGCATATTCAAATGACAAAAACAGATCTATAATTAGTAAAAAAATGTTTGGTGCAGGGCAAGCAGGGACAGTGGAGAGAGGAGCACTCCTCCCAGCTTGTAAGCCTGCTGTAGGCTCCTTCAAAACCCCTTTCCTTCCGACATTCATGGTGACTCCTGATGAATTTGGAGACCTGGAGGAATCAGATAGTTTCCCAGTCACGTCATGTGCACAGGCGGGGCTCCTGATGGCACCAGAGTTGCCTCTGGATCTGTCACATGTTTGGGTCAGTGGTAAGCTTGGTCCTCCTAAATGCCATTTTCCTTTGACTGACCTTTCATTCTGAGGAATTGTTGGATCAGTCCCTGTCACAGGATCTATCCACAGACCTTTATGACATTTAGAAAAGGGTGCGTTTCTTAGAGCCATTCTGCCTGAAAACATTACTGCAGCTCTTCATTAGCTCCTCCAGCAGCTTTCTCAGGAACAGGAATAAAACCCTCCCCTCACTCTTTTTTCCTGCTGTGTATTTTGCCAGATACAGCATGCACTTCTCAGTAGTGTACAGCTCCAGGACAAAGATGATATGGCCGTGTTTCTGTTCATTTAGTGCTGTAAGTATTTCCATTTTATTACCTATCACCTTTGCATTAATAACTTTCTGCTCAAGCAGTACTCTCTGGAATCAGTGTTCTGATGTAAATATCGAGCACCATGGTAATTATTACAATACTGTAATTTACTACTGTGTTTACAAAGAACCACAATATAATTCAGCACCTTCACATGTGCCAGAGGCTTCAGACGCCCTGGCAAGCCAATGGTAGCTGGACCTCCTGAAGCTGGGCTACAGCAAGAATAAAATATTGATATCATCAGGATGTCTGTCTCTCTTTCTCATGGACAGGCATTCATTGGGTCTTATTTCACTACATATCTGTAGAACCCTGCCTTGGGACTGCAACAGTGACAGATGAATGCTTTTCCAGTCAAGACACACTTTGGCACATCTCACCACTCCGCACCAACAGAGGCATCAGGGGAGGCAGCAGAGAGGGGTAAGTTTGTTTTGAAAAAAGGCCCTTCTCCAATATCCTCTGGGCAGCGCGTGCTACTGACACAGAGCTGCCTCACACGCTATCTAGGCAAAAACATCTTCCCCCTCTGAATCCAGATATTAAGCTGCTCAGCACTACTCAGGTTCTCTTGGAAATGAAAGTCCGAGGTTTCTCTATAGCAGTTCCATCTCCTACTGCATGAACAGAGTAAAAAGATGTAGTAAAAACATGCTGAGCCAGCCAATTTCCCATGTGCAGCCCTGCTACTGACAGGAGCTCCCCACCTTCCAGAACTGGCCCCTAATATGCCAGGGGATGGCCAGGAGAGCAGAGTGCCCAGTTAGCCCTCCCAAGGCGCTGATTTGGGATTGTCCCTGGTGTCTGACCCTGCAGGGCTGGGGCACGTGTGCGCTCGCAGCTGAGTGTCTGCTGTGGGAGCGGAGCCCAGGACACGGGCCCTGCAGGCTGGATACATATCTACAGCTGCTTAGCCAGGCAAAATCCCAGGAAAGCACCTGCTGCTTCACCTACAGCTGCCAGGGAGGTAAAAACAGGCTGAGCCCTGGCTCTGACTGACTTCCCATCCCTCGCCACTGCCCATGTCTGTCCCGTGCTCTAAGGCAGCAGTAAAAGGCAGATGAAATTACTGCTCAAGCAGCCAGAGTCACGATCTCTGGTGTCCTGGGCTCCAGCTTTGTATCATGTGTGAGCAGAAATGCTCTAATTGAGTGCAATACCCTGTGCCTGCTCACTACAGCACTGCTCTTGCCTTGTTTGTGGGCAAGGCAACACCCCAAGAACTGGAGAGCAGCACTGTAAGGGATCACTCTGAAACCTGAAAACATTTCATTAAACCAGGCTGTTAAAAATAGTGACTTCATATATTTACCAATGTAAAATTAATGCTAATAGGTATCATCTCTCTGGCTAGGGGAAAATGAATCCTGTCAACTGCCATGTGCCTGCACTCACAGGTCAAAGCTCCTGGATCCTTTCAAGGTGGAGCAGCAGAGAGCAAGTGCCCTCTGGCCCTGAGTGTAAATTCTGGAGGGGTTCCTACACTGTGCTCCTCCTAATTTCTTAGCCATTAGGCATTAGCCATTAGGCAGTGATTCTTGGAAAAAGCAGCCTTTTTTAAGTGCTGAGAGTCTCCAATCTGTGATGCTCCTGAACACAGCAATTACTTCCTGCAGCATTTTTTGTGGGATATGGGAGAAGGGCATGAAAACAAGGCCCTAGGTAGATATTCCATCCAAGATTTTTGGCATTTTTGTAGTTAGGAAGGGAGAGGGAACTCATTCAGTTTTCCACCAGGCAAGGACAGCTCTCTATGGCCACAGGGCATTGCTTTGAAGCCCCATCAGAGCAGAGAGGGCACAGCTGGTTCTACAGCCTGTCTGAACAGAAGGAGCTCACTCAGAAAGTTAAGTCCCACCTCGACACAAGCCCAACAGGGGCAGGTTTTCTTAAGTCCCCCTTGTCCTCAATCCAACAATTTGAGAGAATAATTTTTTAGTACTCTGGCTGAGGGAGAAGGGTGGGATTTGACATCTGAGGATGTGACTCGGGAAGAAGTGATGAGAATGCAGCTGCCTCCCCCCCGTGCTTCACTGTTATTCTTTCTCCAAACACAAACTAAATATAACTTTGCCCCATAACATTCAAATAATTTTAGTTACTAGCAGGGATCATGCCTGGAGTTCCAAGGGCCAGGGTGCAATCAGGCTTAAAATATAATTTAAACAATCCAGAACCTACATTTTCCACCAAGTTATTTTCTTGCTTGTAGTTTCCCCATCTGCAAATACATATAAACACAACCAGAAAGAAACCAACAAGCTCAGCCAGATGCCAAGTTTTCTGTTCAAGATCATATAAACTCAGTCAAACATTAACAAGGAAATGCCATGATCACCTCATTTGTTTTAAATATTTCTGCTCATATACATGCAGACAAGTGTGCAGATTTATTTGCCTCATTTACGAATACAAGCAACTGGAATCCCCATTCTGTTCCATTATATAAAAGACAGACCCTACACCTGTCTTGCTGAACAGCTGGGCAATTTTCAATTTATATCCACTATCCTACACTACAGAAAAGCCCCACTTGCTGCTCTGCTGCTGACACTGCTTTACTAGCATTCCTGAGCTCCTCCACAGTGCCTTGGGAAGGGATAGTAGTTGCCATTTCTTGGCAAAAGGAGTTATGTAAAACCCAAGAAAGTCTCTTTGCTTTAGCAAATAGCTATTTCCAGGAAGCAGCAAAAACAACTTCTAGAAGTGAATTTAAGATGCAACAGTGGAATAGTCTGGAGCTTCCTGTCCATATTTCTCACAGTCAAAAACACACACACATGTTATTATATTTTCCTGGGCTGCACTGCAAAGTTCATGCACTCATTCAACTCATACATGCAGTAAACATGATTTACAGCCCTGTGTGAAAACCCTCTAAATATATGGTGTTTTGATAGTGACTCAAACCCAGCACTATAATTTAGTAACACCTAGCAGTGAAAGCTAAATGATTTCCCACTCCACATTCCTAACTTTCCATGAACCCCTTTTTAATGCTAACCTGGGGAGGAGACACTGCTTCTGCAATTGTTTGGACTTATCCTTGCTATTCCTACAACTAAACTGCACACTAATATCAAGCTTCACATATGGTGAACGCACCAGCACTGACCCATGTCCTATGAGACCATTTGCCATCATACAGTTCAAAGTGAACTTTATTAACACATTAAACATAATTACAAAGAGGAAATTCCAAGGAAGGTCAACAAGCCCGGACAGTTTCTTGGAATGGAAAGTAATTTATAATATCCACATACTGTATTGTAAAGTTTATAAAGAAGTTAAATAAGTTTTAAGAGCCCCATGGGTTATGTATATTTTATTATTTAATACCAAACACATTCACTTTCTATGTAGATAAGACTTCTTTTGAAGTGCTGTGTTAGCAAATTAGCAAAGTCATTCACAATGAAGCACCCAAACAGCCCATCAACACATGGAATTAACATGAGGGGCTGGAGTACCACAGATAGTGTATGTCCTACGAGGAAAATAGAGCTAAGCACAGAAATGTTTCACTACAACAGTGAGATGAAGGAATTGGACAGAGGTTACCAACCAAACTGCTCATTTGGTGTAAACACAATCTCTTACACCAAAACTTGAGGCAACATTTGGCCTTCACCATGCTCATCACTGTAAAACCTGAGCTTCCAAAGTCTTTATTGCCAGGGTGGTTCACAGCAAAGTGAATTTCTTTACCTTTCTAACGCTTCAAAATGTGCACAGGCAGCTGGAAAGGACCACCTAAAAGCCATGTTTGAAACACACATCCAGAGTTGCCTATCTTGGGGTACCTGCTGCTGCAAAGCTGGGCTGGACAATTCCTGCTTACAACCAGAGTTTAACCTCTTCTACAATAGTTTAACCCTCTCTGCAAGACCAACATGAGGATTATGCACTCACACTCTCTGCATATCATTAATACCATTATTTGTATTGGCATTCAGGCCATAATGATGGATGAATGGACAGAGGCCTGGCTCTGCTAGGACAAGCTCTACCAAGGAGCAAATCCCATAGGGAAGGCTTTACAAAGTAGTGTTGGGAACAGTTTCAATCAAGAGGAGTAGGTGTTCCTGAAAGAGAGGAACTCTTGGCTCTCTGTGCAGTTGGAAGCCATTACATGGAGAGCAGAACTGATAAAAATGCTTTTTGAGAGAGATAAAAGGATGAATGTGTTGCCCATGAATCCCATTAACTAATGGAATAAGCAGTTCAAAGGACTGGTGAATCCAACATATTTTCACATTTTCAAAACAAAACAGTTTGCATTTCCAAAAGGTATTTGTTAGCCAAGTAAAGTAGGGGTCAGCGTGGGGGTAACTGGTCCAAATGCTTTGGTATGTGACATGAGGAGATCAGATTAGATGAGCTAATGGGTCCTTCTTGGCTTGAAAACATAGGCACCCACAGACAAAAACAATGTTTATCAAAAACAATCAAAAGATTAAAGAAAAAACCAACAGCATCTCCGTAGAACAAAGACTCTGAGTGATGAACACAAAAACACCACAAGTATTTGCTGACCAGCCCTGATGGCTGGTCAGGCTTAGGTTTGGAAATCATGGACTGTTTGCAGGAGCAAGCTCCAGGCTTGGGGTGCATGGCTCAGCCAAACAACCTGATGGAGAAAACAGCTTTGCAGATCCAGTTCACAGCAAGTGAAGTGCCATATCTTCCCTTTCTTCCCTACCTCTGTGGTAGGAGTTGCTTTGCTGATGAAATAGATATTTATTGATAGCACAAAAAGTACCTGCTATATTTTTACATGAGTAATAACTAGCCCCTTGTGTGAAGGCTGCCAGTAAATTTCTTATTCTAGATGTTCCAAAACTAAGAAAACTAGAATATCTGGGAATGTGTTCCATTTAATTAAGTGCCCTGCATACACATTTCACTGACATTTAATAAAATAGTTACTGTATGTTAAACAATTGGTACTTGATTATTGCTTAGATTTATTAGTTCAACAACAGTAGATGAGACACGTATCTCTTATGTAGTTTCTAAATCCTTTGAGCATATGTTTTCAATAATCAGTTGGTATTTATTTAACATGAAATTACCATCTTATTAAATTAAATGTGCATGGGTGACATTCAATTTCAATTGTTGCTGAACATTTTTTCAGCAGCAAAAAATAGTAACTTTATCCCTCAGGTTTCAAGGTAGCAAACGCAAAGGAGAGTTAGGATTACTTCAAATTACTTTTGAAGAAACAGACTTCATATACTGGAAAGTTTCTAGTGTGGAAGAAATGGTATTATTTATTGTTTCTCAAGTGCTGCCAGTGGGATTAGTGTGGGCCAAAGGAGAGGACTAATATTTCTACTCAAATGCTAAAATTATACTGACGGTGCAGTTCAGGTATGCAGCTCAGTGGATAATCAGAAAACTTTTTTTAGAGAAGAGATAAGTACAACAAAGGTGTGTTGGCACACACACCCTCACAATCTGTCTCTTCCATTCCCATTAAAGAAGGCAAGCCCATCTAAAAAATGTCATTCCTAATTTGTTGGGCATTTTTTCAAATGAAATGGCCTTAAAACATGGCTTGAAGGTTTTAAAATTAGAAGGTTATTTTTTTTTAGCCTGCTATTTCCAGGAAGGACAAATTGCCTAATTCTGGAAGAAAGCTAGAAATCCTCTGGCTTGAGGGAGAATCCAGAACCCAACTGAAATTCCATAGCCCCAAGCTGCTCTCTCCAAACCTAACCCAAACCTCCACCATCTCCACCACAGGTCACAGAGGGACCACTCCTGCCAACACAAGACATTTGTTTGCTTCCCATAATCTCTGGGAAACAATCCAGTCAGGCAGCCCTGAATTACCTTCTGGGCTGGATCTACCCAAATTTTAACATAAATACTATTGTACTATGCCCTTCCAACTGTTTCCCAACCATGCAAATCCTGCTTCACAAGCCCAGTGGATTTTCCAGCCAAATCACCCACATCTTTAAGACTTTCAGTAAAACAAACCAAACACTCCGCAAGACTCAGTTTAATTCCCTTTTTTTTTTGTAACAAAACTCCCCTTCGAGCCACCAATAGCAACACATTCCAAATCCCCAGGCTCCAAAGACAGGTGTTTATTTCTGAGACAACCTGCTCTGATTGCTGTCCCCTTCTTTGTCATTCCACCCTGCCCGTAGCATTTTGTCACCTATCCATTTAATCTGAACAGTTCCTAGAAAATAGGATGCCCAAGTCCACGTTTGGTGACACAGCCTCACCTTGAACCCTGGTAGTCAATATTTAACCCAGTCTGAGCAGTGTGCAGGGTTTAATAAGTAATTAGACGCTTCCTTATGGACAGGCTCTTGTGTGAGCACTGTGCAAGCAGGAAATTGTAAGTGTCATTGTTTATGTCTGCAGGAAAACAGAAACCACGATGGTTGACTCTGTGCCATACACAGGAACGATGCAAACACAGACCTTTAAATAGCTGGTTTGCCTTCCTGCTAGCCCACAGCAGCAAGTTTTCAGCCATAGACTGACACAGAAGCCTCTTTCACTTGTATCCAAGGAATTGGTTTTCCTCAAAATATTCTTAAAAACTTTTTAAACCAGAATTCACTCTAAGGTATAAAAGTGGAGAAGACTTTAAAATCTTCCATTCACTGCTGGTTCCTACTGACCTTTCCCAATACCTAGGATGGAAAAGGTGTGATTATTGCACTAAGGACTCGGAAGAAAACCACCTTGAACACTGACTCTCGATCATGAGACACTGCCAAAATATCCCTAAGCCTTCTGCTGTTGGGAAATCAGTGGCAGTGCCCTGCATGGCGAGGCTGCTCTCAGCCCTCCCTTTCCTCTGCCCTCGTCTCTGGGGGCTTCTATGTTTGGTCACCACAAAAGCGTGGTAACAACTGTTTGATGGTGACCACAAAGAGATAAACATTGTGGTATTTAAGAACTGGAGATATTTTCAGAGGCTTCTCTAGAACAGAAAGCATTTCCAGCTGAATGGCTGCATAGCAGGCTTGGTATGGAGCCTTTGGCAGAACTGTTTTCCTATGAGAAAATCCAATTTTTGTCAAAATGCAAGACTTTACCTGGTTTTCTCTTTCAAAGAGTTTTGCCTGGTTTTCTCCTCTTTTCAGCTTGAGAAATATTTTGTGTAATAATTTTGGCCCATCAAAGTAAAACACATATGAGCAAAAAAAGTTGTGGTTTTAAAAGTATGTTGACTAAGCAATGGTAATATTTTTAATTGGTTGTTGTGTTCCTAAAATCTTAAAACAGTATTGATTTTGGACAGTAATAAACAAATATATATTTTTAATATATATATGTATATATATATGTGTGTGTGTTTGTGTGTATATATATATATATATATACACACACACATATGTCTGTGTGAATATTTATATACATAACTTGTCTTGCTGTGGAAGAAAAATTAAAAGTAAAAAGACAAATCTTACTCCAAAAGAAAAATGCAACACGCCTTTAAGACAGCAGCATTTTAAAATCTGCCTGAAACCATTCACTGCTGCCCTGCCAAAACCTCCATGGTAGGTGTGATAGGAGCTGGCTCTTTCTCTCTGAATTAAAGTCTCATCATAAAGGTCTGCCTTACATATGCCTACATCAGTGTCTTAACCTGAACCAGATACATACTTTAAAATTATTTTTTTTATCTTCACCACCAATTATACTTTGCTTCACATCATGAAGCTGGTTTGGTGCACATGGACTAAGCTGCTTCTTTATGAAATTGAGCTGCAAGGGGCATTTAGTTCTCAGAATCAGACTAAAGCTATTCTGAAGTGAAACACTCCTCTGAAATGGAGGTGCCACATCCTCAAAACCAAATGTTTTGCTTTATAGATCCAATCTTCCCAAACCCCACCAGCTGCAAATGCAGACAGTCAGCAACTGCTACCTGGGCCCCAGGGAAAACAAAAGCAGAAGCTGTCCTCTGGCATTTCCATTAACGAGCACTCAATCTACATGACCAGACTGGAGCTGATCCAGAATAAACTCCCCAAGTGTCTTTAGTGTGAACATCGCCTCCTCAGCACCAAATATTTCACTTGAAAGATTTGTTCCTGTTGTGCCATTCTACAGTCTAGCTTATACACACCTGTACATCACTTCCAGGAGAGGAAAATACTTGAATGCACTTTAAAATAAAGTTTCCTCAAGGCTGATTCATTGAAAACCTACATTTAAACTCAACAGACACCAAATCTCATGCATAGGGAAACTATCGCTGAATTCTTATAGCATTTCCATCTGGTTCCTCCTCTTCAGGCACTGAAGCACAGACTACCTGATGTAAAAACACAATAGACTCACTGGGACAGAGGCAAGTGCAGTTTTCTGCAGCCTGCCTGCATCTGGGAGAGCTTCAAACGGACCCACTTCCTCTGTCCCTCCTCTGGTTTGCTCCCAGCAGGGTTAGTGCACTCTTACCTGGCTTTATTTGTTTTACTACCAGGAGAGAGTGAAGACTTTTTGATCTGTCGGACTTACTATGTCCAACTGCACCACCTAGAACTGCCAGAGGCTGCACTGTAATGTCCTGGGACTGTTCAACTTCTAAATCAGATAAAACCAGATTTGCATTTAATCTGGTATGTCCAAAGCTTTGCTGCACCCCTTGCTGCTCAAAAGCTGCCTCATATTACCTGGAGGAAGATATTCCTCCTGTACCTCTACTGCACACCAGCATGGCACATGTCAGGATGAATGATATTAGCAAGCAGCACCTAGCACTGGGTATAGTCTGCCAAAATTAAACTACTGAAAACAAATATTTAAAATATAAATCCATTTAGATTCCCCAAACTATGGGTTTGGAAACACTCCTTTGCCGAATATCCCACATTGCCTGCCTTTTATCCCTGTACATCTGCATCAGCAGCAAGATGGTGCTAATTATTATTTGATACACAAGCAAACTACCAACCCCCTGTTCTTAGCACAGCTTTATTTGAGCTGCCCAAACTTCAGCAGCTACAGAGGCACACGGGAGTTTTGCTGACACCGACTGCTCCATGATTTCGAGTGACGCCATTCCGCTGGCGGGCTGCGCGCTGGAATGTAACATCATATCCAGCAGGTAGATAGAGCCACTGGAATATCAATTAATGTGCAATCCTATTACCTCAGTGTCTGGTTATGTGCAGTCCCTCCTGCAAGTGGGAGGGGGAGAAACTTTGAGAGCACAGGCACTATCTAGGAAAAGCTGTGCGCGGAGAAATATTGTCTCGAGTGCGGAGCTGCCTGCATCCCATGGCGCACGTGCGGGTACAGGAATTCCTGGCTGCACACTCCTGTGCTGCCACAGCCTGTCTGCCCAGCCTGCCCCATTTCTGGGCTTCCCTGCTCACAGAAATAGGTTTTACTGTTGAAGTGACCTGAACTTGTTCTTGAAGCCACGTCAGGAATCACTCTGTGCTCCTCGCTGGCGTTTCTGAGCAAGGAGTCAAGAGGTCAAAACCCAAGGTCAGAGAACAGCAGACATGCAGGATCCCTTGCTGTACCTGAGGCCAGAGAAATCAGCACATTCCTCATCAGCTGCTAATCCCCTAATCTTTATTGCATGTAAATTCCAACCCCTTCCCAATGTCTTTGCCATGGTGTTCTCCAATCTGATTATGGTGAAACCCCAGTGAAAGACTCATCAATAAAAGATGGAAATGTGTAAAATTGATTTGCTGTATATCACAAACAGTGCCGCAAACCCCTCCGGGGATCAAAGAACTGCCATCAAATAGCAACAAACAGAGGGCTGTCAAAAACACTTCTTATCTAATAGTGGATATGACTATTTAACAAAAGACAAAATTCACTTCCGAAGGGAGAACAGTGCTGCATTGTTTGACTGACAGTAAAGGATCAGTTTATGACTAAGGCGGAACAGGCAGTGTAAGAAAGGTCATCATTTAAGGCCAAGCTGTAAAAGTGTGAGGGCAGAAGACAAGAGATGCACTCTGAATCACAATTTACTCCACCAACAATCTCAACTTTACTTCCAGAAGGTATAGCAGGAGCATCATGGGCATGGAACAACTGGTCAATTATTTTTGGTCAAATATTTTGTCACTTAGCATTTCTCTTGATATGAAGCAATAATCCTGGGTAGGCTGAGCAAAACACTTCAGCTTTTGGTCCTGAGCTCAGTCAAGCTTTGCCTGAAATGGCTCCACCAAGAGAGTCGAGAGCTTTGGCCCACTGGGAACAGCCTGGACTCCATTATTATAAGTACAGTGGTTTTTAAACAATGTTAAAAACAATGAATATTTGATAATGCTTCTAAAAAATAAAATACTTTGGCTGGATCTCACCCTCCTACATCACTTTCCTATGGTGAATATAAAGGAAACAAACCCTCCTTCATGTAATTCACCAGAAGACAGAGAAAAATTCTAAATTAGAAGAAAGCAGAGGCCAATCCAACTCCTGTGTTTCATCCATTGAGGGGAGTTTGCCAGATCTCACAATTTTAGTTTTTAAATCTTGTGACATTAGGTGCTTGTTTCTTATTGTCTCTTTTTGGAGGGCATGATCCTGAAGGAGAATCTCCTGTTTATTTAAATATGAAAGAAAATTTGTGACCTTTGTGATTGTGAGGAACCACTAAATGCTCCGAAAACAGGAAACAAATAAATAAAATCCAATTTGTTGTAACATTCAAACTATTTCAGCCAGAGTACTGGTTTTTGTGGGGTTTGACCAAGGAGTGTTGAACACACAGGATTAGTAATGTGACTGTTTCCCACTAATGTGTCCCATGTGATTTTTTTTTAAGCATCCTTATGACATGCATTAACAAAAGGCTGCACTGGCTGTGGGATCCAATAGCTGTAGGATCTGAAACAGCTTATGCCCCATTCACCATACAGGAGATTATAAGCAGGTGTCTCTCCTAGAGAAACTGGCACATTACAATCAACAGGAAGCTGGCTCATATTCCCAGATGTTTGTCATTATGGGAAGCAGGGAGATGTTAGGGTCAATAAAACCACACTGCTACTCTTGCAGCACCTAGAGTCCAAGAGGGACTTCAGTAGCTCAGCTCTGCCATTGATAAAAGTTTTACAAGACCTCTGCTCCAAACAGCCCTGAAATCAAAGGTCTGTTTACTTAGCCTTTGCTTGCTGGGCTTTAGGATAGTGCAAGGAAGATCAAAGCAGGGACCTCGTTTAACATGTCCAAGTACACAACCAGCAAGTCTGTTTATGTTGGATTCCTACACGCTGAGAGTGCTGCTGTCTGTCAGCACTTCAGGCTCATTTTCCGCAATATTGGATGAGGAGGGAAACATTCAGAAAGACCCCACAGATTTCAGCCCTGCTGAAACAGAAGCGAAAGTCAGAGCAGGGAGCTCTGCTTGTAACTGTGACTGCCAAGGTCAAACACAAACTCCTTGCAGGGAAAAGGAAACCTTCATGGGTCAGAGACCTCTGGTCTCTACTGAAGGGCTCCACCACTAAAATGCAGCTGAAGTCTGCATGAAGAGCTGGAAATGCATTTTGGCTCTGTATAATTTGGTTCTGCACTATTTGGTTCCATGTAATTTTTTATTGTCAATGCATAATGAGATTCAGTTTGGCACTGGTAAGGGATGACACCCTGAGCACCTCATGCACAAAAAGAGGTGCAACAGCCACCAGCAACTCATATCTCCCACTGATACCTGTCCAACCCCACACTGGGGATGGGACAGTTTGCAATGACAGGCAATTTATTAACAAAGCTTAATTTCCAATGGCCCTACATTCTGTGGAGCCATTTCCCAGGGCCTATTAAGGGGCAAGAATCTGATGACATCTTCATTTATTTATTTGCTTGTTTCTCTTTATTTAGAAAATTCATCTATATATTTAGAAAAGGCTGAAGATTTGCAACGGCCTTTGTTCCAAGCATGGTGGCAGCGGGATGCAGCACAATTAAGAATCCCTTCTACATGACTTCCCATTTTCACAAAGTTTGAACTTAGTATCTCTCACACCACTCCTTCTCAAACAATGTGTATGAAATTGGCTTATAGGCTTAAAAGCTACTGGAAGGGATGGAGATGGATTGACCCTCAAAAAATGTCACCACATGAATTTCATCTCTTTAGGACACCGACGTAAAGACCAGCCAGACAAGGATAGGTATGGAAAGGGTGCTCAGACAGAAGGAGACAGCTGGTATTTAACTTTGGAAGTAAGGCTCTTTCTTTGAAAGATTTATCTGAGGATTTAAACCCCATCTGGTATCACAGCAGAACCTCCACCAGAAAATCAAATAACAAAAACATTGGGAAGGATCCACTTTATGCTCATTCCTTTTACTTTTGTCAGTGTTCTGTTAAAGTTTCCTAGGAAAACCCTTTCATGTTCTGACCAATGTTGCTCAAAATAAATAGAAACCTGGGACCTGCAGAAGGCTGTAACCAGTGTAAGGAAACCAAATCTTGCAACAGACAGCTCGCTCTAGAGCTGCCTCCTGCAGATGCCCTGCATCTCCCTCTGAAATACCCAAAAAGGCAGAGACAAGGCACTGGACTGGCACTGGCCTGTAGATGGGTCCAACAAAAACAAATTAATACCTGCTGCTCCTTCCCTTGGCTTCACAGAGGAGTAAAACTGTCCAAGTTAATAAGTTGTAAGGACCATGAGGAGAAAATGTCACAAACTGTTGGCTGGAGGGGCCCCTTTAGGTTTCATTCCCATCCATCTCTCTGGACTATCTACAGAAATGGCCCTTTAAAACAGAGACAAATAAAAGGAAAGAGAACCTAATGGATAAGGTACTTTCTTTTGTCCTTGATAGTCAGAGAGCAAGGGTCACACAAGGTACCAAAGTGCCACAAATTGCATAATTGTACAAAGCTGGGGACACCTTCGTCTCTTGAGGTGCTGTGAGGACACACACCACATTGCAAGGCACCCTGTGATCACAGGCAGATGGGAACCTGAATGGATATGCATCTCTTAAGACTCACCAAAGAATCTCAAGTCTCCCAGGGGAGATACTTTCCCTAAGGAGGCAATACAGCCAGCTTTTCTCCACCTCATTCCACTGCCTCTAGTCAAAATCCTCATCTACACTCCTAAACTGTTCCCTCCCCCTCCTCCTGGCTCCAGTATCCAATCCCTTCATACACTTGCAGACAGTTATTGTCCCCTCAGGTGTCACTTAGCCAAGCTATACATATATTTACAAGCATCTCTTTTAATCTTCTCACATAAATCAGTCCCCCCAGTTGTCTGATCCGATCATCCGGGCCTGTCTCTCTCTGTCGGGACGAAAACCTTGCCTGTCTCCCTGACATCTCCTGGATGTCGAGCTGTCAGCTCAAGCTCAGAGCTCTTAATCTTCCTCCCCCTCCCCACCTCCTTCCTTAATTGCTGTGGACACTGCTACTGTCCTGCCTGTCGCTCAGGCCCACAGCCCTGGTGTTATTTTTTGCTTTGCTCTCCCTCTAGCTCTCCCTGTCCTGGCTCAGACCCTAAGTCCTTCTGCAGCTCCTTGATAAGCCCAGCCCTGGCTGCCCGTCCACTCACTTGGAGTTTGCATCCAGATTCCCATCATATTTCATCAAGACTCCTCTGCTCCAGCCTTGGCAAAGCACACTCTTGCCTCATCCATATTAATTTTTTCTAGGCACTGCTCTGGTCACTTCCCCCTCTCCTCACATTCACCTTTCCCTTTCTCTGCCACATCAAACAGCTGCTACTTTTCTTCACTTGTCAAGGCTCCTCCTGGCCTCTTCCCAATCAGTGTTTTACCACCTCTTCCTTACCAGAGGTCCACCCTCTTCCAGCTGTGCCAGAAGTCCAGGATCTCTCCTGCCTTTTTACATTTTTCAAAGAAAATCATAGGTATTTCCTGCCTAGGTGTTTCCAGCATTGGCTGAGGCATTGGCTGTCTCCCTGCACACACCCCCTAAAGCTGTCCTGCACCAGGAACCCACCATCACTGGTCAGCAGCCAAGCCTGGCATCCTACTGGTCCTCATGGCCAACACCATCAAACAGTTTAAAACAAAAAGAAGAAGAGATTTAGATCAGATGAATGGAAGAAATTCTTTACTCAGCGTACACTGGAACAGGGTGCCCTGTTAATCTGCAGCTGTTGCATCCCTGGAAGTGCTCAAGGCCAGGCTGGATGGAGCTTGGAGCAACCTGGGATAGTGGAGGTTGGAAATTGATCTTTGAGGTTCCTTCAAACCCAAACCACTCTATGATTATAAGATTTTCTGATCTCACTGCTGCTTTGCTCCACCCATCTTCCTGCCATTCTCCTTCACGTCATAGCCCCAGGGAGCTCTTGAGGCACAGCCTTCTTGTGTTCACCCACCTTGCACAGTGAGGTGAAGGCCCTGAGCACAGCAGTGACACACACAAATCATGCTAATCACAACAGCTTCACTAGCACCTCTCTGCTGATTATCCTCATTTCCGCATCCACAGCATTAATGTATAATTGCATTTTAACAAGCTTCATTAGCACATTGCCTTGGTAAAGCTTAACACAGCCCAAGCACCCAAGGAAACCTCATGGTACTTTTCTGCTCAATATAATTTTCAAGTCTTCTGTAACCTGATTTGTTAGGAATAACCTCAGGGCTGTAAAGCTTTTCTTCTGCCATCCAGTCATTAAGGAATAATTTGTCACGGAGCAAGTCAAGCTGCAGGGCAGGAAGGCCCTGTGCAACACAATGGAGCTGTGTAAACCAAAGCCCTGGGTACAGGAACAGAGCATCCCTCCCCTCCTTCTTCATTAGCCAGGAGCTGGTGCTCAGCTCCTGTAAATGCTGCACAGACCCCTCAGTAATGCAGCTTATTACCCTCTGTAATGCTGCACAGACCCCTCAGTAATGCAGCTCTTGCTGCAGGCAGAGGGGTAATGCAGGGAGTAATGCAGCTCATGCTGCCTGTGTGCACCCTGCCAGCACACACTGGCTGTGCCTCTGCCCCTCCCGTATTTTTCTGGACATGGTGCAGAAAGGTAAACAGCCCCTTGCCAAACCGTACTGTTGGCATGAGCTGTATGATGGAATAGGATTAAGAAATGGGCTGCAAAGCTTTTTTAAGAAAGTTTTATGAAGCTCCAAAGGATAACTGAAACTCCATATTTTTTTAAAAAATAACCAGCCTGGGAAGAAAAATGTGAGTAAGTTAGGAATACGACAGATTGAGCACAGGTAATACATCTATCGAGTATGAGGGGTATTTCTGTTTGGCTAAACCTTTTCCAGCCTTAATTCTTTTCCCAGTTATCTCAGTCACATAAAAGTCAAACACTTTCCCAAGCATTCCTGGAAAGATGCTTCCTGTTTTGGTGAAGGAGAGAGGGTATTTTTAAGTAAAAAATGATCTGATTGTGCTGACTGCGTATGAATCCCAGTCACAAAACCAGAAGTAGTTTTGCAGATGGAGGTTGTTACCTGATTTTTTTCCCTTAACTTCCATAGTAACCAGATTAAGGAACTGCTGGCAAACCTCAGTTGTATTTCCAAAACCATATGTAGGGACAGTATGGCAGGAATAGAAAGCTATAGAATATCAACAGCTTCATGGCCCCAGACAGCTGTCTGTGAGAGCAGAAAACATGGGGTTAATGGCTCTTTTATACTTTTCTTTTAGTACTTGCAGACAACTGAGGACTGATATGGAGATCATTGCTGGAAATTCTCCATGCAAAGAGACACACTGATCTTGTGAAGTGTCAGCAACACTCAATTCCCATTAATTTTAGGGGAGATCAAAGTTGTCAAGCATTTTGTGGGGTATTCTAAATCTGCGGACAGATAGGCTCCCATCTCACTATAAAACAGGTTGTCCCCCAGCAAACCCCTCTCACACCTTTATGTATCCATGCTTTGCAATTTTCCAGCTTATGCACATAAAGAAGAAAAAAAACCAGTTGTCAACCATCTGATACTACAATGGTTGATTCTTAAGGAATATATACTTCTCACATCCTACTACTATTATTTTAATGTTCAGAGGTAAAGGAAAAACTTCACCCATCCCCACCTTCTTCCCCCTTAACCAGACAAATAAGGCATTCAGCTTGTCTGAATTTAAATTTTTATTGGAGTTGATCCAGCAACCAGAGCGCATTGCTAGAAGCCAAGGTCCCGCTTCCTTCAATACACCTCCTTCATTCTGACTCCCTGCTTTTGTACAGCTTTGGTAATCTCAATCTGTGGTCAGGGATAGGATAAAATTTCAGCTATTTCCCCCCTCAACTGCACAGAACAGGGCTTGCTCTTAAATCAAAAGCCCTGCACCCTAAACCTCTGGTTAAGTACTTAACTATAGGCAAGTCTTTGAAATCACCACAGGCTTCTTTTTCTTAGATATAGTGCTGAAAACCACAGAAGTGAACCCAGATCTCAGGAATATCAAAGGTATGCAGAGGAAAGGGGGGGAAGGGGGCTCATAGGGTGGCTCCCCCAGTGCTTTCTTGGCCTGATCTTCTGAAATGGATGGCATTACCAGCCCTCATCAAAAATGTAAAATTTCCTCCCTTGTTCTCTAGGGCATGAGCAGATATTGTGAACTTTCCTGAAAGCATTAGGAGGAGACAGCACCTGCAATCCAAGCAGAAGTCACTTTTCTGTCATTGCCTTGGTAAATGACCTCCACCTTCCTGCACAGGATGGTGTGGGCTCCCACATACCTTCTACTGATGTTTAGATTTTGCTCTCTCAGTACTTCTCCTTTTTTCCTCTCATTCCCTCTTCTCTCTACAAATAGTAATTCAAGAACCACGATCACCCCTTTGCTTGGCTTCAGGTCTCTTGCATGGGCTAAAGTTACCTCCAATTCTCCAGCATGGTTTGGGGAATTTATTTATATTCTGTGTTCTGGAGATAGACCCCATGTCTTGCCAAGGGCTCTCATGGGTATTACAAAAGGAACACTGACAAATATTTATGGAACCTAAAGTGAAATTCAAGACACTGTTAAAATAAAGTTTGCTTTAGGTTTTTTGGCTTTTTTTTTTAATTCTCCTGAAGAATTGACCTGGCTTTCTTGGCAAAAAGACTAATCCAAATGCTATTGGTATCTTAGCAGCTCATAAGAACCACATGCTTCAAATAAAGCCATTACTATCAGACATGCTGAGTAGTTCAATTAAACAAATATGAAAATAGACACTTCATCCTGCTTTAACTAAGTGGGATCATTTCACTCCTGAATCCAAAATGACAATGAAAATGATATAGTATTTATAGAGCAGCTTTTTATCCTGAAAGATCCCAAAGGATTACACAGACCCTGCTTCACACACTACTGAGATGCTGCCCCTTCCAGGGAGGAACACATGAGCTGTCCCACTGCCCTGAGGAATGGCACATGGCAATCCAGACAGAGGAGCAGAAAAGAATTCCACATTCAGCTGAAACTATAGAAAGGAATTTAAGCACACAGAATAGAGATTGTTTAGGCTGGAGCACATCCAGCACAGAGGAGGTATAGTGATCTGGTGTTTCAAATACAGAAGTTAAGGCAAAACAATAAAAAAGTGCTGGTTCAAACTATCCAAAACCCAAAATTTAGGGAAGAAGGGGAAGCCATCTTGAAGGTGAACAATTTCATTCCTTCCTCGTCAGTTGTGCATGGGAAACTCTCCAGAAGATGTTCTTGCTCACCATTCCCTTCAGGAATACAAGAACCAGGAGCAAAAATTCTTTGCATAGCTGCCTGTTCACACAAGGATGACACAGGATATATTATGAATTAAAGGCTTCAAAAAGCTTTGTCTGGTGGTCTTACACACATCAGAGACAGGAAAATACCGGGTCCATCTACATCACACATCGGCTGCTGCCAGGATCCCTGCTGGCATCTCTGCCTCATTTCATATTGTCTGCACTGCAAATATAATGCAGACTGTGGGGAGAGAGAGAGACTTGCTCAAGGCTGCCCTGTGAATCTGTGGCAGCAGCATCAGGAATCCAGTTTTGACTCCCAGTGCTTACTGTGACAAGCAGGTGATGCCTCTCCACTCCAGGACAAATCCCCATGGCTTGCATGAGGAGCTCAGCAGGCCTCAGTGTAAAATGTCAAAAGGTGCCCAAACATTTTCCAGTAAAATTTTCTTTTGTGAAAGACAGAAAAGGAAACCACTGATTTATGGAGCAGCAGCATGAAAGGTCATGGTAAAACAGGGAAAATCCATCTCTTTAAGAAGTTAGGGACACGGTGACATGACATGAAGTCATGTGGGCACACACCAAATGTCAGCTGCAACTCTAAGGGTTACAGCAAGGACTGGAACCAGCTCAGTGTCAGGAGTTCAGCCTGTGGATGTGCTCATGATGACACATCTGCAAAGAATCAGTCACAGAACAATTTGGGTTGGAAAAGACCTTTAAGATCAAGTTCAACCATTAAACCAGCACTGTCAAGCCCACCATTAAAACCATGTCCCTACATGTCACATCTGCACATCTTTTAAATCCACTCAGGTACAGTAAGGAGAAGCAGCCTTGGAAATATGACTGCAAACATCCCCCCAGTACAGAAGTAAGAAAGAAACACAACTGTGCCATGAGAGTTCTTTACCGGGCACACAGACTAGCACTGGCATGAGCCTCTCTGCAGAACAATTAGTAGAAAGCACCAATCTTATAAAGCTTCTTTCTTTCTTCCAGTTCATTTAGCCTGAAGTAGAGCAATCAAGACTCTTCTGGCAGGATATCACATTCTCAATCTGTAACCACTTAAACGAAGAGGACAACTATTGCAGAGAGATGTCCCAGGAGAAGAAATCATTGTACAAGTGAAAGGGATTTCTTTGGGGTGACTTTCAAAATAATGTGAAGCTGTCTTTTCTTTCTTTTCTTTTTTCTTTTCTTTTCTTTTCTTTTCTTTTCTTTTCTTTTCTTTTCTTTTCTTTTCTTTTCTTTTCTTTTCTTTTCTTTTCTTTTTTTTTTTTTTCTTTTTTTTTCTTTTCTTTTCTTTTCTTTTCTTTTCTTTTCTTTTCTTTTCTTTTCTTTTCTTTTCTTTTTTCTTTTCCTTTTCTTTTTTCTTTTCTTTTTCTTTTCTCTTTTGTCTCTTTTCTTTCTTTTCTTTTCTCTTTTTCTTTTTTCTTCTCTTGTTGTTTCATCACTTCCCTCCCCCACCCCAGTACTGTACTACAAATCTTTCTTTTCCTAGTCAGCAGCTGTTCACACACCTAATCTCCCGTGGTTTCAATAAAAGAAGTAAGGCAGATAATCATGTACTGTGAGAAGGAAGGGGGTGACTCCATGGCCCTACAATCTCCAGGCACTTTTTTTTTTCCCAGAGGGAAATGGAAAGAGCAAAATGAAAATACTCAGATTTAAGAGATGAGCAAAGAAGAAGACATGGCAGGCTGTGTAACGAAGACTTCCAGTGGCTCTACAGAATGCCAAGAGTTAAGTCTGTTCTCTTATTTATAAGTATTTTAGGGTGCTTTCAGTACTCATGGAACTCTCATCACTGACAGCAGAGGACAAAGTGCATCCATACAGAGATTGTGCATTTTCCTGCCATGACAGGGATCATGTCCTCAGGCATGACAGAGAAGGAAGATACAGAGTTCAGCCCTGTCTGGCCTGAGGTTGCACAACACACAGGACAGCAGAACTCCAGACCCACACAGCATTGCAGAAAAAGGCTGTGGGATAAATCATGGCTAAACAGGTAAGGAAAATAGGTGCCAGCTCTGCTTTGGGAGGTGCATTGGACTGAGGCCACCAGCTCTGCTGCTGTTTTGGAACAAGAAACCCTCTATTTTCACCCTTGAGCAGGAGCCAGGTTGGACTAAAGGGCAGCAGTCTGACCTGGAAGGAACTTTGCGCAGCAGCCTTGCGGCAAAGCAGCCCACACCACCCACAGGAGCCAGGATTTCACACAGAAGTGACTCTGTCCCTCTGTCCTGTGTGAACACGCTGCTCATGGTGAGTAAGCCTGTGTCATCCTGCAAGCCCAGGGTGTCAGGAACACACCCAGCTCCAAAATCCAAAACCCAGTGGATGGTGAACATTTGCAATGCCACTCTTCAAACTGCAGTGCAGGGCTGTGCCCAAAACCACATACCTGCAGGACATGGAGATGTGGTGGTAAGGGCTTCTGCACAGATGGCCAGCCAAAATTTGTGCCTTGGAGAACCTCTGTAGCGTTCAAGGAAAGAAACCAAGCCTGGCAGAGACTGTACCTTCTCTCTCCCACCCTCCCAGTGCCTTTAGGAAGGTACACTGTGCTCTGGCTGCTGCTGATGCACCCCTGCACAGGCTGAGCGCTCCTGCTGATCTCCCCACTCAACTCCTGTGAGCCTGGAAATCCCACCAGGCCATCCAGGCTGTGCTAAAATACAGTGACTGTTGCTGGAAATGAAGGCATAGTGGAAAGGGTAGAGGCAAAAGAGGATGTTTAGACAATGCAACGAATGACTGAAGATACTAAAAATTATTCAAAATCCATTTTTATAAATAAAAAAGATGATTGCAAAGCTTAGCATCTTACAATCAGTTCCTCTGCATATGTATATACACACACTTGAACAGCATGTAAAAATGCTGCACTTTTTCACATCTCTTTGTGGATCAGGACATGACATCAACCTACATACAAAAAATCCAAATGTGTGCATTGCCACATATTTCATGAAAGCAGAACTGTAGCACTGTATTACTGAAATGTGTGATGTGACTCCACAACCACGAGGGCTCCCTCCCTGTATCATGAAATCCATGGCTATTTTAGCACATGCAGAGCCTACTTTCTGCAGCAGCATGACATCACCAGACCCACATTCAGAGAATAATCATGGTCTTGTCTGCCCTGCAAAAACTGACCCCATAATTCAAAAAAAACCAGTGCAGTTCAGCCAGCAGCAGCAAGAGCATTGCTCTAATGCAATACTGGACTCAGCTGTTTTTAGTGTTGGATCAGCTAATTCTGTTCAGAGTGGGGTAAGAAAAACCATGGGGAGAAGCTCCCACACCCCAAAAACCCCTTGCCATAGTCTAATTGCAGCAGCCATGAAGAAAATGAAGAGAAAATGGTTTCACAGTCCCCAGATTTTTTTGTGAAATGTCAAAAGAAAAATTCTATTACAAAGAGGGGAAACAAAAATTAATGAAAGTAAGAACCTCAGCATTTTCTTAAAACTTTAATCTGTGAACATTTTTCTATCTGGTCAGATGTTCTAGCAGCAGTTTGGGAGTGTTTCATTTCAATCCTGGCAGCTGCTATTCATTTTTTATCTTTTCAAGCTTTTTTGTAAAAAAGTAACCTAAATTGTAGATTAAACCCAAACTATGCCAAATCAGACAGTCTTACATTTCATCTGAAGTAAGTAAATGGCAATCACAACCTCCCTGGGAGACAATTTTATTCCTACCATTCTTTATTTGTACAACAATTAGCTTTTTTCTGATCCAAGATAAAGTCCCCCAGGCACAGTTGTGAAACATGATAATAGCAGAGTGCTGGGGTTTTTTTAAATGAACTTGATGAATGACCAAAATCAATCATTCCCTCAAAATTTTAGCTATGATGAGCTGGCATCTTCCACCCTGGAAGTGTTGCCTCCAAAAATTCTCAGCTAGACCCAAGGGTGATATAGAAGCATCCTCAATGTCCATGTCTCACAGCAGTTCATGGGTGTTATGTCATTCCATGGTGCTTCAGCAGCTGTGCACTGGAACAGCCACTAGCTGCTCCTCTTAAACACAGAATATGTAACATTTCATGCACATCAGACTTTAAAAAGCAAAAGTAACCCCTTCTCCTTCATGGTAATGTCAATGAGAAAGGAAATGAACTGAATTCTTTCCTGCCCAGAGCCAGTGAGCTGTGACACAGGGCAGCACAGCAGCTCCCCACGTCAGGCAGCGAGGAAGAAACGCACTGAGACCTCGTGCCAGATGCATCTTCTCATTTCACTGGCATGCAGGGATGGGTGAACACGTCAGCAATGCACCCCTTCCCTCTGGGAAGGCCCTATCCCTCAATTCCCTTCCAGGGAAAGTGAAACCACAGCAAAGTGACCTCCCTGGTGAGGCACCTGGGAGGCTGCCCTGTGCAGAGTTATCTGTGTGGCCTCTAAGATCTTCCATTCCTCTGCACAGATTGCTTCTGGCATCCAAATGAAAGTAGAGGGAGAAGCACTTGTGCCTGGAATTCCCTGAATTTCATTACCAACCACCAAGGGCTTAGCCAGGGCCAAGCTCTGTAGTTACTGCACAGCCACACTTTTATTTTGGGGGGATAAAGAACCATTCACTACTGCTGGGGAGCCTTGAGGGGTGGGATGTGGGTGCGTGGGGGCCTCCACTGAACCAAACACTGAACCAGACTCATGCAAACAGCTGAGACACTCAGTGCCACAGCACTTATCCTGCTCTTGCAGTGCTTAACCTATGTCAGCTGCTGCCTGAGCCATCTCCTTCAGGACCAGGCAGTGACAGAAGCATAATTCAGTTTGGGGAGGTGTGGGACCTGCTCTCCCTTCCCACCTCCCTCCCACGTCTATCCACCTTCCCTGCTGCTGGGTTATGTCAGCCCAAAACCTTCTCTGGGGAGGAGGAACAACAGCTGGTTCTCTCCAAACCATCTCACACAATTAAAGAAAACTCTGCAATCAACACTTACATGATTTTATTGTTGATGGGGGCACAAGGCAGAGGAGGAGCAGCCTCACCCTCCCTTGGCTGTGCTCTAAAAACTCCCTGAAAAATGGCAACTGAACAAGAAGGTGCCACTTGTAGCCCTTAGTTTACAAGAGCAGAGCCAAGCTGGTAATATTAGGGCTTACAAAAACCATCCAAGATGCCAACTCAGGGTGCTCTTTTCACCCTGAGTTAATGGTATCAGTAAGTTTTCATGTAGTCACAGCTTCTGAAGTCATGGGATAACACAAAAGGATGAACCTTAAGGCATTTTTTTAGCTGTTGTGGTGACAAGCTTGTGGAAAGCTTGAGAATTTGAATGCTTAGCCAGAAAACAAGTAACCAGTGCCTAAATCTGAATTTTTAAATATCTTAATATCCTCTTGAGTACTGGAGACTGAGTCATGGTTCTGGGAAGGGTAACATTACAGCTTTATGGTCTGCTGCAAGACTTGGCTGGGATGAAATCAGGTTTTCTGTAATAATTTGGAGCCTCTGTTCCCTCTGTGGAGGGGATAGTCCTCAGCAAGTAGCAGAAGATGCCTGCCTACTAAATTCACATTAAATTAATAGAATAAACTGCTTAACAGTCTTCACAGATCAGGACAATGCAATACATTTAAATGCCTGTGCAGATTTAGGCATCTGTTAGTAAACACTTGAATTTGAAGGCTTGGCCCCAACTCCTTAATGTTATTTCTTCCACATCACTTAGGTCTAAATTCAAATCTCTATCTCAACCACAGCATCACAAAATTATTCTAGTGCCTGTAAAGTAACCTGAAATTGAATGAGATGAGCAGTGGAAGAAGTATTTTGCACCAGGGACATAACAAGGTAGTATCAGAAGAGCAATTCTGAACAATTCTTAGGCAATCCCCAGTAGGGCCTCTCTAGCAAGACACAGCCACTGCAGTGTGA
The DNA here is from genome assembly GCF_000277835.1 of Geospiza fortis. Taxonomy (NCBI): domain Eukaryota; kingdom Metazoa; phylum Chordata; class Aves; order Passeriformes; family Thraupidae; genus Geospiza; species Geospiza fortis. The sequence continues at coordinate 940,183 of NW_005054479.1, read as the reverse complement.
ATTTGAGATCAACAAATCAGCACTTGGGCAGGTCAGTGGCTAAAGCTGTCACAGATCACTTGAAGACAATATGCCAACTGTACTTTTTACTGTCTCCTGACCCTCCACCCTCTCCTCTCCTCCCAAAACATAAGCAAGCAGCACTTCTGGAGGAACTCACAAAATAGTTTTCTGATGTTCACAAAGTATGACATGCTGAGGAGATGGCAGGGGTTCCCCTTCCTCCCCAAGCCCTTTCACCCATGGATGTGCAAAGCCCAAGCTCCAGTGGCTCCAAGTGATGTGCTCTCTGCACTGCTATTCACTGTAAGAATCAGCTCAGCAATCCCTCATGCCCATCAGCTTTTAACCAGGACCCTACACATTTGGATAGACCCCCATAAAAAATCCCCCCTTCTCTTGGAACAGAACCTTCAATTCTGCACCCCACAGCCTGCTCCTGCTGCAGCCCCCTCCACAGCCTGCACATAATCCTTGTTATTTATTAACAGAGCCATATATTTCCTGCCAAGTGTGTTTCCCCTTCACACAGCTCATGGGGCCATTCAGCTCTTTGCCAAGCAGACCTTTCAAACACAGAGTGTTAAAAGTAAAAGGGCCCTTGTAGTTGTGCAGTGTTGTGAGGAGAAATGTTTCTTCCCTGACACAGGTACAGCTCCGGCCTTACTCATGGGGAGCATGGGGATATTGCTGCTATTATCCCAGGGCACAGGGAGCAGGGTGGGGACACGGGTCCATTTCCAAGAGGACAACTTGATGGCCTGGATGTGGTAGGGCACAGTCCACCCTTATCAGCCCACAGCTGGGAGACAACAGTTGGGATTTAGACCTGGGCTCACCACATTGGATGATTCTTGATTTTGCAGGAGACATTGCACTCAGCTCTGAGGAGTCCCTGCTCTTGGATCTGCAACTGCTCTGGAGGAAGGGCCACAATCTGGCCAAACTGGCATGAAGTGCTCCACAAAACTCAAAACTCTGCTCACCTGCAAGCCCTCACACAACAGCAGCTCAGCCCTTGCAGGAAGGGATTCCTTCCCTGTAAAACTCTCCAGTAAGAATCATCGACCTAAAAAGCCCTTACAGACACAGGAACCTCAGCAGGACCCACCAAGCTGCGTCCACTGTGCGTGGAGAGCAGGAGGCAAATGGCACTTTGATTATCAGTCACCTTCATTACGCTGGCAATCAGGAGCAGGGAGGGGCTTTTCAGGAGCACTGGATGGCCTGGCAAGGACCACTGGTGCTGAAAGATGAAGGGACTTTTGCTCCCCAGCCAGCCAGCAACTTCAAAGCCTTTTTCATTCAGTTGCTGTTAGGGCAGTACACACACACACACACACAACTGCTGTTAAGGTATCACCAGCCCTGGCGGAGGTCAGAGCTGCCTGACTCAGGCTACAACTGCCTCTGCAAACACAGGGCAGACAGCTTTCTAAAAGGGTTTTTATCTACACACAGCTAATGCTCTGTGCCCAACAGAAACGCTGCAGAAAGGACCAGGAGAGATTTTGTGCAGCACATTACGCAAGAGGTAGGGTGAGATTACAGTCAACCATTTCCAGCTGCCTGCATTTCAGTCAGGAGATGCCAATTTGAGGGGAAGTACAAATTTGGGATGAAAGTATATCAAAATTGATCTACTGTAAAAAAATGTTTTAGGTCTAGGATAGAAATTTATGTTTCTCAGAATAGCCACAGCCCAGATCAGAAAAATCTCATTGCAAGCCCTGTAATAAATCAGTGACAATAAGAGTTACATATGTTCTCACAGCTCTAATGCACACCCAGATGCACCTGTACAGCTTTCCTCTCTTCGTGCCCTGAGGAATATTGACTTTATAAGAGTAATAAAGAGCTCCTAGAAATGAGACTGAGAGAGCATCACCTCAAAATAGCTTGGCTGGTAAGAACCAGCTTCCCACCCACCCCAGTGATTTCCCTCCCACAGAATAAGCTGGGGCACCTTTCTGTCTCTTTCAGATTTTTTCCTTGCCAAAACATCACCTAACTCCAAAATGCAATGATAAAACTGGAAAGCTTTAAGTGATGAGAGAATCCAAATGATCCCTTTTTCCTCTAGAATCTAGGAAAGATGTTTCTCACTTCCAAAAGTTTCAGGATCAAATTCTATAGCGGCTTTTATAGGGGAGTTCTTGGCAGTATCAAGCCCCAGTTAAGGTATGATGCAACAGGTAAGTGCAATTCTCCAAAGGAGAACGGGTGAACTGTGAGAAAGAGCACTATCATAATTTTGTACCATGAGATAAACAGAATGAAAAAGCAAAACACATTAGAATTCCTCTTAGGCCAGTTGTTGTTTGCTACTTTTCCCCTGAAGTATTAACAAGAAGAGAAGATACTTAGTCATGAGGTTTAAGCCCATGGTTCCCTTTGAAAAGAATATTCACTGTCCTCTGCTCTCAGCAGATTTTTGTTGAGCAATTGAAAGATGCTGTTTTCAAAGCCCGGACTCAGCCCAGTTAATTGTTACACCTCTTTGTGCTGCCTTTTCTTTCAACGAGGAGCAGCTAAAGGTTTGCAGGAAGGAGCCTCGGGGCTGCAGCAGATGTCATGAGCCACTTCCTACAAATTAGAAAAGGAAAGTAACCCCCTCAGGTTAATTATGGGGAGAGGCCACACACAGAGCTGTGTAATGAGCCTGTGGGATGGAGAGAAGGCAACTGCTTCATATTGGATTTCAGGAGACAGAGCATGAAATCTCTGGTGCTGACTACATGCTTTCACAGTGCCAGAGCAATGCCTCCTGCCCGGGGAGGACACAGTCCTGCTGGCTGAGGCAGAGGTAAGGGAGGACAATGACATTGCCCAGCCACCCTCTGAGGACGTTTCTCTGTGTTCCTGCCCTCCCAAGGCTGCCACAGCACAGGGGACTTTGCACCTGCCTCCCTATTTACACAGGTGCAAGGTAGTTAGAAAGCCATAGCCCGAGGACCAAAGTGTAAAGACAGGGACTTGGCCGACCTGGATGTTGTTGTTTTCCTGGTGGGATGAATAGGCCAAAGTCCTTTCATCTCTCTCTGCCTCATTTCCCCATCTATATAATGGAGATGGTGGTATTTATCTTCTTTCTTTTTTTTTTTGTTTGGTTTTTTTTTTGGTTTTTTTTGTAATGAAGTGGCTATATTTTCACGAAGTGAAAGCACCAGAACAATCCTAGCTAACGTCATTACCAAAGAGCCCTGTAGCAGCACAGGTTATGCCTTTTTTCTCTCTTTTTTTCCACTCCCCCCACCCCAACAGGTTGGTAGGAGCCTATCTTGTGTTTTAAAACTGTTTCCTTCGGTACTGGGTCACTTTTAAAAGTCGCAGATGTTGTTTGTAAAGTAAATTTGTGCAGCTAATCAGTTGTAACTCAGCCTTGAATGTTAGCTGAAGAATCAGCCCCATGTTTCCTTCCACTAAAATATACATTTATGGTCAGGTTAGCATGACCTGACAACAAAACCAGCAAGGACAAAAACAACCCTGAATGCACCAGTTAAGAGTGCTAGAGGATTTATTTTAGTGGGTGGGAAATAGTTTGATGTTTATTTAAACTGTGATTTGCAGATGGGGCCTGGGGGTGTTTAAGTGACAGTTAACGGGTTTGTCTTCAAAAAAGGAGAATCCTGGCAAAAAACTGAGCTACAGCTTCACAAGGGAAGGCATTGCTGTTACCAGAGGAGAGGTCACTGGGACCCAGGACACCCTGCACAGGCACAGCTGAACCTCCTGCTGCCAGGATGGCCTCAGGTCCTGTAGGAGTAGGGATAAGTAACTGTGCTTCAAGGAACTCATGCAGTGGCCAGGAGGAATGAAAAGGTCAACATTTTCAGGCCAAGAGGGACACTTTGTTGACATTCCATTTTGTGGGGGAAAATAAAGTGAAATATTTTGGGTTTGTTCCAGTGCAGAACAGTAGGGTATTTTTGGTCTCAGAAAAGCAATGGGAGATAAATCTGCCATCCCTTGGGCAGCCATAATAACAGCTCCTCCTGCAGCATCTTCCCACTTGGGTGCACATCACCTCTGACACTTTTGTTGACTGGGTTCAAAAAGGAGGCTAAAAAGCAAAATATGAATAATTTCAAATCTCTCATAAAGCATGACCAGTGCAGAATTATACACAGTGCCCTTGCTGACAAAAGCACTGATCACTGCTTTGTAGCAGTGGATTTTCATCCACAGCTTTATCTTCCAAGTGCACAGGAGGATATTCACACTAAAAATGACTACTGGTCAATGAAAGTTAGATGTCTTCCATTTTTTCCACACCCAGAAATCCAATCTCCAGACTGGAACTGACAGTTTGCATGTCATCTTACGTCCCGCTTCTTCGAAAAGAAGGCATGCCAAATCCACCCTGGTTTCAGCAGGTAGATTAGAGGCTAAGAAAAACTGGTTTTCTTGAGCAGGATTAGCTTCTGAGGTGCTTCTGAGATAATCTGTCTGCCCTCCAGGCACTCCCTAAATACTCAGAGGCACCCATTTGTCATCACTGCTGCATTATCCCTGCAAAATGCATCATCCTTGCATGATGGAGCTACCTGACCTGCAGGGTGGGAGTGTGCATGCCTCTTACCTTGTGTGTGTATCTACTGGGGAGGAAAAAAACAATTTGTGGTCTGCCTATAACAAGCTGAACACCAAGACTGCTTAGATATTGCAGAGAGACACATTGTGTGATGATCACTCTGTCCCAACAGCCCAGGATGGCACAAGCTGAGTTTCAGGAATGTGGATGGTAGATTCAAAAAATGACTGTTCAGCAGTGCTGAAGGAGCAGTTTTAGCTTCTTGAAGCAGATATGAGGGGCACAAACACCACCTGGACAGTTATCAATGTCCTGTTAAGAGCAACAGGATGGCAAGCCAGCCTGGAGAACTACTAAAAACAGAAGTCCTGCTCGTACTTGTACCAAATTTTCTTAGGCTCAAAGGGTTTCCCTAAGATTTGAACAAATAATAGGATCAGAGGGTTTTAAGACAACTCACATAAGGGGCTCGATCCAGCCCCCAGTGCAGCCAGTAAGTTTTTGAAAAAGAAATCTCCAACTTAAATCCAGCTATTGTGATTTACACCAGCTGAGGATCTCTCACCCTGCCTGCAATGGGAACATGACCAGGCTGCTTGCCAGCACTTCTGGCTTTGCTGCAGTAGGAGTGACGTTCAGGTATGCGTGACCACTCACCATCAGATTTCTTTACAATGACAAGCTTTGAAGTCAGAGCACTTTGCTCTCCTTCCACAAACCATTTTCACTCAAAACAATAACTATTTAAATGGGAGCCTCACCAAAGCCATTTCAGATTTTTTTTTTCTTTTTTTTACTTCTTTGTCAGTGGTAAAATATAGTCAAATCACTATAGGCTGGATATCTCAGCACTAAACTACTTCCATTTACTTCCAGCGCTGGGAGAGAAGACACCAATGACTTCACCCAATATTACACTGAAACCTAGAAAGAATAAAAGTGAGCAAATAACTCTTTTTGCTGAAAATCTTGTAAAGCTCCTCCCTACAAAACCCACTAAAAGTTGTCTTTTCATAGCCAGCGGGGCTGCTAGAGGCTTGAATGTGATTTGTGGACCTCATCCTGCCTATTCAGAGCAAAAGATAACACCTGCGGGAAGCAGGGGAAAGGTTAAAACCTGGTACCTCTGTGTTTTCCTAAGTGCAGAGCTTGGCACCAGAACAGAGCCTGGGAACAATGGCAGGAGCATTGTGCCTGTTTTCTTTTCCCTTAAAGTAACATTTTTGCTGCAGTGTCATCTTTCTGCTCAGCCAAGCAGGCGCTCTGGGTCAAATCAGCTGCGTGAGCCGTCAGCAGATTTTTCTGGCCCTCTCAAAAGATCTTCAGGCATTGTATTAAGAAGCCAAATCGGTGAGAAAACAGGAAAAAAAAAAAAAAGTGGACAGACTGGCCACACGTTTTACCGGTCAGGCGCTCGCATGACTGTGAAATAATCAGCATTCTTTTGGTGAAATGTAGCAGCTTTAAACCAGCAATCTGGCTTCCCTCTCTGGAAAACAGCGTGCTTTCTCGAAAAAGCTAAACCCAGAGTATTACAGCCTGACAGCTTCAAAATTCCTCAGACCTCCCACAGGAATCGCTCACAAAAGAGCAGGCTGGATGTCATCCACCCATCCCAGGGCTGGATGTCAGGGAAACAGACCCTCTGATGGAAAACCCTAAGGGAAGGCATAATTTCCATTTACACCATCTTTTATGTTTTGGCTAAGTGGCTTGTTTATAATTGTTGGATTTAGGTGAGGAGGGCTTCACCTCTCCTTACAGTTCCTGTAATGCAGCTTTGGAGCCTGTTGGGTCACTTCCCAAACAGAGAAAACAGGAGAAATTTTCCTAGAGTTCTTTCACGTGTTTTGGCAGGGATCCTGCAGCAGACACGGACACAAACAGCACAGAGGACAGTCCCACTTTCACAGCCCTTTGCACACACCATACCCATTCGTGGGAGACACTACACACCAACTCTGCAGACAGACAAGAGACAATGAACAAAATTCATCACTATTTGCCAGGATTTCCATAAATCCATAAAAAAAGAATCAGTATTTTTAAACTGAAGTGGCATTTTAAAAAAGAAATGGCATTTTTATAAAAAACCCACCTTTTCTATACAAAATTTCTTCAAGGGCTATTGCTATCCAAAACAAAAGAAATTGAGGAGTTACATATGGCACTTCCACACATAATAGCTACCAAAATCCCTGTGGTTGTGGTGAGAATCAACAGATTGCTTAAATTGATGAAGACAAAAGATTAATTGCTCATAATTTTGCCACACAGAACCATTTGGTCTAAGACTTTCCAATGCCTGGGACATATAACTCCATTCTTATGAGAGAAAAATAGTAGAACATCTAATTAGAAATTCTATTATTTGGCATATTCACACATGAGCTGAATTAAGGCAGAAAAGGACATCTTCAATTCTCTGTTTTGCAACCTTACTAAATCGTTCAATTTGATTTTATGTATTTGTAAATTTATTTAATTTATTTAATGTGATGGTAAGTGACTGCTAATTCCTAGTACTTGGCAAACAGAGGAGTTGAGTCAATCATTGCTGCACATTAAGTAAAAGATTATGGCCTTAATTTCTATTTGAATAGTACTAGAGGAGTATCCTCCAAGCTTCCCTGCTGCCTCTTCTCATGTGAACTTCCTGCAGTCTGGACTATATGAAAGCCAGATAAAATCATTTCTAAAAGGAGACTGAGGCCTGAAATGCAAATCAGGGGAAGGAGTCGTCAGAAAGGGGTCTTCATACAGATTTGGTAGGTTATCAGGTCTTTACCTGCCTGGTAATCAATCCTGGTGCCTGATCAGCTCCAGGGGATGGACCCAGGAGGAGCACAAAGGCTCTTTATTCCCTCTGCTCACGGTGTGACTCTGCTGTAAAGCTTGGTTTGCTGGGAAGGGCAAGGTGGATCTGGACATGGGGCCTATCAGGTGACGTTAATGCTCAGTCAAGATATGGACCTTGTGTCTGAACGAGACAGACAGTCTTTGAAGAACATAATCTGTGTTGCCAACAATGGCTGGAGTGAAAGGAGCTCGCTCTGGTTACCTCAGAGGATGGACTGGTAAAGCAAAGTTGGATTTTTATCAAGATGTTGGGTTTGGGGTTTTTTTAATCATTGATTCATATGGTAATGGCTGTGAATACACAATACAAGGTCTTCAAAGGGAGGAAACATAAGAAGGGTATAGTTTCACCCAGTTCACCTTAAGGTTCCACACTTTTGTCCTGTGAGACTTTTTTTTTTTTTTAATACATAAACCCTGCTATCCTTGCAGGGACAAACTCTATCCAAGTCTTTTCAGCTTCCCTCCAATTCCAGTTGGACGCAGGCTCGCCAGCAGCAGTGAGAAGCAGCAGCTCTCCTGGGGTGCTGTGTTTCTCAGATTGACCTTAGCTCTGTTTACCCTTGCTTCCAAAGTTTGGGCCAACATCTGCTAAATAAACAGCTGAGTGCTGAGGCGATGGGGACAGGGAGGAGGAGTTAAAAACAAATGGGATTGTGCTGAAATGAGAGAGTCGTGAGGGGAGCTCTAGAGAGATTGTTGTGGGTCAGCACACAGAGGCAGATCCCTTTGAATCAATAGAAAACCTTCTTCTGACATCTCTGACCCAGTTTTCAAGCATGCAGAACATAGCTATCCAAAGTTCATGTTTCCAGTTCAGACTGAAGCACTCTCCTAAATACCCAGACAAGCCACACTGCTCTTTCTTCTGTTTCAGCTCCATTTCCAGCACACTGGAAATACCCAGGTACTTCAGCCACGCAAGGAGGGCAGTAGCTTATATTTAAGACAGCAGAATATCTCTTTCTCTTCCACCAAAATTCAAATTAATCATCCCAACAGCACCCAGTTGGCAAGTATGGGGGATAGAAAGGTGTTTGCAAAGCTGATGGTGGGTTCATTCCAACACATCACAGTTTACACCCTCACTACCACTAACCACAGCATTTCACAAGCCATCACAGTTCCTCCCTGATACAAGAGGGGTCTGATTATGTCACACTTAGGACTTGAGGTTTGTGCATTGCCCTGCACAACATCACTGGAACAGGCTGCCCAGGGAAGTGCTGGAATCACCCTCCCTGGAAGTGTGCAAAAGGTGTGTGGATGTGGGGACATGTTTTAGTGGTGAACACAGCAGTGCTGGGTGAACAGCTGGGGTCAGTGATCCTGGAGGCCTTTTACATCCATAACAATTCTATGGTTCTATCCTGTGCCTGTGCTTCCTTAGGTTTTTGGCAAGGGCACACTAAACAAAGCTCAGCACTCCTGGCAAGTGTGAGGATGCTCAGCACGGATCAGATGTGTAGGTATTGTCTCACATCTACAGCCTCCCTAATCTGAAGGTCCCTCCTAGGCCACCATCCAGGCACTAATCCTCCCCTTATTTACCAGCAAAGTGCTCCTTAAATAACTGTATCCTCAGTATTCAGCCTTTAAAGCATCAGGATTAACATCCCTTAAAAAAAGAAAAAACTGGGTAATATGAGAGCAGATATTCCCATTATCCACATATCTACATATTTTTTAATCCCAACCAGCATGTGGTCCTGGTATTATCTCATGGCAGTATGTTCCAGAGCTTATCTGGAATAACTTTGCTTTTCATCACCTTCAAAGTTCCCTGAATATTCCCTTGTTTGTCGGTCAGGCTGCTTTTGGCTTTCTGGACAGCTCTGTTCATACTCAAGGCATCTGAGGAACAGATTCCAGCTACTCTAAGACACTGAAAAGAAAAAGAAGGCAAATGAGGCTCTCCTGGACAGCAAGCTATTCAACATACAGCATTAGTGAAACCAGAACAGTGTCATCTGAGGTGAGCACAAGACCAAGAAAACAATCTCAGTACCATGCAGGGCTTTATAGCAGATCTTGAAGCTCTGAGCAATCCAAGGTGGCTAATTAGCCAAGAAACTTGAGTGAAATGCAACATTTCTTAATCAAAGATGACAGCTAACCATGAATCTGTTTTTGATATGAAAACTGATCGTCTACACAAGGAAGGATGGTGCTGAGTTTGAGCAAAGTGTCATTGGCTCAACCCAACCACACAGAGAAATTGGGTGGAACTCATTTTGTCTGAAAGCACCACACTGAGCCATGCTGGAAATCATCAGTGAGCATGAAGAGATGGGGACCAGTAAGGTGAACTGGTCAGTGCCTGGGCAGGAAACCACCCAGGATCAGGGAAAAAAGGTCAACCTCTAGGACCTTCCCTAGCAGAGTTCTTCCAAAAGGACCCACAGCATAAACCTTGCTCAAGGAAATCACTAACATTTTTGGCAGAGCAGTTTTTAGAGGCTGGAAGACTCCAACGCATTCACCACCCCAGGAGCAGAGCTGGATGCCACATCTCTCCAGAGAAACCTGATTACACGTAACCTGCCCTTTTCAACTGGAAGTATTTGTATTTCTATGAAGCATCATTATCCTTGTTTCACATCTGGGAAACTCATCCCCATGCTGGTGATGGCAAAGACAAAAGGGATTTCTCTCAGATCAGTCAGGAAAGTGACTGATTCACAAAGATTTAAATGATGGTTTGTTAAGTGTCAGATGAGAACAGAAACCATCAGTCTTTCTCTCCCTGTGGTTACATCCTTGACTCCTCTACTGGAATGGATCTCAGGTACCTCAAGCATACATTGGGATATTTAAGGGTTAAACAGGGATTACAGAGCATTTTCTCTGCTGGTGGTAATGCATTCAAAATCTATTACAAATAAAATTTTTAAAATGACAAAGGAAGCTCTACTGATAACTGTCACAGCGAAAACTCCCCGAACTACATTTGTAATCAAAAGTAGCCAAATAGTAATCTAAGGCTGTTCAGCTCACCTTTAAAAGAAGAAAACTAGAAGAAGGAGGGAGCTGAAATCTGTGTCACTCGATAGCTCCTGGCAAACTCTTCCTGGCTTTATGGTTATGCTTCTAAATCCTCTCAATTTAATGGTGTAGGTTTCCCTATTTTTAGATCACAAATTAAGGCAGCTCTGCTTTTTCCCCTGCATTATTTTCTAACCAGACCATGGTTATTAAACTTAGCAGGCAAAGAAATGAGAGCGCCCTTTAAATTAAAACAAATAAAAAAATAAAAAAAAAATTTAAAAACCACTGCACAAGCAGCATAACCACACGGCTGGAGAAAGAAAATCACTCCCAGGGGCTGACAGACCTCTTGAGTTTCCACTTCAGTGGCCCACGAGGCAGCTCTGCTGCTGGGACTCCCAGGGCCCCAGAGGTGCCAGGACATTTGGAGAGCGATGGAGGAGCTGCCTTGGCACAAGGCTCCCTCCAGCACAGGTCACCCTCAGGTCTGCAGTGAGTGTCAGCCCACAACACTTGGGCTGGACTGAGACCAAAGAATCCCCAGTTTAAGGCAATAATCGGGGTGAATTTGGCACCTTGGTGCCTCCTCTCTGCCCGGCTGCAGCGGGGCTGGGGTTGTCTGCGCCGGGAGGGCACGCTGTCCTCCAGATTGTTTTGAAACAACAAGAAAAAAGCTTATCATAATCCTCCTGGCAATTAGAGCCTGGCTGGCTGCAAAGTGCAATGCATTTATCAAAACCTCCTTTGAAGGCGCTGAGGGAAGTGAATTTGAAGCTGTTGGGGACTGCAGGAGTAAGAGAGCCCAGCTGTTCCCGGGGAGCCTGAACGGAGGCGAGGGGGCAGAGGGAGGAGGGAGAATTTCCTCGTCTGGGACACGCACGTTTTCCATCAGCCTGTGTGTGTGAGGATAAATAACATTTTATCTCTCTCCCTGTGTCTCTTGAAAGCTCAGCCGATTACAGCTGGCACGCTTAGGGGGCTCTTCCTGCAAACTTTGCCAAAAAATTAACCACTCCTGGAGCCATAAATCATCCCAGACCGGCCTTCTTCTGCCCTCATCCCCACCAATGTGAGAAAAACCTAAACTTAAAATAATTTTTTTTAAAAAAGTTGCCAGTTTCCTGAATATCAGGAGGCCAAAACTGGCACCTTTTGCCTTTTTTAAAACATGCATCAGCACGAGCTTCCCAGAGGCAACTCATACACAGCAACATGCTGAAGGGGCTCACCTGCCCATGCCATACAGTAAGGCTCTGGTTCAGCAGCATGAAGCAAGATTAAAACAGTGTAGTCTTGTAAAAATCATCCAAAACAACAGGCTGGAGCACAGTTCCCAGAACCTCTTCCAGCACAGACTGGATACTGGCATCTGATTAAATTCTCTAGACCCCCTTAATTTCCAACCTAGTGCCCACTGCTCTCTCTGCAGCCCTACAGACCTCTGGACATGTTTTCCCCCCTCCCTGCTATTCACAAGTCTCCTTAGAGGGCAGGGGGAGGAAAATTGTTTATGATGCTCTCTTGTCATCTGCTTCTCTCTGTCCAGGGTGGGCATGCAACCCCTGGCCACAAGACAGCCTCCTTCTCTTGGAGCAAGTCCATCTTCCCTCCAAGAATAGACCATATCCCTGGATTTTTATGCTGTAATGCAAGTGCTATCCCTCCAGCAGGCAGGAGGTGGATCAGGACACCAAACCTCCCCTGCCTTAGGGGGAAGGAGCTGAGTCCAACCCATGGTGCAGCCACCCAAAACAGCTCTGGCTCTTTGCAGAAGCTTGCTGGCATACACAAGCCCTCAGCACAAAAAAGGGTGTCAGAATAGGGACTGAAAGCCATGGGAGAATGGGAATAAGCAGATGAAAAGGTAAAGATGCATTAAAGATTAATTAAATTGTCCTGAGCAAACTGTCTGCACAGAGCAGGACCCCTGTGTCATCTCCCTGAATCTCTACATCCCCTTCCAAAACAGCTTTTCTCCTCTGCAAGGTTTTGTTCATCCAAAACCACTGAACAGTCGTTGCCTTGAG
>NW_005054479.1:915527-927710 GCF_000277835.1 Geospiza fortis | reverse complement strand
GCAGAGTAAATCAGCCCAGCTACTGTAACTGGGGCTGCTGATTTACATCTCCTAGAGACCCACCCTCCTCCCAGCCAGCTCCACTCCCTGCACTCACCCCTGGACAAACTTCGTCTAAAAACCTCCTGGCAAAACCTTGCTGTGCATCCTCCCCTGCACAGGGCTATTCTTGGGATTTAAGGAATGTGGACATGATGCTGCTATGAAAAGGGGCACTGTACTGAGTTTATAGATGGGAAGGTTGCAGGGATGAGAGCGGGGTGTAGTGGCCTTACATCTGTGACAATGTTACAGGGATGACAACGGCAAAAAAACTTTGATCAGTCCCCGAGTACAAATGCAGGTTTATATCCTTGCCATCTGGCAGAGTATCATGTTAAGAGCTGAGCAGACAACAGTGGCTGCTGCTACACAGTGTACTAAATACCAATAAAAGCTGAATGGATCTGCAATAGAGCACACTTTAGAAATAGCTGTGAAAGGAAAATCTAGGCCACTAAGTGCTGTTAAAAACAATGTCCTTATATTTTTTCCCTTCCCCTTACTATTCTCCTCTGTTTTGCTTCTGCTCTTGGGATTCCTCTTCCCTCCGTTTTCCCAGCACTGGTGGCTGCACAGAGAGCTATCAAGTGAAATGCTGAACCTAAACTGAAGGTTGTGTTCATTTAACAAGCACTAAGTATCGGTCAGGAGGGGCAGACTGGCAGCTGCCCTCACAGCTGAGGCCAATCCCCCTCCACAAATGGCGAAGCACAGCATCCCCATGAACAGAGGAGGTGGCTGCAATTTCTTCTTTCCTGCTTCTTCCTTCCCTAGTCAGCACAAAGGCATACAAGACCCACACTGACCCAGAGACCCATGGATAAAACCCTGGACTAGTGTAATCATTGTCGTTTGCACTTCTGCAGAGCTTCTGCAGCACAAGCTGCTCCAGTCATTCCCTGGGCCTTGCCCAGAGCAGCTACAAACTCCCAGCCAGGATCAATCCACCACTGCTCAGCGGTGAACACTGCTCTGCAAACATCTCCAATGCAGATGTCTCAGCTCAAATGCCTTTTACTGGAAACTAAGTGGACACACTCTGCCCTGCACTTTCCACATGCCAAAAGCTCAGACACTTACAGGAGTGCCTTATACATTGATATTTAGGCTGCCAAGAGACAGACTGTCCCTCTGATGGGCATCAGGAGGAACAAAACCTTATTTCACTCATGAGTTCACCATAGCTTAAAGATATTTGCCCATGTTAGGAGCAAAGTCAGCAAGAGACTGGTTCCCAGAAATCAGTGTCAACATCAAGACCACCACTCCTGCTATTTAACCTCACAGGCCACAAACCTCAACCCAAAACATCATTCTTTACACCAAGCCGTATAAAATATCTCAGCCACCAAATTGTCACATAGACAGACACAACACAGAAATGCCAAGAGGGACTCTCCAGTGATGCACTGGAGAAAACACCAAGGACAATTGCACATTTTCTAAGGAACCCCATGGGAACTCTTCTCTCTGCTTTGGTATGCATTTCCCATTGAATTAGTAAGAATATTAACCAGCAATTAGAAGAAAAATTTAGCCTGGCACTTAGGTCTCATTGTTACTAAGCTTTCCTATCAGGAAATACAAGGGTCTCAGAAGGGAAGCAATGGAAATGATCACTCAAAACAACTGAACAGGCTGCTAGACTAGACACTACAGGCAGCAGTCCTGACCTGGCAGGAAAAGCCAATAGCCCTATTCTTCCTCTTTGGCATCTGTGATCCTACAATTGCTCAGTCATTTCAATAAATCCTTCAGCAACTCTATTTGGTTTCATTCTTTTATGGGCTTAATTCCCGAAAGAACTCACTGCCCATCATTCAGGCCAGATTTTCATCTTCCCAAACATGCTCAGCACCCAAGAGCCATCTTTGGAAAGTCCATGGGGAGGTGGCAAGGACCTTGCCAAGACTCTGAAGCACTGAGTGTCTATTTCATGGCTGCCTAACTCTTCAACAGGAAGAAATGTTTGCATGATGCTCTTAGGGATGTTCACACTGTTGAAAGGGCTAGATACTGTTTTCCCAAAGTAACTTGACCCATTTAAAGAACTTCTCCAGGAAAGCCAGTTGAGTATCTGTGACATCTGCACTACCACAGACACTCCAGTATTAACCATCCCCTTTATCTCACTATATTTTTGCTGATAGCTGAACTATGCAGTGCAGTGGTTCTGGCATCCCAGCAATGGCTAGTTATCAGGAGCAAGAAAGCACGAGGTCTGGGAACTCACTGAAAACATTCAGAGGTGATATGTGAGGGACTGGGAGAGATTAGACAGGGTTTGCTGGGGCTCCAGGAATTCCTGCAATTCAGGGGTTACATGGCAGGATTTCTTTTTTCCATGGGACAGCAGCAAGCAGCAAGACAGAATTTCCATTTCTCTTCAAAGCTGTTTTCCCAAAACTGTCACACATACACAGCTTCCCCTGGTTTTTCTCCACTGTTTCAATCAGATGGGGTACCGAGGGCAAGACCTTGGAGTAACAGCGCTCATGTACACTGGAGAGACTCAACTAGGCTCTCATTTCACCAGGAGCAAGACTTTGGAGCCTGACTGACAGCAGCCACAGCTGCCTGCCCTGCAATTCACCACTTAGAAAGGGCTAATTAGTATGAGGTAATTAGTTTCAGGCAAAGAATGTTTGGAAACTAATCTGTGTATGTAAGGTCAGCCATCCTACGTTTTGTTCAACATTCTTTATTCTTCTCTGCTGCTGAAAGAGATCCCAGAAAGATGATGTAAGACACCTAAACCAGGCAGATGCTGGAGACTCGGAGAATCAAGTGTTAAACATACTAAAATGCCTAAAGATGCAACTTCAACCCTAAAGGCTTCTGATGTAACAAGCATATAAAATGTGGAAGTTTCATGGATGATGCTAATTATCCCAGAAGCTCATGTGCCTTTCCCAAACGCCTCCACACCTACGTTCTTGCTTTTCCAGGGGAAAAAAAAAAAAAAAAAAAAAAAAAAAACCAACAAAAACCAAGGCAACACAAGAAGTGATCCAGCAGAAGACAGAAGTGCTGACAACAAGGTCTGGCTAGAGCTGTGGCTGAATTCATTTGCCACTGGGCTCCTGCCCGGTCATGGGGCAGCTGTGAAAACAAGGCCATTGGGAAAGCACCACGTGAAGCCAGAGTGGAAATGCCAACACAACCCCAAAGCAATAGCAGCCAACCTCAACCACAGACACTACAGTGGCAGCTTTCTTGCATTGTTGTTGTTTTTCCCTAAAATAGCCTGTAAGATAAACAGAGCCAGTGATTAGCTAAGTGCCATCCTCTCTGATACAGGCTTGGCCATTATCTGCTCCTGACACCTAACATCTAATTGCAGAGCAACACCCCAGCAGGACAGCCTGTCCCAGGAGGGACTGAATGGACTGACTGGGAGAGTTAAAAAAGCCAGGAAATGAAAAGGTTGCATTTCAGCTGGGTTAGGATGTCAGAATGGGGATTTCTGCAGCAACAGCACTGGAGAGGTTGGCTACCTCTCAGCAGCACACCCGGATTCCAAACTTGGGTCTGGTAAGGTTTCCCACCCACTAAAATAGCCACATGCTCCCTGTCAACAAGACCTGGGCTCTTCCCTCTTTCCTTCCTGTTTATAACACATCTTCTGAAGGATGTCAGCAGAATAAACAGCTCTCTGTGCTCCAGAGACAGCCCCTGCCTCGCCAAGTGAAAAATCTCCACAGAAAAAAACAAGCAGGGTGAGGAAGAATTATCACTCTCCAGCCATCTTTATTTTTTAACTGCTTAAAAAAATAAATTAATAAATAAATAAAAAGCCATTTATTTCAATGATCCTGTTTGCCAAGCAAACATATGAACAACCTGATCAGTACAGTGGAAGAGCAACATACCAAGTCCTGTGGGCTCTGGGACTGACACAAGCCATCCTTGCCCCTGAATACAGGACTGAGTCCCCCATAAACACGACACTGTTTAAGTGTTTGTTGCAAACAGGAAGGTATCATATTTGGGAACTTCATGTTTTCCATGCTAGAGAAAGAAAAATATTTGGACAGAGACAGCAAAGGGAAGGCTGTGTGTCTCCACAAGCAATGCACAAACACTCACTGCACCAGCTAGGGACAAATATGTAGCCCCCTTTGTCTCTTGTTTCTCCCGTTTTAGTCTTATTTCAGCTTTTTCTCTGGAAGAATGTTACAGTTTACCACCTGTCTGAGATGCAAGGTCAAGTGTCTCTCACTGTCTCTCTTTTAAAAGGGAAAACATATTTAATTCCAGATCAGAGATTTGATCATGGAGATCCCTATCCTGAGACAGCAACCTGAACTCAAGATGAAGAGCACCTCACTGTCCTGCTATTGCTGTGTCTTGGCCTTTTTGGAGATATCCCTATTTACGTCTTCTTCTTATACAAGTATGTTGGTCTAAATAAAAGTAACAAAACAATTTCAGGAAAGCTTCATTTCCCAAAAAAATATTTCCATCATCTCTCATGGTAACTTAACTTTCTCTAAGTATGCACAGTGCGAGCCCAGCTGCAATGTGTTGTGCAAACCTGGTGAGACTGCTGAAGTCAGCAGATGTGGTGTGGATTTGCAGCGCTTTCTTGGAATGAAGAACTTTGCCTTCTATTTATCACACACTTCCTTGCTAAAGAAACACTCTTAAAATGGAATTCACATTTTCAGTAAACGCTTTAGGAAAAGAAACAGAAAAGACCATCAATTACCAGGGAAAAAAAAGAAAACACCATCCTAGGCAATGGCAAAAAATAGCCTGTAATCCAAGTTTTGCTGTTATGCTGACACAAAGTTGGACTCATCCTGATCTTGTCCATAACGTGACTGCTCAGTCACTCTAATTTAAACAGGCAGCACAAAGCTGTTCTCATGCAAATAATATACAAATCTGCCATGATTTGGTAATACTTAGCTTAATTTGACAGCTATTCATACCATCAGACAAGTATTGATTATAAATAAAGATAAAGAATGAGAAACTCGTGTTTAAATCCTAGGCAATTAATAACTAAAGATGGACAGAGGCAGATGAAATCTGTCAGCACATGGAAAGGATCCACTAATTACATTGCACGTAAGTTGCAAAAGTAGACAGCTTTTACTGCTTTGTTTTTCAGAAAAACAAACTTATAAGATATCTTAAAATTATGATGCCTATCTGTGGCTGCAGCTTCCAATTGAAGAGGAGGATGCCACATCTGCCAGGCACTTTTCAGGTGTCCTACCCCAGCTCCTCTGCTCCACAAGGGAAGTGAGATACCATCAGCAACCCCCTCACACTTAGATTTTCCTCCTATTAGTCAGGTGACTTCCCTGTTGACTTAACTTCCTTTTCTTTAATGTCTCTAAGGCTGAGCTTTCCAACATAAGTCCCATTCATATTTAATCTCTACCTCTATTTAACTTGTCAAAGCTCTAATAAATGAGGAGAGCACTCTTGGCCAAAAGTTCTCCTCTGATCTGCTTGGTCCAAACAGGCCCACAGAAGTGGATAGATCTTGTATTTGCAGGGCTCCCAGACGAAGGAAGGAATGATGAATCTGATTCCATGTTCTCAGAAGGCTAATTTATTATTTTATGATACTTTATTATATTAAAGAATACTATATTAAACTATACTAAAGAATACAGAAAGGCTAAAAAGATAATAATGAAAACTCGCAACTCTTTCCAGAGCCTCCACACAGCTTGACCCTGATTGGCCACTAATTCAAAACAATTCACATGAAACCAATTAAACAATCACCTGTTGGATAAATAACCTCCAAACACATTCCAAGGCAGCAAAACACAGAAGAAGCAATCAGATAATTATTGTTTTCCTTTTTCTCTGAGGCTTCTCAGCTTCCCAGGAGAAGAATCCTGGGCAAAGAGATTTTTCCAGAAAATATGACTGTGCCAGATACAAACTCCAGATGACACAGTTCACACCTGGGAGGATGCAGCCAGCAGCAGGACATGCAGGCACCCCAGCCACACAGCACACCCACCACAGAGCCACAGAATCAGTGAGGTTGGAAAAGACCTCTGGCATCAGCATCACCCAGTCCAACCTGAGACCCAACATCAGCCTGGCACCAAGTGCCACATCCAGCCTCCCCAAACACCTCCAGGGATGGGGACTCCACCACTGCACCCCTTCAGACTGAGACAGACCCCAGGCTCCAGCTCCCACCCCAGCCTTGCGTGGAGGTCACAGTTAAACCCTGGAGAAGGAAGAGAGCAGTCACAAGTGAAAATGGCCACCATGCAGGTTAAGTA
Organism: Geospiza fortis; assembly: GCF_000277835.1. Lineage (NCBI taxonomy): Eukaryota > Metazoa > Chordata > Aves > Passeriformes > Thraupidae > Geospiza > Geospiza fortis. The sequence continues at coordinate 921,405 of NW_005054479.1, read as the reverse complement.
AAAGCAGTTTTGAGGACTGCAGGAGGCTGAGATGCTGGGTTTACCACAGTCTCCTCTCACCTTGGAAAGAGACCACTTTTGAGAGACAGTCCACTTTTTTTTTTTCAGGAGCAAGAACTGACCCCACTCTTTTGGCCCTCTTGGTGCTGCTTTGCCCCTGAGGCCTATTCACTAGTGCAACTTAGGCTGGCACAAATCCCAAAAACACCCAATAAATAAAAGTGTAAGACACAGGATGGGACAAGAGCTCACCCTGACCAGAAACACCATAAAGAAAGGCTCAACTGCAGTGGTTGGTGCTTCTATTTGACCACACTTTCATCCCTTTTTTCCCCTGAAACCCTTGGTGTCCTCACTGCTCACAGCTCCAGAGCTGGCTCCCAGTGACCAGGACCTTTCCCTCTCTCTTTTCTGTCACGCCCTGTCACAGGCCCCCACCCTCGCCTACCAGCACTGGCCATCCCCACACAGCCAGGGCACACAGCCAGGGCACACCAGCCCTTCCCACTTTGTGTGTTCCATCTGCCAGGTCACACCCTGCCCACCCCACCACCAACCCAGCCCCTCACAGCACACACTGCAGCAGTCCAGATCGCTCCCTCAGCAGACAGAACAAGGGACAAGCCCTTCTCTGCCTCAGCTACCAGTTCTTCCTCCCCCAACCTCCACACCAGCAGACATATATCTGAAAAAAGTCACCTTTGAAGCCAAAACACATTTGGGGGCTGGATGCTGGGAAGAGGGGGCCTTTTTGGTCCATGCTGTCCAGACACTCCAGCTAGCAGCACTATCTCAGCTTGGCTCCCTCCTCAGCCCCAGACAAACGTGGCTTCCCTCTTGACTTGCTATTTAAAACCAAGACTGGCACACGGTGGTTTCACATTAACAAGCTGGAGCCACCGGGGCTGGGCAGTGTCCCTGTCCCCTGCCCAGAGCCAGGTACCCCCACAGCAGAGCTCCGGCCTCCTCTGTGTCAGACCAGCCCATTTAGCTACTGGTGGCTTTGTCCTACTGTTTAATTTAAGGAGGATCATTCCCTAAAACCCATCAGAAGCTCCAGCTGCAGGGGAGTGGAGGCTCAGCTGGATATATTCCACGAATTTAAGGGTTTATTGCATTTACACATCCCCTCTCAGCACACTTTACCAGAATAGCTCTTTATCTGCAGACATGGCTCGTTGACCCAGGCTGAACGAGGAGCCTGCACCGAGGTGAACAGCAGGACTGAAACCACTTGGCTCCCTGAGCTGTGTCCCTGCTGCTCCCAGCCTGCTCCCTCAGGAGCTCACAGCTGCCCACAGCACAGGGCACTGAAAGCCTCCTCAACCCAGGGCTTGGCACAAGATGGGCATTTGGTTTCATGTATGATTTCAGAGATTTTGAAATCCGAACCAAAGTGGAGCAGCAGCAACACCTGAAGTGTGGAAATTGTCTTACAAGGAAAATCTTATTTTCCTTTAGAGAACAATGGGCCTGTTGGAGCGATTCCAGAGGAGGCCACAAAGATGATCAGAGGGCTGGAGCTCCTCTGCTGTGGGGACAGGCTGAGACAGCTGGGGGTGTTCAGCTTGGAGAAGGTTCCATGGAGACCTTCTAGCAGCCTTCCAGTATCTAAAGGGGATTTATAAAAAACACTTTAAAAAAGAATCTTGGACAGGCAGATAGGACAAGGGGGAATGGCAATTTATATTAAATTTTAGTAAGAAATTCTTTACTGTGAGGGTTGTGAGGGACTGGGACAGGTTGCCCAGGCAAGCTGTGGATGCTCCATCCCTGTAAGTGTTCAAAGCCAGGTTGGGCAGGGCTTTGAGCAACCTCGTCTCATGGGTGGCACCCTTGCCCAGGCACAGGGTTTGGAATGAAAGGATCTCTAAGATCCCTTCCAATCCAAGGCATTCTATAATTCTATTATGATTTTCAATAGTATTGTCTATGTCTCAGGTTCAGCAAAGCCCACACAACTCTGGGAGGAACTTTTAATTTCAGTGGGATAGGATTGCAATTTCTGAAGGAAAATAGTTATTTTCCTTCATATATAATAGTTATTTTCCTTTATATTTTTTAGTCTCTATATCAGAGGTAATTTAATTATGTACACAGAAAATAGAAGAGTGTATATTAGTCATTTTTTGATGCCCAGGGCAGTCATTTGCAGTGATGTAAAACAGGTTAAAGCCCTGTCACATGAACACAGTACGATTTTACATGACTACTGTGGCATTTCCCCCAAGATCCCAACCAGGACCAGAGCCCCAGACTGAATGAGGTACAGTGCAAATACACAAAAAGAGAGAATGTCCAAATGGACAGACCAGAAACAAAACAGGAGGATGAACAGACCTATGAAATTAATTGGCCACAGTTCCACAGGAGATCAATTCTAGGCGCAGGAATCACCCCAAGGGCAGGTCACACCAAGCTCTGCACAGGTTTGCAAAACTGTAAACGAGCAGACACTTTAAAATCAGATTGACTGCAGAGGGAAACATGGTTTAGGGCACCAAGAGTCCAGACATACGTGCCAGGAGCCTCCTCTTTACAGCTCTCAGCTGCACTCCTGCTTTCTACGGCAAATCAGGGCCAAAAGAGCATCATCAGTAGATAGTGACATCATTTAATACCTTTGCATGCTTAGTGCACCTGGCCAAGAAGAAGAAGAACAGGCATTTTATGTTGATTTGGGATGCAGGTCCACTGCTCTCAGGATTTAGCTGTACTACAGGATGAGAAGTTTGGGGAGACCAGTGCTGGGTAGAGGAAAAAAATAGCCAGCAAGAAGATTAACCTAAACAATTGCAGGAGGACTGACAGTGATGGACCCTGGGTGATAAAAAGCAGGTGCAAAACACAAAATTACTTTAACACTCAGAAGGAACTCAAAAAACCCCACAGGAACATGGACAGACATTTATGTCATCCTCGTGTGAGCACAAGGCAGCAACGTGCAGATGGTGAACAGCTCAGGCTGAAACCATCTGAAGGGCTGAAGTGACAGCCCCCAAAGCTGCTGGATGGGGAGAAACTCAACTACAGTGGGTACAGCCTCACAGCAAAGTCTGTAGGCTGAAAGGTGTAGGTGAAATCTTAGTATTTCACACCATAGAATGTGTGCTCCTTTCCATGTGCCCAGCCATGCCAGCACAGCAATGGGGTGACATCATGACTCAGGTAATGCCATCAAGTCACAGAACCCAAGGAGAGGGGCTGGAAGCTGAAGGGACAACTTGCAGGGCTGCATCAACTTTTTCTCCCTCCTGATACTGTTGGTGCACACTAAAAATACGTGGCTGTTGTAGAAGACACCTGAATGAAAAAGAACAAGATTTGTGTTCTAACCCTAGGAGCTGCATGTCTGAAGTCAACAAAAAATCAGGTCTATGATCCCTACAAGACAAGTCACATCCTAGGCTAAAAAGCCACCATCAGGCCCAGCAGAGCTCTGGACAGAAAATCACCATGACCCTCAAGCCCATCACCAGGTGCTGGCTCTTTTGTGTCCCTTCAGATTCAGATGAGGAGAACAGGCATCAAATCCACAGCAGATCTGTGGTTTAGGACTCCAGCCCTAAAAGGGAGGCTTTGCCTTACTTATTTTAACATTCCAGTCATACATAAACAAAGAATATAATCTGCTTTTGAGGATTTAAAGTCTGTGGATCTCGCTGTCCATGTTAACGTTCTTGGCTGGTGCCACCATTGGACATGATGTGCCAGGCTGACTTTTTTCCCTCCCCTTGTCACCGTCATATTTTCTGGAAAAATCTCTTTGCCCAGGATTTCTCTCCTGGGAAGCTGAGAAGCCTCAGAGAAAAAGGAAAACAATATTATCTCATTTGCTTCTCCTGTGTTTTGCTGCTTTGGAATGTGGTTTGGAGATTGTTTATGCAACAGGTGATTGTTTCATTGGTTTCACGTGAACTGTTTTGACTTACTGGCCAATTGAGGCCACGCTGTGTCAGACTCTGGAGAGAGTCACAAATTCATTGGTATCTTTCTAGCCTTCTGTCTGTATCCTTTCTGTATTCTTTAGTATAGTTTACTATAGTATTCTTAATATATTACAGATCATAAAATAATAAATTAGCCTTCTAAGAACATGGACTCAGATTCATTGTCCCTTCCTTCGTCAGGGGTCCCAGAAAATACAACACTCACCTAATATTTTAGAAAGGGAAGGAGCACAGGGACCAACCTCCTGCACTCAGACACCTGTGTATAGAGGCAGTGCCTTCCACCCAGGGGTGGGTTTGTAACAAGAAGGGGAAGAAGAGAGAGAAACTTCTCTCCAAACTCACACACCACCTGTCCAAAGGGTCAGCTTGCCTCTGGCAGTCTCTTTTTGGCACATAACACACTGGATTTGGGCTGTGAAACTTCACGATGCAACACATCTGCAAAAGTAACAGCCACCAGAAAAGGAAGGAGAGAAGGTCCCTGTGTCTTGCAAAATGTAACTAGCAGGAATTAAAACGTAAAAGAAGCACCCTCAGGGGTCTTCACAGAAGCTATAAACCCCAGCAACTGTTTTGCCAGGTGTTACTGTGCAGACCCTGCTGTTAAAGAGACTGTCAGCTGGCACCTCGCCTGTCTCATCTTCCCAGCGCCCCTGAGCCCACTGAGCAGCAGTGCTGAGCTGGGCAGCCAGGGAAGTTCTGAGCCAGCCCTGCTCAGCAAGGGCTGCCCTGGCACCAGGCTCTGAGCAGCTGAATGAAGTGCTGTCATTTCCCAGCTGGGAGTGGGGGAAAGCACGGTGCTGCTTCCTGATGCTGTTATTTTATTTTGCAGCGGCTTCCCCTTCCCGCTGTCTGAATGTCACAGATTACTTCACTGCTGTGTGAGCCTGGGAGGGGGGAGCAGAGGGGGAAGTGAAAAATCTGGCAAGTGCTTCTCCCCAACCTGCCAGCATCCCTGATAGCCCAGCAGCTACACAGACACCAGAGGCTGGAAGGGATGGGTGGCAAGTTCACCTTTTGGGAAGATGGAGTCATGCACAGGTCAGGAACAAACGTGCCATGGTCTGCTAATACCTACAGACCCTGCTCTCACTCCCATCTCTTTAACCCCTCTGCACTAAGGCTGGGGATGTCTTGCTGGCTCAGGGAACATAAGCCCCAGGCTGCTTTTTGGAGCCTGTCAGCAGTGCTCTTTTGTCAAGCAGAGGCCTTCCTGTCAAGTGATACAAAGTGCTTGCTCTCCTTTTCTCCTGGGGATCCGCGCACGCTTCCTCCCGCAGCAGCCCCAGCCTTTGGCAGCCCGAGGGAGCAGGCAGCTGGCAGGACTCCTGAGAGCCTGGCAGGGACACAGGGACAGCACTCTGCACAGCCCCAGAGCTCACCCCTGCTCTGCAGGCAAAGGGCTGGGCAGGGCAGGCAGTGGAGAATTCAGGACACCAGGCTGGGGAATAGCAGAGATCACCAGTGAGGGTGATCAGAACAAGCACAGCCACCCCATGATTTCATACAGGGTACAGAGAGCTCCTTCCCACAGCAGGACTAAGGGTCCAGCCAGGGATGGAATGGAGCTCTGAGAGAAATAACAACAATAAGAAACAAAAAAGACATGGTATGATTTCCCCAATGAAACAGCAGTGAGAATGTCAAGTTCTCCAGCACTCAGGAGAAGTCTCTTCCACTAGAGCATCCTTGTCTTCACCTATCTTTGAAATTTTACCTGGCCATGGCCCTGTTTTGGGGAATTGACTCCATATCTGCAAACTGACACAGCTGGGGGAATCTAACACTGAGCTACAATGCTGTCACTATCAGCTAGGTCATACTCTCTTTCTCTTGCTGCTTGGTTTGGTGGAAGCTCTTCCCTCTGTGCCTTGGATTTGTAAAACAGGGACAAGCGTGGCAACTACCTCTGTAAAGCATTTTAA
>NW_005054479.1:896076-915486 GCF_000277835.1 Geospiza fortis | reverse complement strand
GAATAAGGCAGCACTCAGAGCTCAGAGGGTAACCTGAGGCTACTAAAATCATCCTTCATTTTCAGACAAAAAGAAGATGCAAATAGAAGTATTCTGCTTAATCTGTTCATTCTGAACAAGATGGAAAGGAAAGATAATTAAACAGCAGAGACTGGGGCAGCATGGAATGTCTGTTCAATGTCAATCTTGACTGTCTTGTTTGCAGGTTCCCCGTACAACTGTCATGTCAGAAACAACTGTCATACCTACAACATCTAGTAAGAGTTGTGTATCAGGAGCAATTCAATTTAAAACAGTTGTGATTTCTAAGCTTAAAGAGCACATTGAAATCCCTGCAGAAAATGCAAAAAGTCAGACTTGATGGCAAAATTAGCGTCCCAAGAAAGCCTTATCTGATTGCAATGGAGGTCCTGAACCACATTCCCCAAGGGAGGGGTAGACCCAGGCCAGGGCAGGGCAGCAGCAGGTGGGACCACTTCTCTCCATAGCAGTACCAGCTTGTGGAGGCTGAAAGCACCAGCTTTAAACACTGCCAGCTCCAGGCCAAAGCACAGATAACATTTGGTAGTGCACAGCACTGCTCCAAAGTAATTCAGGCTAGGAAGCATCCACCAGGACACAGTCAAGCAGAGTTCAAACAGACAGGTTGCACTAAATCCCATGTCAACATGCAGCCTCAGGCTCTGATGTCTGGGTTGAGCAAGTGTAACTCTCCACTGCTCCCTGGGGTGGTGGGGAAAACACTATCCTCACATCCCTCGAGGCACAAAGAAAATCTTTTCATTCTCACTTCTTTTTCACCCCTCTTAAAGTGATGGCATTCCTCACCAGCTGTAATCAGCACGCACACTCTCCCAAAGTGCCATTTAATACCATCACACAAAACTGCTGCGTGACCCACTTTGGGTTATTATGTGCAATAATTATAAGGCACCACAGTCCCGGTCTGCCAGGCTCCAGGAGGCTTTCTACAAGGGCATTCCCTCAATTCTCCCTTCCTGTGGACTCTCAGCTTCATGCCTGGGAGATGGACAGCATTTCTCTCCATCACATCCACCCCCACCTCCACTTAATTTCATGCTTGGACTGTGACTACACTAACAGGGCATATCGAGTTTCTCCCTCGTACACTGATTAAACCGACATGGTGCTTTGCACAGTCTTTCACAGGCTCCTTATCTCACTAACACCAGGGAGGAAAAAGCACAAGGACAACTCTGAGCAAAGCAACACTGTCTCCTTTCCTGGCACTGGCAGAAGTCTCTTTGGGAAACGCTGCTCACCCTCTGTCAGGAAGCTGAGAGAGAAAAACTACGACAGCTCAAGGGCTTGTCAGGGCAGGCTGGTCCCACTAAATGGGAAATTCTGGAGGTCTCTTTAGCAGTGTTTTTCAGCCTTTTCACTGTATTTTTCAACTGTATCAGATTGAGTAGGTAGGTAGAGATCAGAGGCTCAGAGAGGTGGTGTTTCAGAAATGGCTTCTGCTTCTGGGAGCTCTACAAGAGATGCCCAGGAATGGGCAGTGGCAGTGCCCTGCCCTACCTCAGGGCATGCTTGTGGCAGCCAGGGCCATGGCTATGGTTGCAGAGCACTGAAGCCACAGCTGAAGGGCTATCACTTTCCATCAGTCTGAAATTCACCAGCTCAGTGTTAAGCAAATTATTTTTCCCAATATCACCTCGTCTTCCAGGCTTTGGTGTTGTTGTAACCTAGCAGCTTATAAAGCTTTTCTGTCTTGCTTCAGGACTAAAAAATACTTAAAAATATGAAAGTATGGAGGATTTTAATCTACTCCCATTCCTTTGATTTTTTTACAAAGTCATAAAAGAAGGGAATATTCCAAGAATACAAAAAGAATTCCAATAATTAGAGGAAATTGCCAACATGCCAGGTGGCAGAGCCATGGATAGAGGCATGAATGGAGAACAACTCTCCTGGCTCTAGGGCCTTGAGTGACTCCAAGCATAAGACATCCAGAGCAGCAGAAGACACACCAGGTCATCCACATGGAGTTGGTACATGGGACCCTGAACCTATGGAATGCCTACAGCCCTGCAGGGTAACAGAGCCTTGGGAAGAGGTCCCCACATACCAGTCATCTGTGCTCAGAAAAGGAAATAACAGCCCAGATTTGCCCAGTGCACTGTCCATGTTCAAGCCAGTTCCCTTCAGCTCCCTGTACCACAAGTACAGAGAGATTCTGCTCGTCTCATCATAATGCAGGCACTGAGGACAGGGCAGATGATTCCCCACCAGGTCTCAGCCCAGCACACCCTCATCAAAGACTCCATTTGACAGGCTCTTCAGGCAGCAATAGAGCAATGGGGCACACACTGTCAAATACTTTGGTCCCAAATCAAAGATTTCATCAATCCTAGATTTGAAGCTCTAAGAGACCTTTGGAAAAGGCATTACTTTGCTTTTCTGTCACCTCTTGTTCTTGGGCTTGAGCCAACTACAAAACTGCTTTGGTACCTTAAGACAGACTTTTCACTCCTCATGGGCTTGTGAAGCACTCACAGCTCCTTTCAGCTCCTACTAGAACCATTCAACACCTTTGCAAGTTCCTTGGTTTCTCAAAGGAGCCAGCCCAGCATCTGCAGAGCCAATTATAGGAGAGCACAACACAAGTATAAAAGAACAGACTCTGTTCCCAAGCCACACATCAGAGACCTTCATTAGAGAACTTCCAAATCCACCACAGGCTAACTACCTGACTTCATGTCTCCTTGCCACAACCCTTGCAAAGAGGGCAGCACCTGGAAGAGGAATGGGAGCTGATTTCAGAGGTGGACAGATTACCTGGGCACATCTCACTGATATAAAGGTCCCAGCTCAGACCTCAGCTTTTCCAGGAAACTCCTTGTCACAAAAAGCTGCATTTGAGAGAGATTTGTTCTACTCACACAGACCCACTGGTGACATGTGCAGGAGCATATTTCCTTGTTTGGCTTGGTACCACAGAATTGCTGCTGATACCACAGCTGAGAGGAGCTGGGCTATCATTACAGATAGATGGTCTGCTGGAAAGTGCTTTCACACATGTACATAAACACACACACACACGTGCACGCTGAGTTTGGCTGGGCTGGTTAAAACACCACAGCACTTATTGCTCCTTGAGGCCCATGAGTTCACTTCCAGGCTCCCAGCCAGCTTGGAAATCACATAACCCACGTGAGCAGCAAGGTTGTGAGGAGACATTTGTCCAGAAAAAAATAGTTCCCGAGTGCTGTTCCCCACTGGACACATCTCAGCAACCCTGAACCCAAGGTAGTAACTAGTCAACACTTTGGGGACTATCCTTGGTGAGGTCAGCCAGAAATGACTGCCCACCATCACCAGTGACAGGGCTGCCATGCTGGGGATAAAGGAGAAAGCACCTACAAGGCCTGGCTGTTCTTTGCAGGGAAGCACAGAAATATTTAGTCATGTTCTAGTGCTTTTCTGTCAAGTAAAATGGCCAAAGAGGCATAAAAAGGGTGTAAATCATTTATGCTGTCTAGAAAAGACAGCTGAGCACAGGGCACCCATCAAGGACCTCCTTGCAAACACCAGCCCAAGGGACAAGGGCAGGATACCAGGTAATCAGAGGATGGCACTCTGAAGAGGCATGGAGCAACAGTGGGTGGCCCCGTGTGGTCCAGAGGGCACCTCATTTTCAGACATGCTTCTGAAAGTGCCTGCAAACCACCACAGGTGTCTGTCTTTACTCTAGCAGAGTAACACACAATGGACAGACAGCAAGGCAGAGAAAGGAGTCTCAGAGATCAATATTGACACAAGGTCCTTTCCCCCAGATTGTGCTGGCCCTTCAAAAACCCTTCCCACTCTGTCCTCCCTCTCCAGCACCTGGTCCATCATTTCAGCTGGATCACAGAGGGGTGAGGAATGGTTCTGAGGCATGAGGAGGGATGAGGCCACCTTTGTCAGGCCAAATTCAGATACCTCACAAGCACATGCCAACATTGTGCAAGGGAATGGGGATTTGGCCCTTCATATGGGGATGAAGTTTGTGCTAAAGATAAGGTAAAGTCAGGGCAACCCCCTTGTTCATCACGGTGTAACAATCTGCATGAAAACACAGCTATTGATAAAATCAGGTTTCCCATCCCTAACATTCTTCTTGTTCTTCTCTTGCTTTAATTTTTGCTGATAAGAGGCAGCTCATTATTTGGGGGGAAGGGGAGGCTGCCTGTGTTTTTTTCACATTAAACTGTGGTAGCGGTGTGCAGAGAAGCACAGCACTTCCCCTCTCTCACCGGGTAAGCTGCAGCACAAAGGCTTGGGGCTGATCTCACATCCTCTCCAACAATTAAAAGTCAAGGCCAGCAGCACAGCCAAAACTTGACACGCTCTTTTAGAGAACAAAGGTCACTAGATTGAAGTCTTCACTCCCTGCTTTGGCCGAAGCAGCATGAAACATCCTCTTCAAAATCTAAGGCAGTTGAATCTTTATCAGGTGATGATGGCTTTTTGGAGAATAAAGACAACTGACCTCCGTGTCTTCCCTCCTACTGTTCCACAAGAAACCTTCAGGCTGCCTAATTAGTATAAATCATTTTCCAGCAAGTGCTCCTGCCCCATGAGGGCCTCATCAGACACCAGGTCCAGAGATAAAGCTCCAAAGACGGCTGAGGGAAGCCAGGAGCGGGATGGGCACAGCCACCCCTGGCTCCAGCTCCCCCAGGAGCTGCACAGGCTGAGGTGCTCACTGCAGATGTGCAGGTGTGACCTCCCCAGCCAGGAGACAGAGGCTGAAGAGGACAGCAGCTGGGCAGGAAATGAGCCAGAGAAAAGCTACATTAGAAACCGCAGCACTCTGGGTGCTTTTGCACAAATAGCGCTTTTTGGAAGATTAAATGAAATAAAAAGCCATTACATGGTTAAATGGCTAATTTCATGGCTACAGTCATAAAGCTGACAGAAGCCAGAGCAGCCACAGGGAGGCCCTGTCCAAGCCTGACAGCATCAACACCCTCTCAAGAATGAGGCTTCACTCAGTAATTTGGTTTGGGCTAATTTAAAATCAATCCTCAGAGCATGCTGCCTGGTCAGCCCAGGAGCTTCACTCTCGAAAGAGTCCAAAAGATAGACCCAGCCATCTTCTTGCTCATCATGGGGTAGGACTAAAACCCGTCCCAGATTTTTGGAGGTCCTCCCTGCTTGCTGTCCCTTCTTAATGCTTAATTGTGAAATCCTTACACAATTCAAAGGTAACCTTCAATTCAAGTCTTTGTGTCCCTGCTTGCTGTCCCTTCTTAATGCTCCCTGCTTTGCCCAGCACACTGAAATCCTTACACAATTCAAAGGCAACCTTCAATTCAAGGAGTCTTTGCCTGGTGAACAAGGTCTAACATGATCCCAACTCCACCTTATCTGGTCAAAACAAGGATGACCCAAGAGGAGAACCTACAGTGGTGGCCTGAAATTGCCATGGGTTTCATCCTACTCCTTCCACTGCCTCAGAAGACTCTGGGAGTGCAGACTGATTGCATTTCCCCACACACTTCACTTCTAGCACAGATTTTGTTCCAACAGAGAGCCTTCCCAGCATCTCTCCAGCAGACAGGGAAAACCCCACCTAAAAGGTATTTTTAGGAGCTGTTTCCTCCTATCAATCTGAAGAGCAAGTGACATTTCCCTATCATTAGCCCAACAAAAATAGAAAGCACGAGGCACCACAGTGTCAGACCTCTCACTTCCACGAAGAACTCAGAGGCCTGGGCTCTTCCACACTCAAGCTCAGATTGCAAAGATAAAACCAGGAAACCCCCAACAGCACCACAAAACCATTTGTACGCCCCTATGAACTTGGAGACATCTAAGTTCAAAACAGCACTAAAGCAAAAATCAAACTGACTCCTTCCTCTCCTTGCTGTGCAGTCATTGTGATGTAGTGAGAAGGAAGATTCAGACCATCAAACCACCTGAAAATATTTTGTTGCATTACTTTTCAGCAGTGTAATGAGGCTGATTGGCCCAGTGCAGGCAAAGAAGAGTGAGATGCCAGCAGCCAGCCAGCAGCAGGAAAGGATGGGGGAGAGAAGGGCCTCCAAAACAAAACTCAATGGAAAATACCATTTTTATATGAAACAGCCTCTGCTGACAAATAGTTCTTTGTCCCAACACAAAGAGCATGCTTCAGGCATGAGTTGCTAAGACAGAATTTCCCCCATGCAATTCCCTGCTCAAGATACGCTGCAGAAGCCAGTACTGCCCCATGTGCCCTACCTGCTCTGGGGTTAAGATAAAACATTTCCAGTTGTGTCCTTACATAAATAACTTCTTCATTTCGTGCATTGATCTACTCCACTTTTGCTAAGACAAACCCAAAACCTTCCCCCAGTCCCACTGAAGTTAGAGGGGCTGCACTGCTGGGACTCAGGCAGAACCACTCTTCTCCTCAAAGCCTCACCTGTGTTAACTGAGGCTCAGAAAACATTTGATAAAACATAATGTAGCTTTGATCAGGCCACAGTAATTGACATCTTAAATTTCAGCATGTAAATTAAGTTTTAAGAATTGTGTCTCCCCCCCAAAAAAAAATCTTAAGTGTGGGGGGGAAAAATCCCAAATTTTTGTCAGTTTTCTTTCATGGGATATAAACGACATCCTAGAAGATGAATTGATAGAATAGAATAAATTGTAATTTAACTCTGAGATCAACTCACTTAATACTGTGAAAATTATCCCCAGAAAACTGGAGTCAGGTTTATCAGACATTAATTACCTACATTTAAAAAAATAATCTCACCTCTTCCTAAAAAAAATAGTGATTAAAAATAATTGATAAAGAAGTCATAATGGGTGAACACACATATGCATTCACCCTGCTCCTCACTAAGCACAGCTCCTAACAGGAGATAATGGAAGCTGCTTTCAAATGAAATGTCTAAATGGGCCTAGAGCTTGTTTTCTCCAAACTCAGCCAGGCATTACTGCTGCCACAGCCACTTTCAATCAAGCTTTTACTGCAAAGGAAAACAAAGGAAGAAGTTAAATCCATGGGAGATTTCCAATGAATACTTAAAAATCTTTTCATGGGACAGAGTGAGGGAACTCTGTACCAGCAATGACCTCAGAAATCTTGTGAGTTCACTCCATTGCAGGCTGTTCCCTCTCTCCCCTAGATTTTAATTAGCTAATTCAAGGCCTTGTATGGAGGAGGAAAGAGTAGTGCTTAAGCAGCAGAAAGTTCAGCTGAATTTGCTGTGTGCTTGGAATTTAATAGCCAAATACCAAGATCCTTTTGGGAACTGTCATTTCCCACAGTTAAAGGTGGACACACGGCTACTTGGAGCCTTTCAAAGGACCAGGGACACAGAGAGTATCTTCTTGTACCAAGAATTTGCTGAGATTTGTGCGCCATCCTGCACCTTCCACGGGGAGAGCTGCTGCCACGCTGTCCCCACACAAATCTGTGCCTGTGCACACACACAGCACACACCCAAGGCATTCTCCCTGTGTGCCTGTTTCTCCCCCCACAAGCTCTTTTCACCAGCCTGAGGAACAAAGCCAGCAGCTGAAAGATCCAGCAAAAGTGCCTTGTTACACAGAAGAAAGAGATACTTTAACTCAGCTGTCAATAAGTTTTGCCCATTTACATGTGTGCGGAACACTTTGAATAAATTACGTTTCCAGGATTTAGCTCCACGACAGTGGCCTAACAAAAGGGGACTTACAGCTCCAGGGGAGGGGAGGGGGATGAGGGGGAAACACATTCTGCACAAGACAAAATCCCTTCCAGAACCATGAGGGCAAACTGGGTTGGCATTTTCCTTTGATGAGCAAAGCTTTTACATCACTTGCAATCTATTTTCAGACACATTTTCTGCATTTGCATCAAGCACAGTCACTTCCACATATGGTCTCTGTGGGGGTGAGGATGGGATGGTTTTGCTTTTTTAATTACAGACACAGCAAAAGTAAAAACAATGGGGGAACCATAGGGTGCTGCTGATGTCAGGTGGAGCTGTGGGGACCATTTTTACTTGGAGAGTGAAATCTGCTGTTCCAGCTTTTAGCAGGGGCAGCAGCCAACAGAAGCACTTACAAGACACTGGCTGGGGTTTGTATCTTATTTTAAATATGCACACATGTGTCCCCAGGTGACTACTCTGAAGAAAATTTACCTGTGGGGAGTGAAAGAGAGGAGGATGCAGTCTGTTACATCAGCATTGGGCAGGAAAAGCAGGTTTCTCATGGAGCTTTACTCCTACACCAGAGGAATCACTTCTGCATTTTCCTGAGCAAGACACCCTAAAGAGGAAAAACTCACTGGGGTAAAGTCAGTGGGATTATTACAAGAAAAATTGGGAAATTAAATTTGCTGCTTATTGAAAGAAGACTACCAGATAGAAGAGTCTCACCTCTATCCTTTACTTGCCTGCAGGGAAATAATCATATAGAGAGGTGCTAGAATGGATTTAATCAAACACAGGTTTGTGCCCCCATAAGAGATCCAGCAGATGAAGCTCCCAGCTCTGTGCCAGGCAGGACAGACCAGCCACTCTAATGGTACATGCTGATCCTCACATCCCTCAAATTGTAATGCCATGAAATAAAGCCTGGCTGCATTCCAGGATTGCACTGGTCACTGACTTTAATAAAAACAAGTGAAGTAAGATAGATCCATGAGGCTGCAACTCAGGCAGGTTCCCCACAAAAACAGCAACTGAAAACATCCCCAGCTGACAGGCTCCACTGTGCTTTGATGGCAGCAGCTTGGGATGGGCAGCCAGAAAGACCTAAGACTACCCAAAACCTCCCTCCTCAAAGGCAGCAAACATGAATTCCTGACCTCCCTGATATGAAAACCAAATACACTGAAAGCAGGAGAAAAGAAAACCACCGAAATCGCAGCTTCGTGTTTAATATCAATGGGAACACGCAGAACCTTTCTTCACTGCTTCAAACAAATGAGTGACTCATTCCCTTTGCAGCAGCAACCCTCACAGCTACTGCCAGCCAAAGAAACAACGTGGAAAAAAGAAAAATCCACGTCTATTAGGTGAGTTCTCTGCCCCCAGAACCCACCAGCGAACGGTGCTTGACAAATGATCCTGCAAATTTCTCATGCCCAAAATACCCTCTCTGCAATTACCACCTAGAGCCAGTAAAAACCACTGCCAGAAGTGTGCTGATTTCCATGCTCTTAATCTTATCTGTGGAAGAGGATCCAGGGCATCAACTTCACTGATGTTTCCAGGAAGAGGAGCCCTAATCAAGCATTTCTGCCCATGAATAACAGACAAGGAATGTCTCCACTTGGCCAGCAGTAGCCTGTGAAAAATTAAAAAAACATCGTAAAATTGGCTTTGGAAGCAGGGAGAGCTGAGGGGTGATTGCTGTCTTATCTCCACCAGTCCAGATGCTGGAAGGGCAAGGCTGACCCACAGACAGCTGTCACTCTGAGACAGCCTGACCAAATCCACAACAGAATGGGTCTGCAGTGCTGGGTGGCTATCACCCAAAATAGAGTTCTCTGCTAACAGGTGTTTGGTTTTATGTCTTCAACAGAGTTGTAATAATCACTGATTTTCTTAAAGCTTCAGCTGCTGTGCAGTGCAGAAGTTACAGTCAAAAAACATCCATGTTGTTCAGAGAACTCTGAACATACACCAGAGATAGTCAATGGATCAGGTATGAACCTGAGACTAACCAGACCCAGACTGGGGACTGGCCCTTTAGCTCTGGAAGGCACCAAATGGGCCAGATTGACTTTTACTAGGGAATACCCCTGAAAAAGAAATGCAAATGTTAACAAGTCCTTTTTCATGCCAGCTGGGTCTGCTCATTCCCAACCAAACCCCAAAACCCTCCATGCTTAGCAGAGAGTGCTGCATCTGCCAGGAGGAATTGCTGATGCTGGAGTGCCTGCTCCTAAGCAGGTAAAAACACTTCCAAGGCACATGGGCAGGCAGGTTTTGCCATGGCACTTTCTTAGAGATCTGACAGCACACAGCAAAGGGTCAGCAGTTCTCTCTGGAAGGCTGTGTTGATAACTGCTGCAAGATAACACAGGCTGAAGGCAAAGGAACTTTCTTATTTTCTAGGCTCGTTATCAGTTGTTATTGTAAGTAGAGCAGTACTTTGTCAAATGCCCCTTCGTTCTGACCTCCCCATGGGCAGGACCCACTAAGATCTCAGGGAATGTGAAATAATCATTAATACACTCTCTGGCAGCGCTAATAAATCACACAGCTCAACGTCTTTTAACAAAGCCATAAAACTCTACCGAAGACACATCAATAAACTGCACACTGGAGAACCATTCCACCCCCAGCCTCTTCCCTCGCATTCCAAAAGTGCAGAAAAGCAGCAGTGACGTTGGCTCCATCCTCTAATCCCCAAATCCCTCAATTACACCAAGGGAGCTGTAGATAACACAGATTTAAAGACCTAAAAGGAAGCTTCTTTCAGAGGTAGAAGAAAGGTGTTATATCAACAATCCTGGGTAATGGATTCATTTACTATGACACTTCTCCCTGTGCAGACAGACAGGCAACACAATGTCTACAGATATTATGCCTCCCATTCAGAGAGGAGTTTGGTGGTACCTGAGCCTTCTGCAATGAGCTGAATCTCATAAGGAAAGGTTTTGCCTGTGTAAGGAAATGGGCTGGCTCACATACTAATCCTTCTAACTCTCACTGAAGCCTGAGGGTAAATTCACATATATTGGCTTTAAATTAGCCTTTCCTTTTCCACTTCGAAGAAGCCATTCCTGATTGACACCAGAACATGCTCAAAACCAGATCCCATCAGCCCTCCTTCACCTCTAACTTCAGACACACAGAGCAGAGGCACCTGAGGGGTCCCTCATCTCTCTTTGCAGGAGGAAAATGTGCTTTTAGGCCATGAAGCATCTCAATCTCACGCAGGTAAAGAGTGGGACAAACAAATCCTGTTCTGCAGCACAGCAGGGGCTGGATGAGCTTTTCTCCCACTGTTGAAGGGACCACTGGGGCTCTGCACAGAGCAGTTTCTGCTGCTGGCTTTTTCCAACTGCTGCCACAATTGGATGCCCCCTTTCATGACAGTGGGGCTCCAGCCATGGTGTCCATCTTTCGCAGCTCATATGAAGCAGGAGCTGCTCTATCAGCCCTGTATCAGGCCATGGTGAAGGCCACCAAGTCCTCTGTGTGCGTCACCACCCTTGTCAGCAAGGGCAGGATTTGCAGCACTAACCCAGAGAGGAAAGTTTTGCTTCCAGCTCCTGATCCACCACCCACAACTCCTCCTCCTGGATCCAGCTACAGTTCCTCTGCTAGGACTCTAAAAAAAAAAAGTTGTTTTCAGGGTCACTGTGAAATGATGTTGTTTTCAGCAAGCAGAACTGCCTGAACCTAATTTACTGTACATCCTGTCTGTACTTCACAATGAAAACACCACGCAAGGCTGCAGGTCAGACCTCTGAGCCCCTCCTGCTTGTGATGCTAATTCCTGCATGGTGATGAGAAAGCCCCAAGGGCTATCAATCCTTCCCACTCTGGGGTATAAACTGATCACCAGGAGGAAGGAAAACCACCTCTTCCCTTAAATACACATAGTATTACACACATAGGAGCAAGGAGCCTGTGTGTGAAACTTCCAGACTCAGCTGCTTTGTGGGCAGTGACCAAAACATTTCATAGGAATACAGAGCAATGTCCTTGGATGTTTAACTGCAATGTGTCCTCAGGCACACCTGGCAAGGAAGAGCTGGGGCCTCTGGGTGAGAGTGACTGAGGATATTAAGCAGCTATGGAGTGAGATAGAGCCCATCCAGCTCTAAAAACTCACTGAGGGGGGCAAAAAGCTCAGTGGGAATTGCCTGTGCTTTTAACCTGTAGGCTTTAATTACAGGCACTGCATGCAGATATGCATGAGCTATATATGACTATGGCAGCATCACCATTAGCTACCCCAGGAACTTAAATATTGCCAGGACTCAGCTCTTGGGGACATCTAAATTGAGGTGTCAAACTCCCATTACAGTCTGCAGAGAGATGGTCAATATTGGCTCAATGCCCTACTTACCAACATCTCCATCAGCTTTGAGGGCAGCTCAGACACCAACACATAAATTATTTTATCCATGAGCTGAGCACTTCTCATGGTGCAGGGCAGCATTCCCATGCCTGGTGGGGTGAGCCCCATGGAGAGGACAAAGGGGTCCCCTGCAGCCCCTTCCCCACTTGTACCCACCTCCTCACACTCCCCAGCCATGCAGAGGCTCCCTACCCACCCACAGACTCAAAGCAGCAGCACAGCTGGATCGGAAAATCATCTGCAGACCTGCAGATGCCATGGGATTAGTTCCACCTGAGCAGGAGCACAGGGAGGGTTCCTCTGGACTGTCCCGATGCTCCTTGCAGGCAGAAGGCAGCATGAGAGGGGAGGCAGTGAGGGGAGCCCTGTGGGCAGACAGGAGTTTTCAGAAATGCTTTTTCATTCTCACTAAATCCTCTATCCAAACCTCTCCCTTTTGCTAAAAGTCTTTGCAAACACCAGCAAAACCTTTCCCGTTAATCTTTCTCCATCTGGCTAAAACAACACAGACTGTCTGTCTCCAGGGAAGGCTGTCACAGGATATGGGGGAGGAATCTATCATTTGTAATGTACGGAAATATAACTTACATCTATCAAAGGCATTTGCTGCAAAAAAAAACAAATATGCAGCAGAGATTGGGAGGCCAAACCCTCACTGCCTTCAAGCTACTGTGCTCAGCAATGGTGTGAGCAACAGCCTGAGCAAACCCAATTAATTTGATTTGTAGATTGCATAGATTAGCAATTGTGTTCCAGTGGTAAATCCCACAAGGAGCCCCTCTTGCTTACATTTCTGTACAGCTCCTCATTTGTTACCTGAATATGTAAAGGTACCCATCTAAATCCCTTCCATTTCTTTACTGCCAGCTATGCAGCCCTGGCTTCCAACAGCATCTTCCGACCAGGATCTGCCCAGATCTCTGCAAATTTTAGTTCTGAAAACTCTCCAGTGTCCCTGTCAGGAATATAAGCAAAAACCTTGACCCTGAGGCACTGAGTGGCTCAACAGAGCTGTTTACAGGCAGTCTGGAAAACAACTGAACTGTCTGCAGGACACTATTTCTGATGGGCTTCACTGGAGCCACCAGCCATGCCAGGGCTTCTGCACCCTCCAACACCTCTGGCTTGAGCCAAATTTAACATTCAAAGGGTTCATATTCAAATGTGAGACCCTTTGCATGATAACAACCCAAAAGAGGGCCATCTATGCAAAAAGAAACACCTCAGTCGGAAAACTGAAAAATATTGTATGACCTACTGTTAGAGTGAAAATTATTCTTTCGGATTTATGAGCAGTTATATCTCAGGTGAAAATGCCTGATAAAGAAGTATATAGTCAAAGCTGCATGAGATTCTAGTAACGTTTGTTTAAAGCCAGAGATGTCCCTTTAAAATGAGGTCTGTGAAGCTGGGAAAAAAAAAACAAAACAAACAAACCAGCGAGGACAGGGGGGTAGTGAAAGCTTTTTTCCTAGTTTTTTAGTACTGTATCTACGAAAGAAACATGTTCTGCTGGTTAAAATAAGAAAAGCAAGATTCCGCTGATATTGACTGGATTTCAGTATTTCTAAAAACACGAGCACTTCATAAATACACTGAAATATTCTGTCATCGCCAGACAGAACATGCCAGTTTTCTATAAATATAGACATCTGGCAGTGGTTTCTTCTACTGCTATATATTTCTGGTGTGAAGAATGCTATTTTGTAAGCAAATGCATGCTGGAAGTTAATTTCATATGGGACAGGTTACATTAAAGAGCAAGAAAGATTTGCTGGGCAGAAGCACAGAACAAAACCAGTGTTCCCAACCAGTGCTCCTGACCCCCTCTCTGAGGTTGCCTTCACAATACTGTAGGCATAAAATATGTTCCTTCAAGCAGTGCTGTGAAGCTTAATTACAGCATGCCCACAAATTGCACTGAAATTTGAAAAGGGCATTTAGTTTGGCGTTGTAATTCCAGCCATGGTGAAACAGCACTGACAAAACTATGAATATTAAATATCAGCAAGTAAGAGCCTGCTTGGTACAAACCACCTGAGGGGTACCACAAGCAACAGCCAGGTATATAAAATCCAATGCTGTAGGGCTATGCCATGACTTTTAGTCTTTCCTTTTTTTTTTCTTTTTTTTAATAGGATTTCCAGTCATATCTGTGTCCTAATCTGACCCATGGTACAACCATCCACAGAGTTGCATCAGACAGAGGGCAGGAAGAAATTCTTTCTTGTGAGGGTAGTGAAGCAATGGAACAGGTTGCCACATCTCTGGAAGGGCTCAAGGTCAAGCTGAGAGGGCAACCTAGAGGAAGGTGTCCCTGCCCATGGCAGGGGGTTGGAACAAGGTGATTTTTAAGGAGTCTTCCAACCCAAACCAGTCCAAGATTCTATGATTCTACAAAACTGGGGACACACAGGATCCTTACAAAGAGGTGAGGATAGGGGGAACACCTTACTTCACTAAGGGCTCACCTGGGCTGAAAATGGACCCCAATATCTCACTCTAAGGGTGACAGATCTCTGTGTAAGGGCATGGGCTATGTTTTCTATCCACATCTGCTTTGCTCTATAAACTCGCTATCACAAAGTTATTAGCATCAGCAGATAGATCAATGTCTGACTGGAAAATTTCCCCTTCTGGTTAACATAAGCCAAGCATAAACACTCCCTCAGAGGTTAACAAAAGCCAGCAGCCCAAACAGGGACAACTCTGCAAGAAAAGGGGAGTGGGAGTCAGGGGGAAGTTGAAAACACAATTCATCACAGGTTTTCATACACCTTAACACATTCCTGCCAGTGATCAGGCATTTAGAGTGACTCTGTATTGCTCCTCAGCCCCTTGGAGACATCACAACAGATCCCAGAGCCATCCCTGGCATCCAGCCCCCACTGTCAGGGGGTCCCACTCCCTTCAGTAAACAAGTAAACACCACTAATTCCCCAGCTCCATCAGACCTTTTTTTTTTTCTTCCAAATCAGCCTAAAAGCATTTTGGTACCAAAGACAAAAAGAAAAGCAGGGAGGACCCACTAAACCCAGAGTCTCCAGACAGCTCTCAGCGCCTGTCAAATGCTGGCTAAAAAATCCAAATAAAGACAAACACAAGCAGCCTTGATACCTTGTGTTATCTTTGCAGGCTGGCTGCTGCCTTATCAGCTCTGACAGAACCCAGCATTTAAGAAAAAAATCAGTAGTCTTTGGGTGGAAGTTAGTTCCTAAAAAAACACACAGCCAAATTGCTGGAAGTTGGTACAAGAGGAGAGGGTGAGTGGGTAAGAGACAGTCTGAAAGGCCCCACTATGGTCTTGCTGCTCCCTCCCAGAAAATACACTGCCATGTAAGATTTTCAATTATTCATTCCATAATTCACTCCTCATGTTTCACATCCACTGCACAGGCCAAGAGCTACAAGGGTGAACAATGGCTCCAAATGCTGCTTGCTCACATTAGGAATGAGAATGGAATGGAATTAGGATACTATCCAGGCAAAGCCACCAGCTCTTCATACCAGGTTTTCAAGCTCATCAGAAATGGATGAAGATCTTCTGATCACAACTGATGCTGGTCTTAATGTGCCACTGGCACTGCCACTGCCCTGATGGGGAAGATAAAGATGTTTTGTCTTCATTACCACTTAGAAAAAAGATGCTCTCTTTTTGGATAAAGTCTCTGTGCAAGGATTTGGATGTTAAGGAGCACTTTTATCATGAAAAGCAGAAGTTCTGTTTGCTCTCACACATACCTCACTGTGCATTTTGGCAGCCCCCTCACACAGGGGCTGGACTTTTCCTATGCAAAGGCGTGAATGTCCTGCTCTTGAAAAAGTTATAAAATAGTTATAAAACACCTTTGCTTGACATTAATTGATGGGTAGAATGAGTTAGCAAGAGAGGAGCTGTGTCAAAGCCAAGGGCTGCTTTTCAGAGTCTCATTTGTAATGTGACAAGGAGAACAGCTGGGGGAAGGAATCAGCCCCTTGTCAACCCCAGAGGGAAGGACAAACAGACAGACATTCCCTGGGGAGCTGCCCTGGCATTACAAGCCCCTCTGACAGAGGGTGAGTGGCTCTCTGCCTCTGACCTGACCCTTTCTCCCCCAGAGAGCCCACACAAGTCTTCCTAAACAGCTAGCAAAACCTGAAGTGACACAGCTGGGCTCCTGAAATGACCCTTTTTCTTTATTTTATTTTCAGTTTTTGCCCAAGATAACACTGCAGGGGAGGCAGAGGACCAAAGCAAAGGGAACTACAAGTGGAAGGTCCTCAGCAAGTATTTCTTTAAATACAAGAAATCTCCAGGTGTTTGAAGTATGTGCCCAAAAACTTGGAAAAATGGTGTCTGAGAACAGAGACTTCTCCAGTTGCAAAAGTGCATTGGAATCCTTGGGTTTGGACCTCCCCTTGTGTGCCTCCAGTGTTGTGCTGCATGGGTTCAGGGGATCCAAACTGGGATGAATTCAAATAGATGTGTCATACACTATTTTCCGTGTTTTATTTGACTTTAATTACTTCTTAGCAGTACTGCTATTTGAAAAAATCTTTCTCAATTGAGGGTGTTGGTTCTGCCTAGGGCTGCTTGGCCCTTTTCCACTGAAATGCCCTTTCAACAACCACCAGAAGCCTTTGCAAGAAAAACGAAATCTTTTGGAAGATCTGTTTTTCTGTGACTGTGTGAAAATTTGCCTCTCTCAACTCTCTTTCCTTCTCCCAGATTTTAGGTTGGTTGTTATTTCCACCTTGCTAGAAAGTGGAAACCTGTGGTGGGCTCCAGCAGGATGTGGAGCAACACTTGGGAGCAGTCAGACCTTGCTGGTAGCATGGATGAAGACACTATGATGATGATGAGGATGATAAAACAGTAATAATGCCTGAATAATCTGTGTAATATTTTTTTTTTTAATTTAGGACTTTTGATGGTTGTTTCCATAAGCACGGTGTAATGCCATCTCTCCCTGAAGTCAATGGTGCCTTGTGCCCAGCAGAGAGGGGAAAACTGAACTTGCAGTTCACACACATGAGCCATGGTGGGTGCTCAGTGCAAGGCTCCAGCCTGTGCATGAACCAATGCTTGCATCTGTTTCACCCTGGGCACTGAAACAAGCTCTGGGGACAGAACTATTGGCCTGGTGGTTCTGTATTGTAGCAGCAGCAAGAAATCCTTATCAGGCAACATCTGCTTTGTACAGGGTGCAGAGGTACCTCACCATTCTGGGGGGTACACAGTAAATAAAACTCAGCTGACCAACGGGTCTGGCTTTGGAGGGGCCCTTTGTCAGAGTAAAACAAAGCCTCTCTCCAAAGAGCTGCTGCATTTAACACTGTAGCTGCCTGTTCTTCCTTCTGAGTTCGACAGCCCTTACCACAGCAACAGCACTTTGGTGCAATGAGGACTTCCAGGGGTGCTCAGTGCAAGGCTCCAGCCTGTGCATGAACCAATGCTTGCATCTGTTTCACCCTGGGCACTGAAACAAGCTCTGGGGACAGAACTATTGGCCTGGTGGTTCTGTATTGTAGCAGCAGCAAGAAATCCTTATCAGGCAACATCTGCTTTGTACAGGGTGCAGAGGTACCTCACCATTCTGGGGGGTACACAGTAAATAAAACTCAGCTGACCAACGGGTCTGGCTTTGGAGGGGCCCTTTGTCAGAGTAAAACAAAGCCTCTCTCCAAAGAGCTGCTGCATTTAACACTGTAGCTGCCTGTTCTTCCTTCTGAGTTCGACAGCCCTTACCACAGCAACAGCACTTTGGTGCAATGAGGACTTCCAGGCACTAATACCAATCTAAAAAAAAAAAAAAAAAAAATAATAATAAAATCACACCAGCTATAATAACACCTTTGCCTTATGCTTTGTTCATTATATCAACCAAAATCTCTGCTCACTTGCTGACCTGCTCTCTGAGAACAATATTAAATATCTCAGATGTTGCAGTCCTCCTCAAGCTCTACATTAATAGCAAATACCCTCCAACACATGCCACAGACAGAAGGCCCTGAGTCAGTTTTAACACTGTGTTAATTACAGCAGAAAACCTGCTCAATTAATTTGTAGCGTTTTTCTTCTCCCTCAGACAAGTTATTGGGCTTGCAGTTTGGGGTTATTTTGCTCTTTATACTTTC
This sequence comes from Geospiza fortis, assembly GCF_000277835.1. Taxonomy (NCBI): domain Eukaryota; kingdom Metazoa; phylum Chordata; class Aves; order Passeriformes; family Thraupidae; genus Geospiza; species Geospiza fortis. The sequence continues at coordinate 897,333 of NW_005054479.1, read as the reverse complement.
TGCCTTACCCTAGCAGAGGTAAAAGGGAAAGCACCTGTAAGTACACAAAGAAAAATATCCAAATCAAAATGCCATTAAAATTCATTCAGGGTTACTCCTTGCTGCTGTTATTTCAGTTAGTGTTTGATAACTAAGCTGCTCCCTTTTTTTCTTTCAAACACTTGTCTCAGTGAAAGTCTGATGATGTTTTTCCTTCTGGAGAAAGAAACCCCAGAGATGTATTTTCAACCTCCCAGCTCAGTGTTTCTCAGATATTCTGAATAAGGCAGGGACTGTTGCCAAGATTCACATTTTCCCCAGATCACCATACAGCCTCACACTCTCAGTTTAAAGCCATCACAGATGCAGGGAAGGACCCTGGAGTGGTTTTTACTGCCCTGTTCCTGTTGTCCTTCTTGCAGCTTGTGAGCCAGCGTGGGAACCTACACTTGTCCCTCTTGCATTGCCCAAGAGGGACCCATTGTCCAGGTATGAGAAGGTTTGGCAGATTTTAAAGCATATTTTAAAAAAAGAAAAATTTTTCTGTCAATAGGTAGAGTTATTGAGTACCAGGTTCTGCTTTTCACACCTGTACCTGAGTTTAGTCTTCCAAGGCAGAGTAAACCCAGCAGCCTTCATATGGATACTGATACATACACCAGGATATCTCCCCTTTCCAAAAAACTGAATCAAGCCACAGCTTCTCCAGGGTGCTGGGTCATGTTTCAGAAGGTTAGACATGTGTCAATCACCCTTGGACAGAACTCCTGCACTGGTCAACATAAACATCCCCTTCCAGAAATCCCCGAAAAGTGTTGTTGATGCAGCCCTGCAGCGTTACCTGTTTAGCCTGCTGGCTCTCATTCTCCCTGGAAAAATATTTTCACCCACAGGGAATATTTTGGCCAAGTTATTTTCTCTGCCTTATTTTTGCAACCTGCTGAAGCAGTGCCAGTAGTCAGAAGTTCTGTAGAGACAAAGCCAAGCTTGAGGAGAAACTTCTGGGTGAAATCCCACATTCACCTTGGCTCCAGGGTGGATACACACTGTGCCTGGACCACAGGTAACACCTGGTCACCAGCAGCACTGGCTGCAGCCACCTTTAGCCACACCTGCTGCTGGGCTTCTCATGGAGCAGCTCCTTCCCTGCAGCAGGCAATGCCATAGGCAGGCCAGCAAACACTGACAGAATCAACTTGCCATTTTCCATTTCCCCAAAATGATCCTTCTGCCTCAGAAGACAAAAGCAGAGACAGAGGAAGGAAGGTATCACCCATT